>NC_133661.1:228259156-228609079 GCF_037893015.1 Macrotis lagotis | reverse complement strand
TTATATTCCTGACTGATTGGTTCTAAACAGGACTAGAAATTCCATGAGGACAGGTAACAATGTCTTATTCTTCCTTCTTGGTCCCTCAGTCTCTAACTCAATGCATCTAGCACATAGTAAACACTTAATAAATATTTGTTGAATTAAAAAAAAAAGAAATTAAAATACTCTCACATGCACTGTCCCCTTGTGAAAATCCATTCAGCTTTTGACAATGAGGATGAGCCTGTTTAGATTTTTAAAATATTGTTTTTGTTTTATTTGGCAATAGCTTACTTTGGGAAATATTTTATCCTTTCAATAACCCAAAGGCAGGGTCTGTTTTGTTTTTGTCTTTGCAAGCCAATGTACTAGCATATCACCCTGTGTAATAGCTGGCATTCATAAAAGCTTACTGCATTAACTAAGTTTTTACAAAATATACATTTTTTAATATTAAATTGAAAGAAACTAAGTGATATGCTTAGTATTTCAATAAGTTACAACAACTTTTAAATCACCTCTTATGATCCCTTTGCCTCTAGATTTCAGAGTTTGGGTTTTTTCAGAGTTTGGATAAGGACTGGCTTTGATAAGGATACTAACAAAGAAAACTAATCTACCTTATTATATTGTTATAACTGTTGTTTCCTTCCCTGGCTAGGTGGTACAGTGGATAAAGTGCTGAGGTTGAGGGTTAGGAAGACCAGAGTTCAAATTCAGCTTAGTTATGTGACTTTGATCTCATTATATAACCCCAGTTTTCCAGTTTCCTCATCTATAAAATGGGAATAAGAAAAGCAACTACTTTCCAGAGTGGTCATAAGGATTAAATGAGATGATATTTGCGAAGTGCTTTATAAATAGCTGGTTATTGTTATTATTGAAAAATTCTCTTCTAAGTTGTTAATGATTTCATTATCATCAAAACCCATCCACTCCACTCTCATACCCCATGTTTCTGGTCTTTTACCTCCTAGAGCCTCCCTACAGCATTCATACTACTGACTATCCCTTCCTCCTCCACACTGTTTTCTTACTGGGCAATGATATTACTATATACTCATGAAGCACACAATGAATAGAGCACAAGTCCTGGAGTCAGAACGACAGGAGAGCAAATTCAGTTTCAAACACTTAATATCTGTGTGATCTGGCCAATTCACTTAACCTTTGCTTGCCTCAGTCTCCTCAACTCTAAATGAGGATAATAATACCTCCCTATCTTGTAGGGATATTATGGGATAATAGCTATAAAGCGTAGTGTCATGCCCATGGAAGTTCTATAGAAATGTTCTATGATAGTTCCAGTTTTATCTCATTTTCTATTGGCCTTCTCATCCAAGATATGATTATCCTTCCGAAGTTCTATAATGGCTCTCTTCTCTTCCCTTCTCTTCTCTCTGAAAATATTCTTTCCAATGGAAATAACATCTACCCCCACAACTTCAAGGCTCATCTCCGTGCAAATGAATCCCAAACAATTCATCCCTCAACTTTCTCTTATCTTGGTCCCTTTGTTTTACAATTATCTGCTGAATATCTCTATGGAGATAGCTGCTCAATATCTTCAACCAACATGTGTAAAAAAGATCTTATAACCAATTCTTCCCAACTTCCTCACTTCTACTACTAGTACCACCACCTTCAGAGGTATCCCAGTTGCTAACCTCAGAGTCACCTGTGATGATTTCCTCTGCTTATCTCTTGTATCAAATTAGTTCACAAGTCTTTTAGATTTCTACTTCCACATAATTTGCATCCAATTCCTTTCTCCCCATTCATATCTTTACTTCTTTAAGCATAGGTCCTCATTTCCCTCTGAAAAGACTACTGAAAAACTGTTAAATGGTCTCAACTACTGCTTGTCTTTTACTAATTTATCCTTTATACCTCTACCAAATCTTCCAAATATATAACTCTCTTCACATCACCATTCTATTCAAAAACTTATAGCAGCATTCTACCACAGATATGATAAAATTCTTGATCCAGAATTCAAAGCTTTTGTTGTCTGTCTCCAACTTGGCTTTCTAGTCTTCTTATGCTTTTTTCTCTTTGAGCAGATAGGTAACAGGGTGGATAAATCAATGGACTTGGAGTCAGCAAGATAGAAGTTCAAACCCTGCCTTTTGCACGTGCATCTCATTTAAGTACTCAGCCTCAGTTTCTTCATCTATAAAAATGGAAATTATATAACCCTCCAGATTGTTGTGTATACTTGCAAACTTCAAAACACTATATTCCTGTCATTTATTATTCAATGGCTACCTTCTAGACAAGTTACAATACTCTCCAGCTTTCTCTTGCTATCATTCCACTTCAACCTTTTCATGAGCTACCATCGTTGTAACTTTGCTCTTAACATCTCCCATGTCTGAAAAGATTTCTTCCTCTTTGATTTTCCCACATTCTTCCTGATCCCCACCCCAATTTTCCCATCCATCTATCTTTTTCTATAAATCTCAACTTTGGTACACTTCTCTGAATAATTCTGTTTCTGATCTTCCTTTTTTCCCTCAAATTTGTCACTACGTTGGCCTAGAATTCTGTCTTTTATACTTCTCCTACCATTTATCCTAATCTCCCTTTTATTCAAGTCATTTATGGATATAAATTAGGTTTGTAATCCCCTTGATATGAGGACCTGGACTGTGGCTGTCTTTGTATCCCCAGAAATGCCTACTGAATGGTGCATAGTCGTTTGTTTTTTACCAGATCTGTTATTTTATATATGCAGGGAGTTTCTCACTGAAAGTTCTCTATCAGTTCAGATCAGCACTTTCTTTGAAGTTTAGAGCCTTAAATAGATGCCTTCTGTGGGGGATGGGGAGGGAAGCAAGATTAGGAGAAAAATTGTAAAATTCAAAATAAATAAACAAATAAACAAATACATTTAAAAGTTAAAAAAAATAAATTTAGAGCCTTAGAAAACTAAGGGTGCTAAGAAGTAAATTTCTCAAGACTGTATAGTCATTAGATGCCAGTAACTGAACTTGAAGTCAGCTCTTCCTGACTTGAGAACACTGAGTGCTACAGTCATTGTGTCAGAAGCTTAATTAATATTGTTTTTGTTTTAAATCACATCAATACACAGTAGATACAATCTGGGTAAAGTCTAGGAACCCCTTTTCTGAATCATGCTATCAAATGCCTAAAATAAAATAGTTATCTCTTCCATATCTTGGGGGTTAGGAGTGCCCCCCCCAGCAATCTAGAACATCTGCATAAATTTTTTGATCCTTCCTTTTAAAACAGAAAAAAAATCTGAATTATTATGTTATTGGAAGGCAAAATACACTGATGTTACACATCAATATTATTATTATTATACAGTATCATTATAAGTATTATACATATATTTTATGCATTTCTGAGTTTCTAACCTTTTTCTGGGTTGTCTGTGGCTTCCACATAACTCCTCCCAAATTCCCATTTAATGTCTTGTGCTAAATAGCAATAAATCAAAACTGAGATGGTGGGGGAATGTTGATGTGGAAGGGATAACTGTATTTAGGATTACAAAGGAAACCAATTTTGAAATACCATATTAAAAATAAAAAAGTCCATTGACCCTAGGCTAAGAGCCCTTGACTTAAGGAAATACGGGGCAAAAATCAGAAGATACTCTTACATGACAATGTGAAGTTCAATTCTTTCAAATGTCATAACAGTTTGTGTTTCTGAAACTCTTCCTTTCCTCTTTCATCCTCAAAATATACATTTTCAATAAATTTAACTAATACAAGGCATATTATCAATTTGCCCTATTTGATTCAATCAATAATTACTGCCTGACATTTGAAAGATTATGATCTACTGCTATCTTTCATCAAATTTCAACAGACTTAAATCCAGAAAAGGGAAACAGGACTTTACATCATAGAACCTGTAAGGCTTTTTTATAAACTATAACTGGTTCTGAACTTTAACTGTTTCACTGCCAGTGAAAGATACACTAGAAAGGCTTCTTTGGCATGGCCTTTATATATGAGATACAAACTATGAAAGAATCATTTAAATCATTTTTTTCAAAACTGTAAAAAAAAAAAAAAAACCCAAGCAAACAAATCCCAATTGCTTGCCAATCTATAGAAGTCTTCTGTTCGTCTAACCTCATTTTTCACTTTATCCCAAGAAACAGTTCCAACTCAGGGAGACTGTTTGTTAAAGTGACAGTACGTCAGCAATTACAAGACATATGTGGAGATTGAAAACAACAGCTACAATTTCTCTGAGAGCCTGGTCTCTAGCTTCAAGCATGGGATGATAATTTTAAAATGCTGCTGTAGCCACTTCT
Organism: Macrotis lagotis; assembly: GCF_037893015.1. Taxonomy (NCBI): domain Eukaryota; kingdom Metazoa; phylum Chordata; class Mammalia; order Peramelemorphia; family Peramelidae; genus Macrotis; species Macrotis lagotis. Next base: position 228,604,800 of record NC_133661.1, on the reverse strand, counting down.
GTCATTTCAAGATGGCAGAACACTGATCACTTGTGACAGGAGGCATTTTCACTAAGAGATTTTTGAAAGCCATACAGCATTTCTTTGTGTTGAGGGAGCTAAGAAATAATAATAAAGATGATGATGATTTTTTAAAAGGCTAACAACAACAATAAAAATCCTTTTCCTTTCACTGTGTACTGTCAAACAAACAAACCAACCCCCCCAAAAATAAAAAAAACAAATAAAAAAACAATCCCAAGTCCATGTTTTCTTTTTTTCACTTGCTGATGGATATTACATTAGAGGGGCATCTAGCACAAAAGATGCTCTTGGCAGGCAATGTGCCTTTTATATGACATTCCATAGAAACATTTGAGAGAGATATTGATTTAAGGCTGCAAGGCTGTCCTATGTGCATCACTTTTGCCACAACCCAGCCTACCCAGCATTCCACATTCATGATTTAAAACAGGTCCAAAAAGCTGAAATCTATTGAAATGACATTAGTTCCTCCACTTCAACCTGCAGAAGGACAGGCGAGTCAAAGCAAGGCAGGCTACAAAACACTGTTCTGTTGTGCCCAGAGGAATCAGAGCAACTTTTGATTTTAAGGTTTCTAAAAACTTACAATATCAAGGTACCATAGTCAAACCGATGTCTGCAATGAGCCTAAAATTTATAGGCTTTTAGTATTTTTAGCAATGACACACTGTATTACTGTACTTTCATAGTATTTTTTTAACTTGCCACTTACACTTAATCATTCGTTAAAATCCTTTTCCTGAAAGTCAAAATAATGTTTAAATCTACCTGGTCTTCTTTCTGTGCAGTGAAAATCTAGTGTCAGTAAGTTAAATAGCCAAGTTCTGAAGGAAAAGTTGCCAAAGGAAGCAGAGGCATTCATAGAATCATAAGCAGTTGTTAGAAGGGTTATTAAATAGCATCAAGCTCAGTCTCCCCATCTTTAAGAAGGGGTAACCAAGGCACAGGGAACAGAAGCAGAATGTGAGACTCCATGATGTTAGGAGTTGTTTCCTTTTTTGTGTATTTATAGACTATAGTGCCTAGGATACCATAGATGCTTATATTTACTAAATATTTAATGAAATTATTATGAAATGAATCAAGTACTCAAATTCAGATTAGTGAGGAGTCAACAGCAACGGAGTCTGTATCTGCACTCTAGTTATTAAGAGTCAGGGTACAGGTGGATTTTTTGCCTTGACAGATTGCTGTTTATCTCCTCTCCTTCTGAGAAATCTGTGGCCTGAAGCTACTCAGCAAACTTCTGGAAGTATCCCACCAGCTACAGGCAAAATCACATCTTTATGTGATATCTAAGAAATCAAATATCAATTAAGTTCCTGAATTTCCCCTGGGGATCAGGTGGTTGCATTAGCACTGGCAGTTCATAACCTTTTAATTTTTTTCTTAACCACTAAAATATTTTGGGTCTTATTTGTCCTTCAAAGAATTGGCTTTTACAGTCTTGGGGTAACATTTAGGTGACCTTCATTTGGCAAGTCACTTAATTTTCCTAGGTCTCATTTTTCTCATAAATTACTGCCTAACATTTAAGAAGAGATTATGATCTATTGCAATTTTTTAATCCATTTCGATATATCTAAATCCAGATAAGGAAAAAACAGGTCTCAATATCATAGGACTTGTAAGGTTTTTATAAGAATGTAACTCTAATTTTGTTTGTATGGGTTGAACTAGAAGGTCTGTGGGGTCCCTAGATCTTTGATTCTATATTTCATCTTTATCATGAAAGGCTCTAAAAAGGACTCTTATAGTGCTGAATAGATCTTGATTCCTGTCTCTTAAGGAAAATATAAGAACTGAACTGATGTCCATATTACTCCCAAAAGGCACTTCAAGACAGAGACTGCCATACTCTGGCAGTTATCCTATTTCTTACATGACAGAAACCCAAACTTACCATGATAAAACAAAAACAAAAACAACAACAAAAAAATTCTAACAAAAAAACAATTAGAATTATAAAGTGATATATTGGGAAACCTAGTTCATATTGACTCTCTCAAGTTCTAACCATTTCTGGCATGTACTACAAACCAAATGTGAAGGATCTTCATGATCTTTTTGCATGTCGCAACACACACACACACACACACACACACACACACACACACAAAACTATGCTGGGAAAACCTGGGATATTATTATACTAGAAACTAAAATATCTTAGTATTAAGAAAATAGTTTAGACCTCATGAGGACTCTGTCCCTTGAAAGGGTGTGGAGGACACCCAGTGATCCCCAGACCACATTTTCATATTCTTTGAATTAAAGACCAAATGATCAGGGCAGCTAGGTGTCACAGTGGATATGAATTCTGCGCCTGAAAACTTATCCTCCTGAGTTCAAATTCTGGCCCCAAACATTTACTAGCTTTGTGACCCTGGACATTACTTTACCCTATTTGCCTCAGTTTCCTCATCTGAAAAAAGGGCTGGAAGAGGAAAATAGCAAACCACTCCAGCATTTTTGCTAAGAAAACTCTAAATAGTGTCATGAAGAGACAGATACAATTGAAACAAGATTGAACATCCAGTCTGCTATGTGTTTTGATGAACTCTACTAGCCAAGGAGAAAGATTTTTTGAGAATCATAGGTAGTGAATATATTTTTAGGGCAGATTTGATTTTGGGAGAATCAGGGACATGACTCAGACACCGTTATACTGATTAGCTTCTTTCAAAATATCTCAGCCTTTCCTCCACAGCTTCATGTGTTTGGCCTGAAAACATACTCCCAATCTAATATTCTCAAAAAAAAAAAAAACCCTCTCTCCTTGCTAGTTCTACTGTAAGTCCATAGTCAACTGTGAATGAAATAGATCTATTTACAATTTGGGAAGAGGATAAGGGATGGGGTAAGAAGAGGTCATCCAGTATTACCCACACACAATCCAGTCCACATTCACCTATATATAAACCAAAGACACCTTAATTACATTCTGCAGTTAACAGACATTCATTGTAGCAAACCTGAAAATTTAATATGAACAATTAGATACTATATGAGTTATGGAATAATCAAGCAGGATAGGGGATGGGGAAAGAGAAGCACAAATCCATGAATGAGAATTGTTGTTAGTCAGATATAATTCTGTCCTCTTTCAGCCTCACTAAGAGCTTTCCCAGCAAAGGGCAATGGAATGTATCTTGTCAAACAAGCGGAACCAGAGGACAGAATTGGTATCTCCAAGCAAGCAATCTTTCTAGTTGTAAATAACCAGCGGCTTTGTGGGAATCAATTAGGTTCCCCTTTCTTTTCTCCAGAAGTCTTATTCCGGTACATCCATCTTCTTTCATTGACTTCAAGGGCTAAGCCAAAGAATCTGGAGAGAAGGATCTATTTTTCCCTTCTTCAGTACTTATTGGTAAATTTCAGATTCTTTCACTTAGAATTCAAGGAGAGTACTTCCAAGTCACTCTCCCTTTTCAAGAAGAGAAAGTGGGGTAAGAATTATGTACTATATTTGGCGATAGGGGCACAAATCTTAAAGAAAATGCAACTGTATCTTTAGAAAAGGAAAAAAAACCTCCAGGCCAATAAATACAGTATAGCAGAGTCCCATTAAAAACAATTTATTATTCACAACTTCAGATAAAACATGGGTCAAATCACAGCACCTGAAAATTTACAAACCCAATGTAATAACTGTCTGCTATAGCATGGTTAGGTTGCAATGGAAATATCAGTAATCCCCCTACACCATTGTGGAAAAGGCATATTATTTAAATAACTATCAAATAGCTAACATAGGGCACTAGCAGTGTATTTCTTAAAGCTCCCCATGCATGCAATTCTCTAGTTGTTAAGGATACTATCTGGGTGCAGGGAAAGCAAGGTTGTGGAAAGTTGACATCTATGTTTCTATAGCAGTTTGCAATTTGCTTTAAATACTTATCACGTTTGAAATTCAAGAACAAATCTTTGAGATGGTTGAGGTTCTAGTGCAGTCATTTCAGTTCTATCCAACTCTCCAATACTCCATTTGGAATTTGTTTAGCAAAGATACTGGAATGGTTTGCTGTTTCCTTCTTCAGCTCATTTTAGAAATAAGGAAACTGAGGAAAACAGGGTTAAACGACTAGCCCAGGATCACACAGATTATGACTGAGGCTAGATTTAAATTCAGGAAGATGCGTCTTTCTGACTTCAGACCTAGCACTATATCCATTAAGCCACCACACTGCTTCACCCTCTGAGAAAGATAACAGGTTTCATCATCTTCATCTCCGTTTTATAGACAAGGAAACTGAGGCTCAGAGGGGTCAAATAACTGAAGAGTAATATAGCTAATAAATATTTGAGATAGAATTTGAACCTGGGTCTTTTTTTGGGGTCCAAGGACAGTGTTCTTTAACTATTTCAGGACAGTTAAATTTGGTCCCACAATTATTTTAGAATTTAATGAAGTTTCTTACTACAAAGAAGGCTGATTTTCCTTAATATAACTTGACTATTACTTCCTAGGCTTTTCTCCATTAGTCAATGTTTTGTGGTCCACAACCAACATACTTTAGGAGAAAAAAGAATTATTTCTTACACTCTGTAATTCTGATAATTCTTCCTGACTTGGTAACTAACAACTTTAAAGTTAACACCACATTACTATCTCAGTGCCTTCGTATTCCCTGAAAGTGCCGTCAAGGAAATCTGGCAAAATTTCTAGTTCAAAGACATTCTTTCTTCTCTTTGTGAAGTATATTGAGCAGGGAAGCATTCAATGCCCCAACTTGAGTGAGCTTTATCATCTCCAATTTTTTGGGGTATCACATGGAAAATTCACTCTTCAAGCACTTTAGATTTATAAGGTTACTTTTGCAACTACTCACTGAAACAAGACATGCTAGCATTATTATCAACATTTTACAGGTAAGGGGGATGGCTAGGTGGTGCAGTGGATAAAGCACCGGTCCTGGAGTCAGGAGTACCTAGGTTCAAATCCAGTCTCAGACACTTAATAATTACCTAGCTGTGTGGCCTTGGGCAAGCCACTTAACTCCATTTGCCTTGCAAAAACCTACAAAAAACATTTTACAGGTAAGGAAGCTGAAAATAAATGACCATGACATACTGCCATAGCTGGTAAAGGGTGGAGTTTTGAAGCCAAGTCTTTGGACTGTAACCAGCTAGGTGGTAAAGTAGACCACTGACTCTATAATCAGGAAGATTCAACTTTCTGAATTCAAATTTGGCCTTGAACACTCATTAACTGTGTGACTCTGGGAAAGTCACCTTACCCTACTCATCTAAGTTTCCTCCCAGGTGAAACAAGCAATAGAAGCAAATCGTAAATCACTCTAATATCTTTGCCACAGAAACTCCATTTGGATCAAATACAACTGAAATAACTAAACAACAAAATGATTAAGTACTCTTTCCATGTACAAAGTTCATGTTAAAGGAGATTAGGTAGTTTACTTATAATTATACCCTAATTAAAAACTTGTGGGCAGCTAGGTGACACAGAGGATAGAGCACTGGGCTTGAAATCAAGAAGATACCTTTTCCTGAGTTCAAATCCAGTCTTAGACATTTACTAGCTCTGTGAGACAGTTTTCCTAAATTTCTTTATCTATAAAATGAGTTGAAGAAGGAAATTGTAAATCCCTCTTGTACCTTTGCTGAAAAAACCTTAAATGGGGTCACAATAAATTGGATACAACTGAACAACAGTCTTCTAAGTTTGTAGATTTAATCCATGACAATTTTCCCTGCAGGATGAATTTCTCTCCCCCAACCCCCAACTCTTATTCCTCACAGGGAGTTGAAGAATAGGTGCTCCTTAAAATGCAAATCAACTTTAATATCAGTGAAAAAAAAAAGCATGAGGAAGGTAAATCTCCTGCAAAGGAAATCGTAACTGCAAAACAAAATGATCTGTAGTTATCTATGTTACTCTTCTCTTTCATTAGATGAATAAGAGGACTGTGGGTGTTTTTTTGAAATCTCCTTTGTCAATTTGAAAACATTAAAATTTTCCTTTGTCTTGGCATGTTCTATTTTTGACTTCTGGAAGAAAATGTGAAGAGATCAATAAAAGTCAAGCTATAGGATAGAGGCAGGCATCAGCTCTTTTGCCATGGTGTATCTAAGTAGTTCCCAATCCTATCTTTGTAAGTCACCCTGGGCAGATGAGAGAATAGCATGCTGAGGGAATCACATGTGAAGACTGCATTTTTCACACTGAGACAAAGGAATGCCATAAAAAATGCTGAATTTGGATTATTATTCCATTATATTCTACCTGATTACATTAATCAAACTGGTAAATGCTCCTATGGAGGAAAAATATCGCCTAAAGGTAAAATATTTGAGGTTTGATACTTGCAAGATTAAAGCTGAATACAGTAATTTTCACATAATCATAACGATATATGCACCACTTAATCAACAGGAACACTATGAAAACTCTAATGACTTAATGTTAAAGTAATTGGGGGTTTGAGTGGTGGAATCAATCTAAAGAGATAGAGAGAAAATTCTATCTGACATTAAATTCCTTACACTATTGTGATACTACATTTTCCCTTTTAATCCCACAATACTTAAAAATAAATAGAAATCAAGTAAACATACCACCCCCCCCAAAAAAACACTTCAGGAAAAGAGGGCTATTTTAAAAAACCTACTAAAACTATTATAGGGATATAGTTAATAACCAGGTTGCTTTACTAGGGAGTCTCCTCACCCAACCACATTTCCCATTACTGTAGTACTATGGGGGGAAGAGTCTCAATGACTAAGGCATAACTTCTTTTCCAAGCCTGGATTCCCCTTAAGAATACAGAAATTTGGAATGTGGGTGCTTTTAAAACCTCAAAGGGACAGGGGTAGCAAAAACTTAAAAAAGAATCGTCAAGGCAGTTTGCCTATACAATAGGAACCATCCTCCCCTACCCTCCCCATTCCATGAGAATAAGGGCATTTGGGGGCTTGTTTTTTAAATATACATCACAAATGCCTGGTCAAACTAACCCAGACCCCAAAGAGTGTTTGTCAGAAGAGAAGTCTCTATCTAAAAACATATAAATATCCTCCCTTTGAAGGCTAAATCTAGTTCAGATAGGCTATTATTTTTGTTTTTTAAACATCATGGGTTTATTTTTCACCATAGTTTACAAATACCCAATTCCTCAGTGGCAAGCCACAAAGAAATACAAGTTAAACAGATATGTGCAGTGGATTATCAATGACCTGTTACAAATTGGAAAAAGAATGTGGCGTGATTTTCAAAACCTGGACTTGGCTTTGACAAGTGTCCTTTTGTAATATTTAAAGCATCTGCCTTATATTGTAAAGGACACATTATCCTAAATGGCTGAAATGATAGGCAATGAGGTTTTCTTCTGATTTCATAACCCAATGCTGGCCCCATTTCACCACCCCTAGAGTACATTTATTTCCCCTTTTAATCCTTACACTTGGGCATAGACTAAGCAGGTAAATATTGCAAATGTGACATCACACACACAAAAAAAACCACTGCAGCCCTAAATGAGTGATGTCACCCACAGGGCTCTCTAAATTTTATCTAAAAACTTCTATTATTAATGCTTTCCATGACCTATGGAGGTAAAGTGAAAGAGCTACCAATGGTGCCTTTGCCACGGAACAAATCTGATAGAAGAATCTAAACATAGCAACGAGGACTTGCTTGCATGCTAAATGGAATCTTATCACATGACCATTTTCATTGTGATGCATGAGTTCATATAAGGACTCCCCTAAGCTACATTATGCAGGCGAATGAAAACAATTAGAAGCTATATTCAGCTCTTCCAACATGAGAGAGACACTATTTCCTGGTAGAGATGCTCAAGGAAATTGTTCTGATGCTTTTTTCTTCCCCTTTTAAATTCTTTTGTCAACAGGTTACAATATTCAGTGAATCTAACTATAAAAAATGTCCAAGAATCTTTTTTTTAACAATGTCTCAGTGACATATTGAAACAAATGAGACTTCAAAAGACACAAAGTTTCACATTCTCTAAGATATAAATGACTTGAGTTAACTTACCTGCCCCCACATAAGTTCCTATATTACATAGACTCACATATGCACACAAACAATAGCAAAATTTTAATTCTATGAGAATATGAAATCATGTAGAAAATTCCCTTGCATTCCAGCCTCATTGTACCAGACATCTATCCTCTGTGATACAACCAAACTGTTCTCTCTGTTCCTCACAAAGGGAACACTAATCTCCTGTCTCTGACCTTTGCATCTTGGGACATGCTTTTGCAGACAGTCCTTAATGCTAAAAACACAGAGAATGGGGAATTCAAGAGACCTTCCCTTTAAAATAGACTTTAGTGACCCACTAATTGTAAGGTATTGCAAGGTCACTATGCATGTGTTATAAAGTGGATTTTCTTATTGGTTGAAGGTTATAGAAACGTGGTTTGTGTTTGATGGAAATAGCTACAGCTGTGGCCCTTTCTGCTTTCTACTTTTTTTCTCAACATGTGATAGCTACACCATCAAAAAGATGTCTTCTTTCTATCCTGAACAGTGTTTTTAAATGCAGGATTTTAAGCAATGGCTCTCTCCCCCACTTAATCAGTGAATTTTACAAAAAACATTTTTTTTTTATTTTGGTCATTAATTGTTCCCCCCTTTATCTGGACTATATTCTTCATTTACACTTTACAAAATCCACTTCTTCAAGGTATAACAAGTTTTCCTTGATTCCCTCCCAACTGCTAAGAGCATAGTGGATAGATTGCTGGGCTTGGAGCCAGAAAGATTCAAATCCAAATTCTATTTAGAGACTTAGTAGCTGTATGACTCTAGACAAGTCACCTCAAGGTACTTACAATCTAATGGAAAAAGATAGCAACACAATATATATGGAAAAGGAGAGAAGTTAAGTTCTGAAGTCAGGAGGGAAATTCTGGGTCCAATTCCTTAAAAAGAGAATGTGGGAGTAGCTCTCTTGATATAAAACCTCTCTCCTCTCTAATAAGAAGGAGGGAAGGGCCCAAGGGACTGGAATTACAGAGGAGCTGGGAGCTTTAGAGTCCATTTGATCTTTCAGAAAGATGATTCTCTGGAGAGAATGGCTAAGTCCAATACAGCAGGCTGGTGGCAAAAAAAATGAATAACTTGGTATTAATTTTTATTTATTTATTCTCTTTATATTTATTTTGGACATATACTCACATATGTATGGCCTTGACATTGTGCATAGTGGATGCATAGATTTCCTGCCTTCTCCCCTTAAACATACTGCTTCTAAAGATCCACCAATATTTGCACCAGTTCAATTCACTGATGAAGGTCACCCTTAATCTCAACTATGCTGTTAATGCCTAACTTCAATAAGGATAGCTAAAACATCTTGCATTGGGTAATCTGCCCAGATATTCCATGAAAAGCCTTGAAAATTTTAAGGTAAGGTCAAGTTAGAAGGGTTTTGCACCTTTAGATAGCTGAGTGTCTGAGGTAGGATTTGAACCCAGGTCTTCCAGACTCCAGGCCCAGCACTCCATCAAGTCAGCTTGCCTGATAATATGAGCTGATCTTCAAATTCATCCAATATCTATAATTCCATAATAGATAGGGGTTCACGTGATATAGATCACATGTCTTTTACACCTAAGTAAACAATGTCTGACAACTATCATAATTACAACTTCATCACTTTGCAAACAATCTGGTAACAATAAAACCCTCTGAACTTTTTGTGGCAAGTCCACTGATCCAGGCACATAATTACTGGCAATGGAATGAGTTCTAGGCTTAGACTAAGAAGACACTTTGGGTTGAAATCATAAATCCAACAATTGGGTTGAAATCATAAATCCAACAATTGGGTTAACCACGATTAAGTGACTTCTAGCAAGATGACAGATCCAGAACTAAAAGGCACCTCAGGGTCCTCTAGCCCAATCCCCTCATTTTAGAGATGATTATGCTAAGGATTTGATGTTGCTGTCATTCAGTGGAGCCAAATTCTTTGTGACCCCATCTGGAGTTTTTCTGGCAAAGGCTTTTTAAGCTCATACTACAGATGAGGAAACTGAGGCAAAGAGTATCATGACTTGTCCAAGGTCACACAGTTAACATGTATCTGATATAAAAGACAGGAGAGGTGAAACGACTTACACAGGGTCACAGAGAAGTTGGCCCCAGAACCCATGGTCATCTTGATGAGGTATCTGAGAAAGTTTTTATTGACTATAGGTTATAATGCTATAAAACAAAATTGTTTTTATCTCCTTTGTGTTGTGGGCTACATATGAACTTGTAGAGTGTTTCAGATCACTCCTGAGATAAGTGTACTGGTTTAAGTATAGTACTCATGTCCTTCTTTTCTCTTTGAAGGCTTATAGAAGGGTGTCACTTAACATTGAGGAAGTTCCATCTGCAATTTTGCCCAACCAATCAGATGTTGTTCTGCTCCAGTTCACAGTCAGATGGACTGATCAAAACCCAGCCTTTATTGATTGCCTCCTATGTTCCCAAAAAAGTCAAAGATAAAAACTCTGATCTTGAGAAGTTTACAATCTAATAGTGCCAAAGAGAATCAACTAGCCTGTGCAACCAATCCTGAAAAGTCTTGACTTGAAAAAGGATCTGAAAGCAAAGACTTTACTGATTTAGGCTCTTCAGGAATCTAGGGCATAAAAACAAATTTTTGCTTTGGGATTATTTTTAAAAAAAAAAGACCATTTAAAAAAATTCTAAACTAAAGTCACCATCCCTGCCATGTGAGAAATTTCTGAGCTCTTTCAACTCTCTATGTTGATATTACACAGACAATCAACTTTCCTGTGGCCACACGGTTTATTAAACATAGCAAAACTGCAAGGAAATCTGTCAAGTACTCCACTCACTTGGAGTAATTTGCCTGATCATCTCCATAAGTCTCCCCTACAACATGCTCCTGCAGGTCATAAAAAAAGGATTAAAGAAGGATTGGTGTACCTGGGAACCTTCTTGCAGTTAGAACTATATGCTTTAAAAAGCAGGGGAATAGGCAGAAGGTGTACCAGGAGTCTGATACATATACACACAATAGTGAGGATACCTTAGATTTTGTTTTTCTCTAACATTAAAAAAAGGGAACTGTTAAAAATCAAGGAATGTCAAAATACTTCAGAGAAGTGATCATTAAAATACAAATTTCCAAAGAATTCCTGTCATGAAAATCAGTGGATTTTAAAGATGGGAGGGACCTTAGAAATTTTGTAGTTTGAGCCCTTTATTTTGCACAATGCCATAAACAGTAGTAGGCACTCAAATATTTCTTAAAATAATAAATCACACTGAAACTGAGATCTAATAAAGCTAAGTGACTTCCATTGCTGGGATTTCTTGCCATGTTCTTCTAATGCTTGATCCACTAACCATACCACACTTCTTTCCTGGTTTTGTGATTTAACTTGGATTCTTCTTCTCCCCTTTCCATGAAGCCCCCCAAAGTAGATCTCAATTTTGATTATTCTGCCTCAGGCCTCAGTTCAGCAACAAAGAAAAAAAGTTAAGCAAATCCAACCAAACCACCTCATCAGAGCATCTCTGCAACATTATGCTCACAGTGTCTGACCCCACACTTTACACCCTTTTTTTACCAAGAAGAAAGGAGGACAGGTCTGTGAATTAATCTGTAACTAAATGGCTTCCAATGTGGATTTCATAGCTTTTACTGTAGTCACTGTGCATTCTGATCTCCTGACCCTGCTTACTTCTGTCTGCAACGACTCTAAAAAGCTTTCCATGTTTCTTTAATTTCCATTTATAGTGTTGGTTTTTGTGCCAAAGCAGTATTTCATTATATTTATTTATTTATTATTATATTTATTTATTTATTATATTTCATTATATTTATTTACCAATTTGTTCATCTACTTCCTCAGTTTGTTTTCAGGTCACAAAGGGTGCTTATTTAGATATTATTGTATTTTTGGTATTGTTCTCACTAAATCTCATACAATTTAAGAAAAACTTTTTTTTCCCCCAACACAGAAATTTGCAGTTTAAGTTCCTGACATAGATCTGAACTTTATCTAGGCAAAGTACTTTTTATTTAAAAAAGGGAAACATTCATCTCATATTTACAGGATGGCATAGGCATAAAGAAAGCATGTTGTTGCTTCTGTTTAGAAATTTCAGTCTTGTCTAACTCTCCATGATGCCATTGGAGGTTTTCTTGGCAAAGATCCTTGAACAGTTTGCCAAATGACTTGTCCAGGATCACGGAGTTAATAAGTGTCAGATTTGAACTGAGGAAGATGAATCTCCCTGATTGCAAACCCAGAACTCTACTTAATTGCCCTTTGCAAAAAAAAAAGTAAGAGCACTATAAAAAAATTTTAAATTAAAAAAATCAAATATTCTTAATCCCAAACCATCATTCACTATTATAATTCATATCATAGAAATTTATAACCAATCAAAGAAATTGTAGCTTATCAAAGAATAAAATTCTGTAGTCAACACAAACATTTTATGCTAAGGAAAATATCATGTAATCAGCCAAACTTATTTAAGTACAAAGAAACACGTAGTGTGAAATTGGCTCTATTTTTCTTTTAACTTCCCACATTTCATTGATCCATTGACCAACGGCTGGAAATGCTCACTCTGAAGTCTGAAACATGTCAAGAAAGTGTTTCTGAGCACAAAAGACATGCAATTTAAAAGGGCAAGAAATGTTTTCTTTGGTCGAAAGTGAGAGACTACATTTCTCTGTAGGTTTCTCATCTTGAATTTTCTTGGCCTTTTAGCACTTCAAAAGAGCTAGAGGAAAAAAAGTAACAGGAGGGTTTGCTTTCTCTAGTTTCTATTTCTCTGAATGAAGCTTTCCCATTAAGTAGGTGTTATGTTTTCCTCCCCATTTAGTGTCTAGTTATACAACTTCACAAAAGAACCAAGTCAAAAAGGATTATGTTTCAAATTCAGCCAAGATTTGGAAATGTTAATACAAAGTTAGTACACCTAGGTAGAAAACACAAGTAAGAATTAAAATGGATTAGATCCATTGCAATTATCAATACAATATAGCAAGGCTTAGACCAAAGTAGGAGATATTGCTCAGTTTTGAATTATTACCTTCAACTTAGTTTCCCAGTTGGTAAAAGACCTAGAGATCAGATAAACTTTACAAGGAACCAGAGAAACTTAGTCCAGAGAAAAAGAAAAGACTTGGAGCATTCTCTAGATGGATGTCTCTGATAGAATCCTGGGTCATGTTCTATTCATCTATCAAAGATTTGGATAAACAGAAAACACAATCATCAAATTCATAAATGGCACGAGTTGGAATAAGGGCAAATAGGTGATACAATGGACAGAGTAGTAGATCTGGAGAAAGCAAAACTTGAGTTCAAATCTGACCTCAGACACTTACTAGTTGTGTGAACCTGATTAAGTCACTTAACTTGTTTGCACTCTCTCTTCATCTGTAAAATGAATTGAAAAAGGAAGTGGCAAACCACTCTACTATCTTTGCCAAGAAAACCTAAAATGGGGTCATAAAGAGTCAAATATGACTGAAAAATTACTCAAAAACAACAACAAAATGGAATAGAGTTAAAATAGTGAGTAACATTTAGTTAGGATCTTTTAAACAAACCAAAGATAATAAGATAAATCTAATAAAATATAATTTAATGGGATAAATATAAAGTCTCATATATATTTAAAAGAATTATCACTCGAATATAGGATGGGGGAAACAAAGTAATAAAACTATCATTATCTTGAAACAAAGGAACCCATGGTCTGGGTTCTTCTAAATGAAATCTTTTATATGTAACATAATCCTCAGAATCTCTCTCTACCCTAGGATTTTAGAGTTTTCCATATTTTCACAATAGCTTGAGCAAAGGCAATTTTCTCATCTGTAAACTAACTTACTTATGTTAACTTTTCTATGAAGTTTCTTCCAGCTCCAGGATTACATTACATTAATTTATAGGGTCTTTATCACAGTATCACTCTACTAGCATTGCTCTTCCCTCCAAGGTCCAAAATTCAAAAATGCAAGGGGTTCAGTAGAGCAAACATCAAGACTTTAATTAGTATCATAGGCAAAGCATACATTATTGTTAAGTCACTGACTTTTATAGTTTAAATCTGCCTGGACATTCAGGCTACAAAGATTCAGTCAAGTTCATTATTTTATATTGGGCTGCCAACCATCTGCTGGGAACACAACAGTGACACCAAAATCGTGTCTTGACTCAACAATTCTGTTCTATTGGACTTGGTGAATTTTAGTTACTGAAGGTCAACTAGATGCCTGACCTCATTCCCATTAGTCAGTTTTTAATTACTGAAGAGAAAAAGCACAATGGGATGAATGAGGAAGTAGACTTGGAGTCGGAAGGGTCTAGGTTCAAATCTTGCCATATATACTTGTTGGGTGATCATGGACAAATCATTAACTTTTCTGGGGCTGCAGTTACATCCACTGTAAAATGAGAGGGCTCAGATCTAAGGTACCTTCTAATCTAGATCCCTTTGAATAATAACTATCTAATGGAAAGGGGATGGAGATAAATTTTATATACAATCTATAATTTGGTAGGCACTGTATTAAGCGCTTTACTAATATTATCTCATTTGATCCTCATAACAATTCTTTGAGGTAGGTGTTGTTATTACCCCCATTTTACAGATGAGCAAATTGAGGGGGGGGGAACAGGTTAAATGACTGGCCTAGGGTCATACAGCTAGTTAATGTCTGAGATCACATTTGAACTCAGGACCTCCTGACTCTAAACTCAGTGCTCTATTCACTATAGCCTTTAGCTGTCTCCAGGTGTGACCTCCAAGATACTGGGGTGGGGGGAGGTAGTGATATGAGAAAAAGACAAAGACTTGAGGGCATTCTATATTCATGGTGATAGTGGTTTAAAAAACCAAACGCACTTAAAAAGATAAAGAATATAAAGTTGGGGAGGTGAGAGAAAAGGAGAGGGGATGGGGAATATAATATAAAGAGAGAGGAGATGAGATAATGGATACCCAGCGTAAGAAAAGAAGGTAGGAAGAAGACAAGAGGAAATGTAAAGGGAAAGGCTGCACACTTCTCATATATGGTATAAGAATAAACAAAAAAGACAGGAAATCAAATTCATTCCTAGGAATGAAAATGAAAACTTCCTTAGCTATAAAAATAATTTTTGATTTGAAGTTAAAAAGAAGAGTGGGGAGTTTATAAAAATCTTCAATTAAATAATTCCCAAGAGCAAGCTATTGAAGAAATGGGTAAAATTTTTAAAAATCATTCTAATAGTTTAAAGAGCTTATTCAAGTGCCACACTTTAAAAATGCCAGGAATTCAACGGCTTAATTTGAGAGCTCTGTAATTCAAACGCTCAAAATTGAGAGAAGAATACACAAGTAAATGCTTATGATTTCTTCTATGCACAAAGAGGTATTAATATTTACCATCTTTGACTACCCTCTCTAGTTAGAGCTACTTAGGGTTTCTATTTCTATCATGGCAGGAGGGGGTGAGATACAGGCACACATTATTTGAATTCTGAACATTATTCCCACTTGAAATTATACTAATTGAAATTAAAATCAATTGTGGGGAGGGGGAAAGCAAGAGAAGACAAGGCATGTTCTGAGTTTGTTAAACAAATCCCTTTAGAAACAACACAGCAGGTATTATGCAGTTAGAAAAACTTGTTAGTAATGAATACAAAATTACTCAGATCTCTTATGTATCTTCATCTAGTTATATAACACCTTTATGATGAAAAGGGCTCTCTTGCTGTCTTACCTGTCCCTTCCTCATTTGATTTTTCAAAGCCTATTCCCTTTTGCTCTGGCATATTCTTCAACTATCAACACTCAGGTTGGTGCCTCTTCAACTAGGTAACTCTAAAGAATAGTGGCTGGCAGGAAGAGAAATTTTAAAAGCTTCTGCTTTCAGATGGAGCCATGGGGTAAATCAGTCATTGAGAAATCAAGATGCTAATAGGTGCCTTTGATGATATAACTATATAAGCAGATGCTGCATCATGGGGGTTAGGAAACCATTTCAAAATTACTCATGGAAATTTTAGAAAGCACTACTATTATGTTTACTATATACTGGTTTTTCTTCTTGTTTTAAGTTTGTCCCTGACATTCTGCTCGAAGATTTTGACTGGCAAAGATAAAGAAAGAAAGAATCTGCCAAAGTACTTCTCTGTCATTCCAGGCCCAAAACATCTGCTTTGATTCAATTATTAAAATAAATATTTTTATCTGGGAAATGTTTGAAGAAACAATGAGTGGTGCCATTTGAAGGAGCCAAGAATATGGTGGTACAATTGATTTAAATTAAAATTTAGTAGAACTTTATTAGGATCTAGTAAGTGAGAAGTGCTGTGGCACCTACAACTCTGGCCACTGCCCACAGAAGGGCATCTATTACTGGGAAGATGAAACATACTCAGATGAAAAGTTAAATCAAGAGTTAAATAAGCCACATTACCCAGGAAGTACTAGGGGGACAAACAGAAAGTGAGATGAAATGGTAGGACTCAGGGTAGACTTGAAGACTGTGAAGGATGTGAACAGAGAAGAGGAGGGGAAGATAGAGAAAACTGGTTCAAAGCTAGTGGGTGGTAGGAGGTAAGCTTTTAGAGGTAGCTGAGGGCCAGTCTGTTCAATGCTGGCTGTATTTTTCCATACAAGCCTGTCAAAAAAGAACCATACTGGTCTTAGTTAACTTTGATGTTGTGAAATATAAGAATGACACATGTATGGGCCAAGGGTCTCTGGTTTCTTCCACACCGTGTAGGTGCTTAATAAATGTTCACTGAATTGAAACTACTGAATCAGTCTTCTGATTCTCTAGTTGAGTTATGAGTCATATATGTTCCTAGGGTGTGAGCTCAAGTCAAATTTAATGTTGAATTGATGTGGGTCTGGGGCACATTAGGCAATGTTGTACTGATATATGTCAAGATGCCATCTCATATTCCCAGGATAGTGAAGACTCACTGAGATTCTGGGAGTCCATTAAGCCTAGAAGTTAGCATTTTCTCTCACACAGTGCCTGGATTGTAGGTGCTTAATAATTATTTCATTCATTGTTTGCCCTTCATAGTCAAAGAAGACCATGATCTGGATTTGAGTGAGAGATGCTGTGCTAAGTCATCAGCCTCATTTTCTCCTCCAGAGTAATCTGGATCCAGTGGCCAGAAATGAATCAGGTCGACTAGAGATGGCAATCAGGGTGAAGTGACAAGTATCTGAGGCTGGATTTGAACTCCCCATTCTCCAAACTCCAAGGCCAGTGCTCTATCCACTGAGTCATCTAGCTGACCTATTAATTGTTGATTGACCGGTGGATTGATTTATCTAAGACAAGGGGTTCCTTTATTTCCTGGTAGGAAGTATTATGTCTAACATAAAAAAATTCACAAACACTAGGTGTTGTACATAATGACAAAAAACTACCTTGAATTCAGTAATGCTATGAAATAAATGTGTATTTATATTAATTATGACAAAATTTATATATTTTTATCACATAGTAACACATATGGGTAGGGCTGATTAAAATTTTATTCAACCTACAGATGATATGTTTGCTCATTTATTTATATGAACTTTTTTAATGAGAGAGTGGTTGCTGGTGTTTTGCAGTTTTTAGAGATGATGTCTGGTTGAAGTGATGACAGTTTCAAAATTAGATCTTCTGTTATACACAGTTTGCTTCAGTATTTAGTGTTCAATGCAACAAGTCCAGATGATGTAGCTTTGTTTTTTGTTTGGTTTGATTTGGTTTGATTGTGATCTGGGTCCATGTCATTATTGGTGTGGAGAAGTCCCGGTGTAGAGCTGCAATTACATCTGCAATTTATAATCATAGAGAGTTGCTTTCACACACGATCCTACTGTGACTTGGAAGTGATCCTGGTTCTTAGAGGCTATGTCAAGGATCACTCTGATAAGCTGGACCATGCTGGAAAGGTTTAGGATATGGTAATGATAAGAGAATGAGTTTATTTTCTTAGAACCAGCATAGCTGAGTAGAATCTCACCTTCATTAGACTGGTCACTTGGTGATGAATTTCTTTAGTCATACAACAGGGAAAAAACCAAAATGACCCTCAGTCCTGTAAAGCCCTTTTCCAATTTTTGCAATGATGACAGGAGAATAGTAGAAAAGAAGATAGAGGTGATCTGAATCACTCAATTATTAGACCGTCTGTTGTTGGCAGGCTAAATGTGCAATCCGTCAAACAATAACCAATGAATGGACATATCACTGAAGGAAATGAATCACAGCAATCTTAACCTTCTTGAGATAAATTAAGAAGAAAAAAGGGGATAGTAAAATGGAAGGATGGCCTTTCTGTGAAAGAGGAGGGGGGGAATTAAGAGGAAGAACTGTTGAATAGCTTTATTGTGTGCCCAAAGGGAATAAGTTATCATTACTTCCTAGTCTGATCATCTGGAATTACAGTGCTTACGTTAACTTTTTGCAAAAGATCTCCACTAAAATATATACAATTTATGTTCCAACATCAGTTACAGAGGATGAAGAGTTAGAGATGTTCTAAGAACCTGAAAAAAACTTCAGATTAAAAAAAAAACCATACTATGATATTTGGAGACTTCACTGCAAAGATGAGAATTGGTTAGGATAGTGATAAACATTGGAAATCATGGGTAAGAACAAGGAAATGAGAGGGGAGAGAGAGAGGCTTAAGTTCACTCCTATGACCAAGCACTTCTCCTCTGTAAATACTTTCTTCAAGAAAATAATTTTTAGGTGCTAATCATGGGGAAAATAAAACTCCTTCATTCCAAAGGAAAATGATTATATTGTAAGGGATAGGAAAATATTTATTCCTGATGTGGCAGCATTTCCTGAAATAGCTATCTGTGTCTAGTGAAATCAATGACTTGCTAAAGCAAAGTTCAAAATTAATGCAAGAAAAAAGAAGGCTAATGAAATAAAAACATAATATGCAATTTAAGTAGCTCAATCCTAATCTTTTCTATCAAATTACTGGTAATGAAAAGTGATTATTAGAAAATAGAAGATACTGACATAGCAATTTCCATAATGTTGAATTGTTTTCATTTGTAACCAAATCTTTATTACCTCCATGTCAGATTTTCTTGGTAGAAACACTGGAATGGTTAGCCATTTCATTCTCCAGTTCATTTTGTAGATAAGGAAAGTGAGGCAAAAAGGGTTAAGAGACTTGCTCAGGGTCACATGTCTACTGAGGCTACACTTGAACTCAATAATTTCCATAACAGGAAGAAAACAAAAAGCTTAAAAAAAGCATCTTAGCTTACAAAACAAACGTGTAAAATCCTACAGAGAACAACTAAAGAGAATGAGCAATAATATATCACTGGAAAAGCACAGAGGGCAAAATCAATTTTTATACTTGGCAAGAGAATCTATATTAGCCAAATTATCAAAAGAGCATTTCAGGATGAAAATGAAGGAAGGCAACAGAAGAAAAATGGGAAAGATAGGCAAAGAAGTAGATAACAAATATTTTTCATCTTCAGTTTTATCAAGGACAACAGAGTCACCACACTCGGAAGTCTAATATCATAATTTAAGATTAGCTTATTTAGGAGACAGCAATGACATTCAAGAGAATATTGGCAGGAAAAGGGATTAGATCAAGTATTCACAGAAAAGGTCTATGATGGAGGCAACATCACTTTGAATATATTCTATGATAAAATTCACAGGACATTTGAAGGGGGGGAAGATGTCAAGGATATGGGAAAAACCTTGAACCTTAACAAATCTCCAAAAGGGTAATCAGGAAAAACATCAAAAAGAACTTATGTCTACTTTCCCAATTATATAAAACTTTTGTGAAAAGTACTTCTACACACACATCATGGATATCCTTGATGAAGGTATTAATAAGGAAGAGACAGATTTTCAAAACTAGTCTTCTATAATGGATCACATATTTATTATTATACAACTGACTAAAAGATATAGAAAATACCAGATCCTATGAGATTTTTAATTTAATTACTAAAAAGACATTTGATTTAATAAAAGTAAAAAAGTTGCCTTGAAGACTCTATTCTGAGAATAGAAACCATACACACAAGAAAAAGACTTAAAGATTCTTTAAAAAAACAGAAATTGCTTTGTTCAAGGTCCCTCTGACCATAAACATCAGAAATAAAATAGAGAATGGGCTTGCCAATGTCATGGGAATCCAGTGCAGAGTTCAAATTGAAGAAGGATTGTTTGAGAACTGTGGAGTCCCCTTACACACTTATTTATGGGAGACATTGTGGTTGACTTGAGCTGTGGAACAATTGAAAATCTTTATAGCAGGGGTGCACATCCTCAAAAAAGTTTGGCCTAATCATTCACACAAGAAAAATTAAATATATAAAAATTATTTATTTCCTAGGTTAAGATGAAGTTGGATGGGGGCAGCTAGGGGACAAAATGGATAGAGCACCAGCCCTGGAGACAGGAGGACCTGAGTTCAAATCTGACCTTAGAACTTCATAATTACCTAGCTGTGTGATATTAGGCAAGTCACTAAACTCCACTGCACTTTGTAAACAAACAAAAAACATGAAGTTGGATGAGCAATCTATATAGATTGTTTGGGTGTGTATATTAATACAGTCAGGTAGGTAGGATAGGTAGAAAGACCTATCTAGCTATTTCTGTCTATCTATCTCCCTTCCCCCCCCCCCCGCCCCCCACAACACACATATAAACATACAGGTACCAGAGTAAAACAAGAAGAGGAGAATTGGATTTACTTTAGTAAATTGCAAGGCTCTTCTTAACATTCCCAAACTTCTCTCTAAAACAAAGACTCATCTTTTTTTATAGCAATATTCTATAAATCTTGTCATATCATGTGTACCACAAAACATTGTCACTAAAGTCACTGAAGAAATGAAAATGAGTCAACCAGAGAGCAATGGAAAGCTACAAAGAAGAACCTTCAGAGCAAAAGAAGTAAAGGAAATCATCAGGGAAATGTAGAAAAGAAAAGATAATTTAGTCATATGACAAAAGACAAATTTGTGTGGACAATCCCACTCCTCTACCAGTATCTTCACAATGTCAAAGGAAAGGGAGGCTTCCATTGGGTGGCAAACAACAGAGAAAATGGATATGAGTTGCATGGAGCTGAGGAGGCAGGGATTGTTAGTAAGCTATATCACTGATCAAAAATCAAAGAGAACACAGATCATTTGAGTGGAGAGAGTGAATATGAGAGTGGGAGGATATATATATATTTCTATATATAGATACACACACACACACACACACACAAACATATTTAAATCTAAAGTTCAACTTGTAGGCATCAGAAGCAGCCCTGCTGGTCTTGCTCCTATGTGCCCCCCCCACCCCTCCCTGGATTGTTTTGGGTTTTTTTGACTAGGCAAAAGGGGACATTCTGTGCCACATTTCTTACCTCTCTTTAATCACTGAATGGGTATCAGCTCAGTCAAACATATGGGAAAAATTTTAACTGAAAAAGGTCACTGCATCCAGGGCTATCTCTAGTCATCCTGATCATTATCTTGCCACTAGACCCAGATAGCTCTGGAGAAATTTAGGTTGGTGACTTTGCACAGCCCTCTCTTACTTAATCCAATTTATTCGCATGTCATGGCATCAGTGTCATGGTCCTCTTCAAGTACAAAGGACAAATAACAATCAGAAGCAATACTTGAACATAGGTCTTTCTGGCTCTTAGACAAGCTTCTTTCCTATACAGCCTCTTGGTCACAGAAACATCTTATAGGAAAGTCATCAGATTCTTTTTCAGGTACTTTGAAATTTTATCACACAGTATTGGAAACTCCAAATATCAAGTCAAAACCAAATAATGCTATCTATGAGAAAGCACATTTGATACTTTAGATTAAAAAAGGCAGATGGTCTGTTCAGGAAAAGCTATCTCATCAATGTAAGTCATTCTAAACATCCAGGAAAAATACTTTTTATCAGCACAAATAAAGTAGTGACAGCAAGCTTAAAACTGGTCATTTATGTCACTTATTTTGTTGGGAGCTAAATAAAAACAGCAATATGCAGCATGTATATACATTCAGAGACTCCTTGTAGTAATGTTGGGACCCTTGTCCATGGCATAGGCTTGGGTACCACGGTCCTAAAGATCTAGAGCCCTAAATATGAACTCTACTAAGAGGGCATAATAGAAGGCATAGAGGGTAACATGACAACGAATTTGAGATTTTTATTAAGTCCTTACCCCCCCCAAGATGTTATTTTTCAACTCCTCTCCCTCTCTGAACATATACTCTACAAGTTCAACAAAGGGAAAATCATGGAACACATCCCTATAAAACAGGCTGGTGTGGCAAGAAACTGAGTAGAGAAGAGACAAATAGAAAATGATTGTTTGTAAGTACCATCAAGTCCGTTTATCTTCTTATAATTCTAGCAGGATATATGTCTATGAACCTGTACAAAAATCCATACTGCTCAATTCCCAGATATGCTATTATTTATACACCCTTGAGGCCCTCTCTGTCTCTCTCACATGATTTGGTAGTGCTTTGTGTTCCTATTATGATCTTATGTATGGGGGTGAGAAGGGAGGACATAACATCTCTGGCCTGAAGGCTTACCAATTTTCAGGGCTGCTTGTCCTTTATCAGTGACCACATATTACCCAACTATCACTCAAAGAAGCTGTAGCATATGCAATGGTCACACCCTGGCAAACCATCTACGCTGAAGGCACAAGAGTGAAGGTTAACAACAGGAGTCCAACCTGTCCATGAGTTAGGAATGTCTAGCCCAAGAATGTGAAGATTTTCCTTGGTGAAATGAGTGGATGAGAATAATTCATTCCAACAGCCCTAAAAGGCAGCTGTGGAATGTTGAGAACTTGGTCAGAAATGGAACATACACAGACACATACAATATCACATATATGTGTATGTATATATATATATATATATATATATACACATACATACATACATATATACATACTCTTATACACATATATTTGTATGTGTGTGTGTGTTGAATGACAAATGATTTCTAGAATTTTTCAGAATCTTGGCAAACGCTCTTACTCTGGTCTGTTTGTGTCGGTCCAAGATTTTCACCTCTAGTGGCACAATATGAATGCGCCCAGCAGTCCCTCTTAATCATGGCCACAGTTCTGAAAACCAACAAATAGAACTGGAGTCCTATTTCATTTTTCCTAGATGGAGCATACAGGCTTTGAATGCTCTATCTTTTTTTTTCTCAAAACAAATGACTCTGGCCCCATGTACCCCTCAGTTATAGGCATCCAACTAAAAATATCCTGAGAAGCAGGAGCTGGGATAGGCAGTGGCTTGCCTCCTGCTGGACCACCATCTTGATTACCAAGATCCAACTTCAAGTTTTTTACTGCAGAAACTTTAATATATGCTATTGGAGCTGGAAGTACTTCACTTTGCTGACACCAGACTTGCCCTCCAATGGATCCTTATTAAAGGATTTAAAGTGTACTCATTCTAATTACAGGTATTCTAAAGAGTCCTGTATTGTTATTTTTCATCACTACCTACCTAGGTCAGGAGTGGGTAATTTGCATGCCTGCTGCCTTCCTTGAATGGGGTAGGTATTTCTCAGATGGATCAGAGCAAAAGCATTTACCAAATATGTTTTCATTAATCAAGAACGGAAGTTGTAGGTTCGAAGACGATTAGATATTGTAGTTCCAACCATAAACAATGTCAACTAGTAATTCAGTAATTTTAAGTTTCTTGTGGAAGGTTTAAGAGGGAAGGCTATATTGATGATTAATTAGTCCATCCAGAGATAGATTTGGCTATAGGTTGCTGCATTCTGTCACCAGAAATCACATGCTGGTGATTGCCCAGTCTCCAGAGCATTACCAATAGTTCTGTTTCTCATCAAATCAGGTTGTCAGGTAGAATGGAAAAAGGCAAGTGAGAAGAATAGCACAGTATAACCCTCTTAATAATAAATATAATTATACAAGTCATGCCACCAATCACTTGGTTGGCGTGATCCTCTTGGACAACTAACCATAAGTCAGAATCACTAAATAATTTTATTTAAGAACAAGGGCAGGGGCGGCTAGGTGGCACAGGGCGGCTAGGTGGCATAGTGGATAAAGCACCGGCTCTGGAGTCAAGAGTACCTGGGTTCAAATCCGGTCTCAGACACTTAATAATTGCTTAGCTGCATGGCCTTGGGCAAGTCACTTAACCCCATTTGCCTTGCAAAAAAAAAAAAAAAACCCTAAAAAAACCCAAAAAAGAAACAAGGGCAAATCAAAGACAAATTATCACAAAATATAAACATGTTTCAAAAATAAACATATGCAGTGACCAATGTTACACTCCTTGACCTTGACCAATGTTGATCATTTTTGCCAGTCAGCAATTTGTTTTGACCATGATGATATTCCTCCTACCCATCCACAAAGTTCTGGAATGTTTTTCCTTATCTTTTTGATTGAGTATAAGACTTTCCCTTCTTCCTTTTTTCATATACCAAGCTCTTTCTGCCTTTATCTTAGTACAGAGATTTTATGCTCCATTCAATGGGCTCATCTTATTCACCTCAAAAGTCTTTTTAATTAAAAAAGTTAAATTTCAATTGCTTGGATTTTATCTGACTTGCTTCCATAAGACCCTTTAAGCAGCATCTGAAGGTTTTGAGCAATTTCTTTCTTTCCTTCAAATATAAGAATTCCCACAACTATTCTCTCAAGAGTTCCTAACCAAGAATACATGAACTTCACCTTGCCTCCTCAGTCCTCAAATGCATCTAAATGAACTCATATATGATTTATATAAGCTGCATATGCTTTGCTATTCATTTGTATAATGGCACCACACTTTCATCACTTGGTAGGAGCATAAGCAAATCTACTTTAGCTTTTTTCTCTAAGTTCCCTAAGGAAAGAGATTTGTTGTTCTCCCTGTGCCACAAGTGCCTCTACTAATTTTACATCCTTTGCTTCAACCTTGCACAGAAATGTTGGTACTCTTTACACCAACCTAAAAAGATCTACTGCCAAGCTATCTATTGTCCAAAACCTAGTATGGCTAAGTGTAGAGAGGTTCAACAATCAAAATGTTGATCACTAAGGGACATTTTTTTGGCCACAACAACTGACCAAGACCATCTAATATAAAGGTTGTAATATGAATGAGCAGAGATAAGAGTAAAAAAGAGACCCATGCCACCAAAATCCTGAGTCCCAAAAGTCATACCACACCAAATTTAGATCCAAATTTTGTAAAACTTGGTAGAAGAAAGGGCTTTTAGAGACCCTGTGGTACAAATGAGAGACAACAGGAGGGAAGAAGTGTGAAGGGTGGACTAGACAGTTAAGAGTTTAATATCAGGAAGAGTAACTTGGAGCTGCTACATTATTCTAGAGTTCAAGTGATGAGAGCCTAGGAACAGGCAATGTAAAGAGTTACATGGATATATGAGATATTTTGGAGATAGAACCCACAGGATTTGGCAATGATTTAGCATACAAAGTTCCTTCTCCCTAAGTTCAAGTGAAATTCAAGTTTCCTAATTTCTCTTTTTCCATATTTGAAAACGGATTTATTTGATAAAAGCAACAACAACAACAAAAGCAACAAAAATGTTCATTTGACCACAGTACAGCATTATGACAACCAGAACCCAGGACAGCTCAATCAATAATAATGAAGCGCATTCTACAGTCATACTTAACAAGAATGTGTATGTGTGTGAATGGATTCTAGTATGTTCAGTTAGTTGAAACAAAGTACTGATGAATTCAGGGTCACAGGTTTGTCCAGAGAAAAACTGAATCCTTGACTTTGGGTAGTAATCTTACAAACGTACACTCCAGAAAAGGATTGTACATAGGATAGGTCAAAGTAATTTTTTAAACTGTAGGAACAACCCAGAAAACACACACACACACACACACACCTTAGATAGGTCAAGAGTATCATCTTTTATCAGAACAGCAGAGGCTGATATTAATGTCATAGGGCTTTGAGAACAGCCAAAAAAAAAAAAAAAAAACCCCAACGTTGATTAAAGGAGATATGCTCCATATTCCATGTGTGGTCCTGGGAACAAGAGGGTCCCTAGATTTAAGCACAGGATGGCATTGTGAATCAAGTGCCAGAACTGGAAGTAAGAAAGACTTGAGCTTGAATCCTACCTTTTTTTTTTTACAACCCAGTTGAATGAATCTAAATAAATCACTTAATCTCTTTTTTTCAACCTCATTTTCTTCTTCTCTAAAATGGAGATAATGCTAGCAACCTATCTCTTAGGGTTGTCAGAGGATTAAATAAGATAATAATGCTAGTTGTTTTATTGTTGTTATCACCATCACCATTATTAAAATTGTCACTGATGATTTAAGGAGAGCACAGGAATTGGTTTCCCTACTTGAGCACTCTCTATCATTATCAAACTTATAGTATGGTCAAAAAAGCAGCCGTGACTTTGAACCAAGTCTTTGCTAAGATTGTAGCATTTCTAGAACTCTTCTTTATTGATGGTTTTTATAACACACACACACACACACACACACACACACACACACACCCTCCAGATGAGTGCCAGGGCTAATGTTACTCAGAGGTATTGTACTATTTAATTCCACGAAATGACTCCATCTGAACTGTAATGGTCTGCTGACATGTGATGCCGTGGGCAATGCCACTGGAGTGTTGTTTTAAGTTTAAGCTCTCAATTTCTGTCTAAACATATTTTCCTAATTTAAAAAGCTGCTGTGTTCCATAAATAACCCAAGCTAATATTTTGAGCTAAGTTAATTCAGGTGATACATACAATATTTTATCTGCAATACATTTTTTTTTCTTTTTTGCAAGTATTTGAATTCAATTGAATTGAACTGAATTGAACTGAATTTTAAGTGTCTGAGGCCAGATTTGAACTCAAGTACTCCTGACTCCAGGGCAGGTGCTCTATCCACTGCACCACCTAGCCGCCCCACTGCAATACATTTATAAAACAATCTCTACATGTTCTCCCATGTTCCCCAAAATGCCACTGTCCTTTCTTAACAGTATATGAGAGAAGATGGAAGATGAGGTTAAAAAAACAAACAAACAAATGCAGAATTCTATCAATTAACCACTCTGGACCTGAAATGAAGGAGTTGGACCAGATGACCTATAAAGTCTTTTCTAGGATTACTTCAATGAGTTCAGGCATTACATCTGCCCAATCTTGTATCTATTTCTGATTCTTCATCTCTCTCTCTCTCTCTCTCTCTCTCTCTCTCTCTCTGGCAAAGGGTATTGCAAACTTTAAAGCATTATATAAATGTTAGTGGTGATGTTGGTCATTGTGATTCAGGTATTATTACTCTCACTTTACAGATAAAGAGATTGAGGTTCAGAGAGGTAAGTGATTAACTTTATGGATGAGACAACTCAAGAGGAAAAGACTTGTGCTGAGAACTATATGACTCTAAATGGTTCTTTCTAATATATTAGGTTCTTTCTATTAAACAGAATTATCTGATAATCAGCGTGTGCATTTCCTTATCTCTAACCACAGGCAAATATGATTATTTGTCATAATCCCTCCCCATACACCTCAGGTATTTATCACTTTAGGACCTATGCATTTCTAAATTGGCATTTATTTTACTCTTTTGGGAATTTTATTGATTCCCATGGTATTTATTGCCATCTGTAAGCAGACAATTCTCAATTTCTAGTTCTTATCATCTCTAGTTTTGAGTTTCTCATTGCATTGAGGACAAATGTCCTTGGATGGCCAATCAAAACCTGAAAGCCATGGTTTCCAGCATGAAGACCCTCTAAGTTCCTCTCTCTGACCTAGAAAGGCCATTGGAAACATCATATTTCTCCTAAACCTCCAGGCTGAAAAACTTTTGCCTTCTTTGCCCTCTTTATCTAATCTGTCACCGAGACTTGCCAAGTCTTTCTTCATTTTCATCCTCATAACTATAATGTTATCCAAGTCATGATAATCTCCTGTACAGACTTGTGTCACTATCTCCTTACAAGTCCAACCACAGCTTCACTCCAACCTGTAGCCACTACTAAATCATTTTCCTTAATATGTAGAGAGGAGTGGAGTCCATGAAAAAATATTGAGTGGGTTCCTAGAAAAGAGACTCAAAAAAGTTACCTTTACCTGGCTTTATGGTGAAAAGACACAGATGTAATCATGTTGATATAATGGGGACAACAGAATATCAAACATAGAAACAGTGTCAAACCAACTGACTACACATTAGAAGTGAAAAGTTAGCTACTAATACCATCTGACAGATTATAAAGAACTATTCCACTCACAATCAAGGGAGAAAACAGAAGATTAGAGAAATCACATAATGATGTGTTCAATTGTTGGAAACAATACTAGTGGTATCATAATCTCTCAGAAAGAATAATATCATGTACCTCTAAAAGACTGAATGTGGGTTCAGATGTCTCAGTTTGACTGCAGTCTCTGAAATTTTCTCTCTGACCATAGGCCAGGAAGAGACTATAGGAAAGTGTTGAAGAACAGTACAAGTAGCATTTCAAAGACATTGAGGCATAGCCTAGCATAACAGAACAAAAGCAAAATTGATAGAAAAGGATGATAGAAACTATTAATTCATCATCAGATTTAATTCCCTTTTCAAGGATTCAGTTCTTTATAAACATGTGTAAACAAAATTTAAAAAAAAGAAATTTTAAGATTATAAAATTTTATTCTGAATAGAGGGTCATAAACATAGTTAAATTCAGGATGTCTGATAAAATTGATGACCTGATCTCTGTCTCTGTCTGTCTGTCTGTCTGTCTGTCTGTCTCTCTCTCTCTCTCTCACACACACACACACACACACACACACACAGATTCCTTGACTTGACTTTGAGAAAATTCAGTATTATGATATATGGAATTACATTTATGTAATATATAACAAGAGACCTGAGTTCAAATTTGGCTTAGACATTTAGTCTATAAGACTCTGGGGAATTGACATCTTTTATTTGCTTTAATCCACTAGAGAAGGAAAGAGCAAACCATTCTTACTATCTGTGCCAAGAAAATCCCCTAGGACAGTATGATCTCACAAGATCATGAAGATTTCCACATGACACAGCAACAACATTATATAAAATAGCAAATTTCCTTGTTAAAGTGCAAAAAGATCGTCTTGGATACCATTCCACAGATTATTTAAAACAAACAAATAAACCACAAAATCTCACAAGACTGAGTAATTTAAACTCTTTCATAACACCCATTTATCTTTAGAAACAGAAATTTCTTAATTCACTACCTGTTCCCAAATATGATCAAAGTGATCTTTATCTTTAATCAAAATGCTCCTCATATCTGTTGCTAATATCTGATGTATCTGGTTCTTGCTTTACTTCTGACTCTAGGGAGATCCTCCAAAGCCGTATATGTATGCATCTATGTATACATAGCTATAATAAAATAAAATAATAATAATAATAACAACAGTATTAACAATAACAATATAACAATCATAATAACAATAATTACAGTATATAAAGTGCTTTAAGACCTGTAAAGTCTTTATAAATATTATCTCATTTTAATTTCATAAGATCTCTGTGAAATGGGTGATATTATTAATTATAAGTTTTAAAATAAGCAAATATAATATTTATTTATATAAAAAGAAGGAATCAAGTACTTATTAGATGTAGTCACTGTGTATACATATATATATATATATATATATATGAAACACTAATAATATGCATATTAGAAGGTATTATGAAATGTATGAATGACTGAAAAAGACAGACGTTTCCTGCAGGCAAGAGAAAGGGAAAACAGAAGGACAGTATAGCCCAAGTGCTAAAATGTGCAACCTACAAAATATGCAGAGAACAGGAAAATGTCCAGTAGCACACTAATTGTATTTGCCAGGGACAGCTTCACAAAAGAGACGAGGACAAAACCTGCATAAGATGACACTGTATGATTATGCCAATAGAGGAGAGACATTCATGGGGCATTATGGGTCCACTGAAATATGATGTGTAGAGGCATAAAGTGAATCTATCACATATCATCAAGTATCATATCCTTAAAATCCAAATCTGTACTTCATATATCCATAAAGACAGAAATTTATTTTCTATAAATTTCTGCATGTACTCATCCCCTTCAATAAGATGCAAGTCTCTTGGGAGTAGAGAAGTTCTCATTCTTTGTATTTGTGTCCCCAGATCATAGTACAGGGAGAAAAAAGAGATACTTGGCAAATGCCTACTAATACTATAAAAGTTTATGTGTCATATATGCTCATTAAAAAAAGTCAAAATAAAATAACATGTTTTTCTCATACTAAGTAAATTGGCAAGATTCTACCAAGACTTATGGAATTACATATGGAATTACATCATTTTTCACTTATTTTAGAATCTTGCATCTAACAACTTGATAGGATTATATAAAAGGTAAATATTCTTGGAGATACACTAGATTCCATGAAATTTTAAAATGTTGACCCCTAAGTATTTAAATAGCTTATTTAAAGTTTTTTGATATTTGATATCTATAAAGCTTATTTGCTTGAAGAGAGAGGTTTTAAATCTTCAATTCATTAACACTTAACATCACCCTTCTTGTAAAGCCTCACTCTCATGTCTCATCATGGTATAGGAGTGACTGTGGATCACTGAAGCCATTACTTGCAGCTTGCAGATTATTGAGGGTCTTGGCAAGTAGGCTTTCTTGTTTCAAGTCCAGGGCTGTATATCAGTTGGCTAAGAACTACGCATTCTTTTTTTGTTCCTTTCACTTTTTTTTTCTTTTTTGGTTTTTGCAAAGCAATGGGGTTAAGTGGCTTGCCCAAGGCCACACAGCTAGGTAATTATTAAGTGTCTGAGACCGGATTTGAACCCAGGTACTCTACTCCTGACTCCAGGGCCGGTGCTTTATCCACTACCCCACCTAGCCGCCCTTATGCTTTCTTTTTTTTTTTAGGTTTTTTTTTTTGTAAGGCAAACGGGGTTAAGTGGCTTGCCAGAAGGCCACACAGCTAGGTAATTATTAAGTGTCCAAGACCGAACTCAAACCCAGGTAACTCCTGACTCCAGGGCCAGTGCTTTATCCACTATGCCACCTAACCGCCCGCCCTATGCATTCTTAATACAAGATTGGTCACATGGTTTTAGGTTTTTCTGCCAAAGCAACTTTGCCAAATCACTACTAAGTTATTAAAGGTTGGGCAACCCATGAGTTGTCATGGAAATGTAAAGTCACTACTGATCGGCTATTTTAGTAGTGTTCAATTTCCATGACCCATTTGGGGTTTTCTTGGGAAAGATCCTGAAGCGGTTTACCATTTCCTTCTTTAGCTTATGACACAAATGAGGAAAACGAAGTAAACAGGGTTAAGTGACTTGCCCAGGTTCACAAAGCCAGTGTTTAAGTTTAGATTTTTAATTCAGGTACCAGATGATTGTTAACTCCAGTATGGCAGTCAGCTACTTTGAGTCAAACAGTCTCTAAAACCAGAATACAGTTCTCAGTATGTTTAAAACTCGAGAACAAGGAACATTTATTTATCTTTATAATGCAGAGGTCAGATCATGTCATTTTTACATTCAAAAAAAGTTCAAGGCCTATCTACAAACAAAGAATCATAGAAACTAATGGAACTTCAGGGTTCTCTAGTTCAATTTAGCACATCTCCAGCAAGTGGTGGAAGACTTCCAGGGAGTACTCTAAAGCCTTACTTTGTATTTCTTACCATCACATACACCCTACATCCCAGTCAAACTAAACTACTGGCCCCTTTCTCATCAATGTGTACTAATTCTCATCAATGTGAACTAATTCTCCCTGGACCATCTCCTCTTTTTGTTTCCAGTCATTGAGCCTACTTTCAGGAATATGCTCCATCTTCTATCAATCTGCCTAGAAATCACCATAGTTTTTTTTTTCTATTCACTAAGTATATGTGGGACTTTACACCCTTCTTATTATATATCCTTAGAACATTCTATTTTATGTGATAGTTGTCTTCCTTTCCATCTATTTTCTTTTTTAAGTTTATAAGCTTCTTGAGGACAGGAATCATTTCTTATTCATGTAGCTCCTTTAGTTCTCAATATTTTAAAGAAAATAAATTGAAATGGACCCCAAAAATTGAAGCGCTCCCTGTTTGAGAGTCATAAAAAGTCATGCTATACAGAAGCACAATGTTTATATATTAAGCTATTTTGAAGTTCTACTACTAATCTAAAGATGACATAGACTTAAATGAGGCAAAAAGTTATTTTCTATGACCGCTAATTTATTCCAGTCTTAGCATTTTAGGAAAAAGGGTGAATGTGAAGACCTATGGTTCATTTAAGTATAATGACAGACTCAGTGTGATCTGACAAATTTTATTGAACATTTTAATCATCTCACAAAAGTCTGCAGGGGAACAAAGTATTTTCCTAATACTATTTAAAGCATGGCTAAATTAAAATGGAAAGTGCTTTCAGTTGGAAAAAAAAGAGGCTAGTTATTTAAAATAATAACCAAACTAAAAATACAGAAGTGATAACACATAAAAAGAATGACAGACATGTTACTAAATCTTAGGGGTTGTTAAAATGATTCCTTACCATACTTATAAGCATTCCTTACCATATTTTTTTACTGTACCTCCCACAGAACTTTTTTGTGAACTCCTCTAATGAATTTAAACTGTAACATGCATCAATATGTCATATCTATGAATATGACTAATTCCCATAGCATCCTGGGTCCAGGGTGAGGGAAGAGGAGGTACATGAGGACAGGAAGAAGAGTACACTACTTCCCAGTGCACTCAGCACAGGACTTCATACGACACACTTAATACTAGAAAGACAGTAAATTAAGAATACCTAGAAAAAGAAGCTGCATCAATTGATGGTAAATTAATATCTGCTAAATGTTAAGTGAACAAAAATATCAGTCCAAAATTAAACTTTCAGGGTTTTAATGATGCAGATCAATGCATAACTTAAACCACATCTGTGAATGGAAACTTAAGAAATAAGAAGTTATATTGGTATGAACACAAAATTCAAACCAGTGTCTACTTCTTCAAAATATATTATACATAGATCTTGTGATTTTTACTAGCCATATAGTTTCACTTTCACCTACATTTATAAGTAAAACTTGGTTAAGAAGGAATTTTATTAAAATACAGATACTCGCAGTGAGTGACATCCCAATAATGATACAAAATAAAAAAGTTCTGATTTAGTGAAGAAAGTTGTAGACTTGGGAGTCAGAATACCAGTTTCAATCTGGACTCTGTTGTTTACTTGTCATGTGACATTAAGCAAGTCATTTTAACTTTTTTTCTGTACCTTAGTTTCTTCATTTGTAAAACAGAGGGTAATATTAGATGATCTCCAATTTCCCTTTTGTTCAAATAGTCTATAACCCTTAATACCATCAATACTATATAGTAATCAGGTTTAAGAGTCTCAGTAAAATATATTTAACTCATGATTGAAATTGTTATTATGGTATTTCTTTAATTGACCTAGAAATAGCAACACTAATTTCACAAGATTTATAACAATATTCTTTCCTTACATAATGATACAGATAGTTGATGAGAAATGTATGTTGTATTCTATAACATAAAGACAACATACATTTCTCATCAACTATCTGTATTGACATATAACTTTGTTCCTTTCTTTCCTTAAATTACTGCTTCTACTGTTGTAGGTATGTAAATCTCCATAGCCTAATGCTAAGGACAAGTATTGCTTTGCAAAGATCAACCAAGGCTATGCTAATTTGCACTACCTCCTGGTTTGAATGATTGCCACCTGTTCAGTATTTTTTTAAAAAGCATTTTTCAATAACTCTCAGAGCATAGTACAATGTGAAATAGAATAATTTAATCTGTTGAGAGCTTACTGTCTAAATATATATACAGAGTCAAGGGGGTTGTATTTCAAAAGTTCCCATGTTAAGTCATTCCTTTGGAATTTGAATAAGTTTATACATAGAACCAATATTGGATGTGACAATGGATAGTACTTATACAGTGTAGTTGCTGAGGTTTGCAAAGTGCTTTACATATGTTAAATCATTTGATCTTCATAACAATTAAGAGAGAGATTTGAATTCAGGTCTTCCTGAATACAAGTCAGAGCTTTATTCACAAAATACCTAGGTGCCTAAGGCACTATCTTCCCCAGATAATAAAACAGCTATTGAGCTTCAGAATTAGGATTTAAACCCAGGTGTCCCTTATGCTCTTTCCAGTAGGTCACCAAAATGAAAATGTGAGTATGAATCTTATAAAGATGGTTCAGGGTTAGAGCTCAACAGACAGACCTGGTAATGATCCATTTGGGGATGACAACTTAAAATGCAAATGAATTTCCTTATATTATTGCACAGAATATGCATCTTAATAACACAATGATTTAAAAGCACAAAAAACAGCCACATTAAATCCTATGCACTGAACACATTTTTTCCATATTCTTCATTTGATTTAGAACCACAGTAACATCAAGAGCAGTCCTACTCTATCAGGACAATGCACTGAAATTCTCAGGGTGGGGGACTAGGGAAGAGGAAGATGATTAATGTTACCATTTCTCTTAAAACTATTATATTTGGAAGCTGAATCTGACTTTTCTATCTTGTGTTTGGTTCCATCTTGGCCTAGCTTTCCTTCCAAGGGAAAATGAATTTCCTAGAGAAAGAAAAGATGAGGGTCAAGAGCGAGACTTTAGGTGACAATGTGGGATAAGTATTGCAAAATGAGAAGTCAAATGAAGCCATTAGAAAACATACTGTTAAAAGAGAAGAGGAACAGTCAAATGTGAGGCAAAAGAAACCAAGAGGAGAAAACTTTAACAGAAGACAGTCAACAATGTCAAATGCTATTATAGTCGAGGAACATGAGGATTAAGAAAAAAATATTCATTGGAAAAATAAATTGGGAGAACCCCTCAAGGTCATTCAAAACTATCAAGGATATTAACTCTATTCTAAGCAATATATATACTCCCAAGTTCTTTAATTAGTTAATCAAGGTTCATGGAGCTTCCCAATGTCACAAATACTTTGTAATAGGTTTGTGTTTGGTTTGATTTGATTTGTTTAGCTTGGGCCAGGAGTATCTCAATATTTGTATTCGACTGAGTCCTCTTCCAAATGGGGTTAGTGATTCATTTGCTTTTTAATGTTCCTGAAATCAGTCATTAAAGGCTACAACATACGATGTTTATACAATTATATTTGAAACTTGGTGGAGGCATGACAACTGGCTGGAGACCATTCCTTCTACTCAGATCTTACATCATACTTAGCTTTAAATCTTACTAAATGTACTTCTGTAATACTGCCTATGATTATTTGTCTGTTATTGTATCTTATCCTCCTGGAATGAGGGCAGGAGTCTTCTCTTACCTACATTTCCTATCCTCCTTGCCTGCCATACCACTATACTTTGCAAATAGTTGTATAATAAATGGGTGCTCAATTAAATGCTCACAATAAAAATTTACAGAAGCTATTTGGACCTGGCTGCAAAACTTTGGTGGGGTGGGGGTTCTTTCTTTTGACTCTCCAGCATTTAACAAAATGTCTGGTATATCATAAGCACTTAACAAATGTTTATTGATGGACTTCACCCAAGGAGATTATTAGGATTTCTTCAGAAGTAAATCCATAATCTCAAGACTCTTTTCAGGTATACCATTATTGTGTTAGGGAAAAACAATAAAAGGCTCCCTGGTATGCTTTTTCCTATATGTATTATATGTATTATCAAACAGATATTCCTAAACCATCTACTCAGGATCAGTTGGTTGTCTGGTATCTATCAAGTCAGAATAATGTTGGTCAAGAAGTCTGGGAGAAGGTGGACTGAGTACTTCATTGAAATATAGACCTGGAAAAGACCTCATGGAATGATCTCTTCATTATTACAGATTGGGAAACTGAGGCTCAAGGAGTCTTTGTGACTTGCCTAGCATTACACAGGTAAGTAGCCCCAGAAGTGAGATTTGAACCCAGGCCTTGACTTTTTGCCACTTCTACCTATGCCTTGAGATTGCGCGTGGTACAGATTCCACCAGTCAGACATGAACTCCCCAAACCACGCTATGGTTTCAGTCCTCAAAACAAAACTGGTAATTACCAGGTTCTCTGCAACTCTATCTAGCTAAAATATCTAGACTGAAAAGCAGGTGCACATGAGACTATACAAACACTGAATAGATATATAAACAAAATGTTTAACAGGTAAGTGGGACCACAAATAGAAAGCAAAGTCAGACATGTGAGATCTACTTGTTTAGGATTTAGAAGGAGAAAAATTGTTATCGCTCTTCCAGTCCACCTAGGAGCTCTAGAGGAGGTTGGAATGTCTGACCTCCTTGAATCCAAGGAAGGGGGCAAACCAAGAGAGGAGTAAAGGGCACTAAAAGTGGAAAAAGCTGGGAACTATGGTTTTAGCAAATCATAGCTAATGTTTATCTACAGATTTAAGGCTTAACAAATACTGCCTCATTTTATCCTAATAACAACTGGGAGAATATGAGAATATTGTTGTCCTCATCTAATAGAAGAAATTGAGGCAGGTATATTTTTTTAATAAGTGTCATGAGACTGTGGTTTGGGCAGATCATAGCTATTTATATAAAGATTTAAGGTTCTGGCAAATGTTTAACAAATAAATACTACCTTGTTTTATCCTGAGAAATATGGGCTATTGTTATTCTCACTAATTAATATAAGAAAAAATTGAGGCAAGTGGAGGTCAAATGACTTGCCCAGATTCTTTAATAAGTGACAGTTAATATTCTAGCCCAGGGCTTTCTGCCATTGCCCTGCTCATAATGACAAAAATTACAAATGAGTAGTTTTCATTTTGGGGAAGATAAGACACTACTAAATTGAGCAAGTCAGAACTAGAGTCAATCAATAAACATTTAAGGTCTAAATACGTGGCATGCACTATGTTAAACACTGAGAATACAGAGATAGGCTGACAAACACAAACAAGATAAAAATTTCCTGTTCTCAAGGAGTTCACAGTCAAATGTGGAAGACCATCTGTAAACAACCACGGATAAACAAGTCATATACAATATAAACTGTTGAGAATCGACAGCAGGAAAACATTAGCACTTAAGAGCGATGGGAGAAGATTCCTGGAAAGGTGGGATTCAAGCTCAAAGGTAGTCAGAGAAACTAAGATGGGGGGGGGGGTGTTTGATTCTTTTTTTTTAAATTTATTCTTTATTTTCATCCATTAGTACATATATATTTCCAAGTTACAAAGTTTCCCTCCATCCTCCCCTCAGTTGGGAACAGTCAGGTTAGCATTTTAAATACATATTTTGTTAAACATATTTACAAAATAGTAATTTTTGGCATGAGGAATTAGGATAAGGGAAAGAGATACATAGGAGATATTTTTTATAAAGTGTTCATTGGATTTGGTAGTTTTTTTTTCTGTGTGTTTTGTTTTCCTTCCTCTGGTTGGGGATAATATAGTAAATAATCTGTCAAAAAAAAAAAGGTTTGATTCTAAAGGCAGAAGATGGTTTGAATCATAGGGGAGTGGATACAGAACTGGGACTTCAGAGGCTACTTGTAGCCATCCCTTCATTTTAGTAGCAAAAGGAACTGAAGCCCAAGGAGGCTGTGACTGACCTAAGGCCACTGAAGTCACAAAATGGCAGAAGCATGATTTTTACCCAATCCTCAAAGCCAAAGGTTAATCACTATATGACTCTGTCTTTGGCTTTACTACTCATTTTATGACCCTGGGCAAGTCAGTCTGGTGAAGCTGAAAGGGCATGCACGGCATTTGGAGTTACTGGGTTCTACTTGAGATTTTCATGCTAGTACTTTTCCTCACAAATTATGTGGCTTTGGATGACTTTGTATGATTCTCCAAAGAGTAAAACTAAGAAGTTTGGACAAGATCAAGGGTACTTAACCCTGGATAGAATTCAAAAGGTTCAGGAATTTGGAAGAGAAAAAAGTGACAACTTTATTTACACTAATTTTTAAGATTTAGTATCACTTTTTTCAATTATAATTTTAGACAATAAACAGTTCTGAGAAGAGATCTTTAGGCTTCCTTAGATGGTCAGAGGGGTTCATATCACGCAAAAAAAAAAAAGTTTAAAATCCTTGCATAAGATGTATGTTAACATCCCTCATAGTTTTAAATCCTATGATTTGAAGCCACAACTAACCCAGGACTCCTTTTCTACATCTGGAGATCATGCCACCCCTGTTAGGGGGACCAAATGAAATGTGAAAATAGTTTGTGTATAAGTTATAATCTTCCCCTCATCACCTAGTACAGCACTCTGGACAGAGCAGCTGCTTTAAAAAATCTCTGTTGAATGACGGAATGAGATCAGTATGTTGAAAGGGGCTTAGAGC
Organism: Macrotis lagotis; assembly: GCF_037893015.1. Classification (NCBI taxonomy): domain Eukaryota; kingdom Metazoa; phylum Chordata; class Mammalia; order Peramelemorphia; family Peramelidae; genus Macrotis; species Macrotis lagotis. Next base: position 228,566,375 of record NC_133661.1, on the reverse strand, counting down.
AGAGAGCAGGAATCCTACACCTGCTCTATAAGAATATAGAAAGTCATGCTACAGGCTGTTTGGGAGTTATGTGATATGGTCAAAGCAAAAAAAAATTGGTAAGAAACTAGTGTTGCACCTATCTCAAATAATGATGGGATATGTATGCCTTTGAAGATGCAGAGGAAAGAGCAAATAGATTATAATGATTGGGGGTGGGGAAGGAGTATAACTGGTCCTATTGTTAGGGAAGAAGAAAAGGAGCAAATAAAAGAGAAATATTATAGGTCACTTGGCCCACAAATTATCATTAGACTGTGTTGCTTTTTTATTTTTCTCATTACCTAATCTATGTAGGGGAAAAATAATCAAATCTTAAATTGATGTAAATTGCAGAGTAATTGAGTAATGGAAATCCAATTCAGAACCAAAGATGCATCAATTTCAGATTTAATCTCACTCCTAGGATCACAACTTAATTTTTAAAATTAACATGACTAATGAGACTAAAAAACAACTATCTACAAAAATCTTAAAATATTCACATTGAATACAAAATATAAAAAATCTTAGAAATTTTCATATTTAGAGTGACAAACTGAAACAAGCGAATTCAGAACACATTTACCATATACACGCATGAATATATATGCATAAACATATACATGTATTAAGCTATCAGAGCTATTAATATTAAGACATATTAAACATTAACTATATTAAACTATGACTTATAAATAGTATAGTCATCTCTCTTACAATTTTGACTGATACCTTTTAAGTTTTGCATGTTTAAAGGGAAATCAAGTCACCTATGAGAGGAGACCCACAATGCTGGTTAATCTGATAAAAAAAAGATGAGTTGGAGTGAAATTTGGAAAATTGTACACAAAGAACTAATAAGATAGGGGGTCTGAGTTCCAGTCCCAGCTCTGCAATTGTCTGATCCTTGACAAATCACTCCAGTTTCTGAATCTTAGTTTTCTCCAATGTAAAAATGAGAAGGTTGAACAAGATGAGCTCTAATGTTACTTCTAGCTTTGACTGCCTATGATTTCAACTCTATCCCTGGGGCCCCACCCTTATGCTTTCCCACATCCCTGTCAAATTACTGAAAGATCTTGGCATAACAGAGAAATTGGAACTTTGACAACACTGAGCAAACAGAAGACAATTCACCTAGGCAATCAGGTAGCCCCATGGATAAGGTGCTGGATCTGGAGTTAGAAGGACCTAAATACAAGTATGACCTCAGATACTTAATAAGCTAGGTTACCTGAGGCAAGTCATTTAATTTTTGTTTGCCACAGTTTCCTCATTTAGGGATAATAATAATAATAATAATAATAATAATAATAATAATAATAATAATAATAGCTACCTACCAAGGTTGCAAATCTTGTTACTTCTATGGACCTGAACTGCAATTTTTTTAAGATTAAAAAGATAGGAATTGTTTCTGGAAATAAATATTTCTTTTCTCAACGTTTCATCTCCAAATTTTGATGTGTGTTATAGTTTGATGTATTTAGTAATCTGAGAAATTTGGCAAACAAACCTCAAACTCCTAGCACTTTGAATCAGATTAAACAATTCTTTGACCTTGTCAGAAAAATGCTTTCTGCGCCTGAAATCAGAGAAACAATCTACAAAGAATGAAGGAATTAGGTACAAATTCGATTTCTGAAAGTGTATTAACTAGGTGGAACCAACTTCAAGTTCCTCTCAATTCTAGTCCATTCTCTCAATTCAGCTGTCAAAGGGATCTTCCTAAATCATAAGGCTATTATCTTCACTCCTTCCCATTCCCTAAAATCCACTGGTTCCTTATAACCTACCAGAATCAAAAATCCTCTAATTGCTGTTCAAAGCTCTCCATAATCAGGCCTCCAAATTTTCCAAGTCTTCTTAACATGAAGTTTCTAATACAAAGCACTCTATCTTGCAGCTCTGGCATTTCCAGTTACTGTCCCCTCATGCCTGGAATCTTCCCCTTTTCTTCTCTGCCAACCTAGCTTCCCATCAAGTCACAGCTAAAATTTCACATTCTGTAAGAAGTCTTTTCCTATTCTTCTTGATTCTAATGTCTTGGGGCAGCTAGGTGGTGCAGTGGATAGAGCACCGGCCCCAGAGTAAGGAGCACCTGAGTTCAAATCCGGCCTCAGATACTTAATATTTGCCTAGCTGTGTGACCTTGGACAAGTCATTTAACCCCACTCACTGCCTTAAATAAATTTTAAAAAAGTCTAATGCCTTCCATCTTTGATTATCTCTAGTTTTCTTGTTTGTGCTGTGTGTGCATATATACATGAATGTGTGTCTTGTTTTTTGTTCAGTCAGTTTAGGCATGTCTAACTCTTAATGACCCCATTTGAGGTTTGCTTGGCAAAAGATACTGGAGTGGTTTACAATTTCCTTTGCTACCTCATTTTACAGATGAGGAAACTGATGCAAACAGGGTTAAGTAGCTTGCTGGGGTCATCCAATTACTAAGTTCCTAAGCCAGATTTGAACTCAGAAAGAAGAATCTTCCACACAGCAGGTCCCTCACTCTATTCACTGTGACACCTGGCTGTCCCTATATATCTTATTTGTATTTGGTTGTTTGCATATTGTTTCCCTCATTAGCCAGTGAGTTTCTTCAGTGAAAAAATTCTTTGTCCTTTCTTTGGAATATTTAGTACTTAACACAGTATCTGGTCCTTAGTAATATTTTGTTTGTATGTTTTTTGGCAAGGTAATGGGGTTAAGTGACTTGCCCAAGGTCACACAGCTAGCTAATTATTAAGTGTCTGAGGCCACATTTGAACTCAGATCCTCCTGACTCCAGGGCCAGTGCTCTATCTTTTTGCACAATCAAGTTGCTCCCTACATATTAGTATTTAATAAATGCTTGCTGTAACTGACTGGACTGGATGAATTCTGAGGTCCTTTCTAGTTCTAGATCTATGACCTTATGAAATGAGCTATTCTACCAAACTCCTAGAGTGGTCTACCTTTACCATCAGATAGGACTGCAAAACAATGCATGCCTCTAGCTTTCAGTCACAATTTGTATCAAGTAAATAGAACAAGATTATCATGTTAACACCCTATAATAAAATCAGTTCCCAGAGAAAGACTGACTGCATCTTATTTGTGTAGTCAGACATCAAACATTTATTAAGAGCTCACTCGGCACTGCACCAAGTACTGGTGATAACCAGGAAAGGCAAAAGACACCATCTCTGCCCCCAGAGAGATCAAATTTTAATGAAACAAATATCTAAATAACTAGGTAAGTGTAGAATACACCCTGTTGATGGAAGGTAATCCCAATCCCACAGGGAGCAGGGACTTGTAATTAAACCTTCCAATTGTTTTAAGTCAGCTAGGTGGTGCAGTACATAAAGGGCTAGAATTAAGAGTTAGTCGGATCTCAGTCTAAATTCTACCTCAAATTCTTACTAGTTTTATGACCTTGGGCAGGTCATCTAATCTCTGTCTACCTCAGTTTCCAGATCTATAAAATAAGAAAAATAATACACTTCACAAGGTTATTGTGAGACTGAAAGGAGATAATATATATAAAAAGAGTTTTTCAAGCCTTAAAGTCCTATGTAAATGCCAGTAGTTGTTATAGAAGTCCAAGTAGTGCTAACAGTAATTGTGGTGATAAGAGTACTTTTATTTCTGCTAAGTTGTAAATACAATGCCTCTTGGTAGCACGGAGAGAGGTACAGATAGCTATTTGAAGTTCTGGCAGGTCCTGGTCAAGCTGTACATACTTCCCACAGAAATATGTCCCTCATTTGATGCTCTGGTTGAGTGAGAAGGATCAGTCAGTCCCTGGAAGACCAGACTCACTACCACATGCTGCATGGCTACTAAGTGATGAGCTGATTTTCCAGTCATAATTCAAGACAACCTATTTAAGACAAAGGAGCTGAACTCTGAAGGATGGAAGCAGTTACCACTTGAGTGAAAGTCAATCCTTGAAGTGTGTATACACCCAGCATGAGCACCAGCACCAGCACCAGCAATAACAAATCATCTGAAGGTTACGAACAAACTTTACATGCAATTTTCCTTTCAACTCTCATAATAAGCCTTTGAGAAAGTTGCTGTTATTATGTCTCACCTCCTTTTTTCTAGGCTGGGTCTTCTTAGCTTGCCCAGACTGGATATGCAGGGACACGGACTGATAGATCCTATTGAAATCACATAAGAACTTGGATCTGCTTCATTTTGAGGCTGCGTCAAATTTCTCCCTTGTTAGGTAACCTGGTAGCACCCCCCTTTTCTCATTCCCTCTCAGGAGTTTACTATATTAATGCTGAATTTACAAGAAATTGATATTACCCATTGCAACTAACAACTCTAAGCTCAAGAGATCTATCAGCCTCAACCTTCCTGGAAGATGGGATTATAAATATATTCTACCACACCTGGCAGCATCTCCCTTGCTATAGATAAAGAAACAGAGAAGTTTCTATAAGAAACATTAAAAAGAAATATTAAGTGACTTGCCCAAAGTAAAAGATAGAAATTTGATCTCAAAATCCAAATTTTCTAACTCCAAAGAAATAAGAGTCAAATAAAGAGCAAGCAAAATCATAGCACACGCCCCTCCATTTGTATTATAACATGACCTATCATGAAGTACTCAGCCACACCTTTCAGTTGTCTAGGTAACTAAACAATCACAGTAAACTTTACCCAGAGTCTTTTACAGGTAGCTACTGAAATGCCTGCCTATAACACTTCAGTGTGAACAACTCACTTAAAAAGTCTTCTAAAATGCTTTCTCTTCCTATTAAGTCTCATAGCTTTCTTTAAAATTACATAAAAATATCACTTTACTCACTGACAGACACCCTTTCATCCCCCTCAAAATTCAAATTATTCCTCTTGCATTTGAAAAATTATATATACTTTGCAAAACCAGGATTCTTGTTTCATAAACAAGGAAAACCTGAAATAAGAGTTAAATTATAAATATACATTCTTCTGGGTAATTTAAATTGGATTTTTAAAAATCAATATAAAGAATAAAGATAAAGTAGGCAAAGAAACTCCCTCTACCACACAGGTCAGCACTTTTCTTTGCAACTTATCATCTTAAAGAGAGTGCTAGGGTACCAGTAGAGATCAGTTTAAAACACAACCTGTATAGTCAGGTACTAGGTCTTCCTGGCTCCAAGGTAAGCTCTCTATACATTCACACCAAAGGCATCAAAAAAGGTAGCCTGCCCTAGAATTGCATGAGACAGATTAAAATGCAACTGAGAAATATTTAACAAAATAAATAAAAATGCACTAGAACATTGATAATATTAAGACATGGTTTTCAAAGTCAATCCTTGTGCATGGGTACAGTGACCCATTTTCTACTTGAATTTAACATCATAAGCCTAAACCAGCCTGCCTGTTTGTTATTTAATCATACTGTGTTATGATAGTTTTAAAAGAATTGCTTAGGATGTTAGGTATTATACTTTGTTGAGAAGTGGGAATCCATGATTTTACTAATTTTTTATGAGAATCTTAGAATTTCCTCCCTGATATCTTTACAGCCTTTTAAAGATCTTAAACTTATCTATTAAAAAGTCTTTTAATTTCATTTCCATCAAAAACATAAGAGAAAAAAGGAGGGGAAAGTATCCTTAATTATCAAAAGAAGGAAGATTTTAAAAAAAAAGGAAGATTCTAAATGCTGTTTTTTTATTACAAAAAATGAGGTATATATAATTCAATGAGATAACACATGTAAAGTACGTTACAAATTTCAAGGCTTTCTATAATTTTCAGCTCTAGTGTACAGAAAGTCAGCATTAGAATCAGGAAAATCTGTGCTCAAGTCTCCTCTCTGATAGTTAAAAGACAGTGGGCAAAAGTCATCCAACTTCACAAGCAATTTTCTAAGATTCTATATTATAAGTTGCCAATTTACATTGGAGAAGGGAATTTTCATATCTACAGTCCTTTACAACACCATTTCTCCCCATCCTGCCCTGAATTAAGATATTTGAAACTAATTGCTCATTTTAAGAAGACTGGTTGAGTTATAGCCAAAATTCAATTGACATCTACTAAGTGCTTTATGGGAATCACTGTACTACAGAAAGACATGGACAAGACTCCCATAGGACAAGAAGTTTTGCATGGATAGGCCACAATCTGAATCAAACTGTCAACTGAAATATAACATTTTTCAACTAATAGCATATGAAACAAAAGACAAGTCAAAATCACAATCATCCCCTCCAAAATAAGTTTTACCTTCAAGGTCATGGTCTATCAATCTCATGAATGGGAAGTGTTTTAAAGATTATTTAGTCTACTCCCTTTATATTTCAGATGTAGAAACTTAGGCTAAATTAAGTGACTTCCCCAAGAGCACACAGGATACTCTTTCAATAACATGTGGTCTTCCCCAGAGCTATGCAAGAGCTCTTTGCTGAATTCCTACATACTAACTTTAAAATTAAAATAGCATGATTAAATATTACCTTGTACTTACATATTTTCCCAATTAGACTTTGGATTCCTGAGATTATGAAGGAAGGAAGGAAGGAAGGAAGGAAGGAAGGAAGGAAGGTAGGTGTATTTAATAAACACTATGTGCCAAGAAGTAGGGATTCAATATAAAAAATTAAGTTAATACCTGCTTTCAAGGAGTTCACACTGTAAGTGAGGTAGACAAGACATAAAAGAAATTCATCTAAGATCCAGGAAAATCTCTAGTAGTCCTGACTAAGTAGCAGCAAGGAGGATGGCAAGGATCTGGGGATCCTTACACCTTTATATCCTTCATAATATCTTTAAGACAGCAGATAATCAATAAAAATGTATTAACTAATTAATGAAAGGTTTAATTGACTTTAAATTGATCAAGAGTTAACACCACCTCAACCTTCTTGCCAAAGATCTACCTTATTGGTCTCCTGAGTAGTTGGAAAACAAGATGAAGAACCATAACTGTGTATCTGAGTTAAGTCAATGATCAAGAGTCTATGTTCACAAGAACAGGTTTGTGCTGAACTTGTCTTCTGATGAACTTGTCCTATTCCTTTGGAGGCAGGAAGCAGAAGTACACAGTGATCTGGCAAATGTCAGACTCCCAACTAGTTAAAGAGCAAGGAATAGAACTGAAAGTTCCCTCCTTCCATACCTTTCTAGCTTTCTGTTCAAAAGTAAATACATTTCTTTATTGCATTTATTTGCTTGCTATTAAATGAATTCACAAAAGTCATTCAATGATTGCATGAAACTTTAATGGATCAAGCTGTAGGGAGAATACCCCCTTTCAATTTATTTCAAGTTCAACAAGATGAATGAGTTGTTATTTTTGTTGGAATTACTTATACTTCCTTACAAATGTCTCTTCCTTACAAATGACTAAGGAGACAAAGAGGGAGACTTGTTCCTAACAGGAAGGATTCTTAAAGGCCTACCTAAACTTGTGACCAAATAGGGTGTGGTGTATGCAAATAGGCCCTGTGTAAATAAATGTATTTTGGAATTGTTGGGTTCAAAGACAGGGTAGAGTGTCTGAGAATTCTGTTTTTGGCAGATATGTTCAAAAGTAAAATAGCCTGGCACCCCCAGATCCTTAGGACTAGGAAAAAAGACACCTGAACACTTCCAATAGCCTGTTGGTTGTTCTGCCACAAGTTGCTCTCCTCTCTATCTTTTATCCAGTTGTCAAAGTGATCTTACTAAAATGGAAATCTGATCATGTCACCCTTTCTCTGATCTTCTGGGATGTCAGCCCAGATCCTCAATGTTTTTAGACTCATCACCAATTAATATTCTTTTCATTAAACTTTCTGACCAGGGATGACTACCGAACTTGAAATGATTTCTATGATCATCATATTTCTATTATCACCTAAAAATTAAAAATGACATTTTTAGTCACTTTGGTAAACTGACTCACTTAAAACTCCAGACTGCTTACTGCTAAACCAGGCCTTTCTCATTCTGTATTAGCACCATTAATTTTTTGAGCCTAAGCACAGGACTTTACATTAATTCCTGCTATGTGAGATTAAGTCCATCATTTTAACCTGTAGACATCAGTTTAAATCCTGACTCTGTTGTCTATTGGTTCAATCATGAGACCCAACTTAGCAATTTTGGTAGAGTTGGTACAGCCAACTCCTGTTTATTCAGGTGGTATTTAAATCATTACGTCACATTTACTGGGTCACTATTATGTTCATTGTAAGAGGCACTGGCATATGTAGATTAGTGAATGTGTTAAAGAAATAATTTCTGACATGGAAGTGTAGCTCCTACTTGAGCAAAAAGAATAGAATACAACTTTGTTACATAAAGCAATTTTAAAAGTAGAGAATCTAACTTTTCAGAGAAGGAAGAGTCCAAGTCCAGGATGGAAACTGAAAGGTCAACTGATATGCTGAAGACCAAACATACCATTATTGAACAGAGAAAATATTAAAAGTCAGTTTTGATCTTCTCACTATTCAGTGAAGATGCCATATTAACATCCCCAAACAGGAAGAGAACCAATTCACACTGTTCCAATACATCTAAAAATGTATTGCTGGGGTGGCTAGGTGTCACAGTGGATAGAGCACCTGTCCTGGAGTCAGGAGTATTTGAAATCCGGCCTCAGACACTTAATAATTGTGGCCTTGGGCAAGCCATTTAAACTCCATTTACCTTGCAAAAACCTTAAAAAAAAAAAAAAGAAAAAAAAGTATTGCTCACAGAAATTTACCAGATCCCTAAAACAAAGAACATGCTAGGAACTGTAGATAAAGAGGAAAAAAGAGATAAAAACAGATCCTGCCCTCAAGAAGCTTCCTTTCTACTGGAAGAAAGGGAGCAGTCCCTTCTTCCAACTGTTGCTCAGTTGTTTTTCAACTGACTCTTCATGATCCAGTTGGGGTTTCCTTGGGAAAGATACTGAAGTGGTTTGCCTTTTTCTTCTCCAGTTCATTTTTCAGATGAGGAAACTGAGGCAAACAGGGTTAAGTGACTTGTCAGGATCACACACAGTGAATAAGTGCCTGAAGCTAGATTTGAACTCAGAAAAATGAATCTTCTTGACTCCAGGCTTGCCAACTGGCTGTATGTAGTAGTTACTATATACAAAGGCTTATTCCTTCAGCTCACTTTATTTTGTTGGCTTGCAAGTATTTTTGTAGTAAATGTATTGTTGGCTGACTTTAATAAGAAGCTTAAGTGGAATTATAAATACTTTAATTGGCTAATTTGCTAATTCTGTCAATCATCTATGCCTTGAAAGTCAGTGCAGTAGCCAGAGGGTTGGTCTTAGAGTCTGGAACTAAGCAACAAGTATTTATTAAACACTTACCATGTGCCCAGTCTTGTGCTAAGCTCTGAAAGTACAAAAAAAAAGAGCAGAACCAGTTCCTGTTCTCTAAGACCTTGTATTCCAATGGTAGAGTTGGTATTATTTGGTTAATTAGCAGTGAACAATTCTTTATGAGCTTGTTTGGGATTTTCTAGGCAGATTTCCTTCTCCCGCTCATTTTACAGAGGCTGAAACTTAGGCAAACGAAAGTAAGTGTTTGAGAATGAATTTGAACTCAGGTCCTCCTGGTTCTGAGTTTATCTGCTGTCACCTAAGCTGCCCTAGTGGTAGAGACAATACATAAATAAATGTGTTTATATAAGAGAGGAACAAAGTAGACAGAAAAGAACTACACAGTAGCAGTGTGACTTTGGTTCAGTCATAGGCAACTTTTCAACATCAGTGAAATTCTTCACTCTGGGAATTCCCAATAATGATAACATTCCATTTCTGTTTAATCTGAACCAAGTATCTTCTTACTATCTTCTATTACTGAAGATTTTTTGTAATTTTTAGATTAAATAATTAAGTAAAAGCAGCTTAGAAGGCTCAGAAAATAGACCACTGGCTGTGGAATTATGAAGAAATAAGTTCAAATTATACCCTCCTCAGTCACTAGCTATGTGACGCTGGGCAAGTCAATTAATCTTGGTTGGTTTGACTTTTTTTTTTTTGCCTCAGCTTCTTCTTTTGTAAAATGAGGACAAAACTAGTAACTACCTCACTGGATTGTTGTGAGAATTAAATGAAAAAATATCTATAAAACTAGGACAATGAATGGCACATATTACGTACCATATAAATGCTAATTTCCTTCTCCCCCCAACCTAAAATAGGCATTGTCATGTATACTTTTTAACAGAAGGAAAAGATGTACATGAAACTGCAGATCTCTAGGATGAATAATTTCATTTTCTTTTTTTAGGTTGGTTTTTTTTACAAGGCAAATGGGGTTAAGTAGCTTGCCCAAGGCCCCACAGCTAGGTAATTATTAAGTGTCTGAGACCGGATTTGAACCCAGGTACTCCTGACTCCAAGGCCGGTGCTTTATCCACTACGCCACCTAGCCGCCCCTATTTCATTTTCTTTTAAAGTCTAACATGCAAACATTGAAAATTATTCTGCTTGTCTGTGATTCTTTCTGGCCTACCTTCTGTTCTTTTCTATGAATTTTTTTTAAAGATTCTCAATGGACTGTCCATCTGTCTGTCTGTCCGCCTGTCCGTCTCTCTCTCTCTCTCATCCCTATTCCCTCACACCTGCTATACTGGAAAAAAAATTGTTACAATATGTATAGTCAAGTAAAACAAATTTGAACATAAGCTATGCTCAAAAATGAATGCCTTATTTTATATCATGTACCTATCATCTTTCTCAAAATATGAGCTAAGATGATTTCTTATCATTCTATGGAATTGTAATTGGTCACTGTATTGATCATTATTATTAAGTCTTCTAAAGTTGTTTATATTGTATAAAGTATAAACTGTTTCCCCTGTTTTCATTACTCTGTAGAGTTAATAAAAATATGTAATCACTTTTGCATAAGGAAAATTTAATGCTTTATTTACCAAAATAAAATTAGACAAAAAAAGCAAGAATCTACAAAACATACCCTTTACTTTATTTTTGTTAAAAAGGTCTGTTGGGGTGGCTAGGTGGCGTAGTGGATAAAGCACCGGCCTTGGAGTCAGGAGTACCTGGGTTCAAATCCGGTCTCAGAAACTTAATAATTACCTAGCTGTGTGGCCTTGGGCAAGCCACTTAACCCTGTTTGCCTTGCAAAAACCTAAAAACAAACAAATAAATAAATAAAAATAAAAGGGTCTGTTATTCTCCTCAATATGCTCTCTTTTGGATTACAATAAAACCTAGATTGACCAAAATATTTGGGGCAAGTGGTACTCTGGTTCACTGAGAGTTAATACTTAAATCATAATACCATTTGCTGCTTTGGTAGGTACCACATGTGGAACATATCTTCAAACTTTCTTTGATGACTCTTCATCCCAAGTACATTAGGGGCATTGTCCTAGCATCAATTTTCACTGGAAACTGGTTCATCACCTACTTCATGAAATGAAGATGCTAAATGAACCTCTCCCACCTTTTCTCTCTTTCCCTCCCTTACTGTCTGCCTGTCTTTCCTTTTACCCTTAACCTTTCACACTTACCCCACTGTGGGGGGAAAAAATGTCTACACAAAATGTCTACACAAAATAAAGGAGGTGGGCTTGAATAAATAAAGCCCAAGATATCCAATCTTTTTACCCACAGCACCTAGCAAGGTATAACATTCATTTAGCAAATGCACTATCAATGAACCATAAGTAAGGATAGAAGTAGCATGAACGTGGAGGAAAAGACCATTACTAGCCTCCCTCCTTCAGTAGCTCGAATAGAGGCCATCACCAGTGGAGAATCGGTGCACAAGAGCCCCATACAACAGCAGGCCCCCAAGGCCATTAGTCCTGCCTCCACCCTATCTGTCTCTTTATTTCTCCCTCAATTCCATCTCTTATTGCTCAGAGGAGCAAACCCAATGGAGACACAGCTGACAGTGCACCACTTCAAAATCTTTCGGCCATCTCCTAGTCAGCTATATGTAGCAGAATCAGAAAAGAAAACTCTCTCCAGGAGGCCCCAGGGTACTGCCAAATGGCTTAACCTAAAAACTGGACACGGTTTTATGGCTCATGACAAAGAATAAATCATGACTGAACACTAGGCTTTTTTCCTTACTACATTCCAGTCAAATTTGTTGCCTGAACCACTGGGCTTTACCATTTGCCCTTCTATAGCATCCTATGTACAATTGGACCTTTCCATATGCCCTGGACCTGAACCCTCTTTGACTCACAAGTTGGCTCCCTCTATTGGAATGTGATTTCCTTGAGAGCTATGCCTGCCTTGTTTTTCTATTTGTATCCTCAAAAACTTCACACAGTGCTTTCTGTGCAAAAAGAAAGCCTTTAGTTTTTTTCATTCATTAATTCATGAATAAATAAGAATCTATCTTGTTCTTAAGACATTTATTCCTTCAATAAGAAGATTCTTCATGTCATTCAAGAAACAATTCCAGATGTATAATAGCAATCATATATTTCTTCCTTATGTCTAACTTAAATCTCTCAGGCTACATACAGATCTAAAACATCCTTCCCTTCACTTGTCTTCACAGGACAGATGGAAAATATCTGAACTCTAGTCATAATTTTGCTACTACCAGAGATCTTTATTATTTTAAAATAAAATAACTACTACACTTTGGTTCAATCTCTTATTAGATTCTAACACTTGAATTCAACTTGAGTTCACTTGATTAAAAAAATACTGTAAATATTGCACTGAATATGTCAGGAAACTTCTTTGTGGGAAGATTCTAAATTTTCCCATTTCCTCAATTTGCTACTGGCATAATTCAAATATTCATCTGCATTTCCATATCTCCAGGTCTTCATTTGTACTATAAGGGCAGAGATCATAAGATTACTGTGAGGTGAAAACAATGTGCATAATGAGCATGACATAAATTATAAATAATACACTATTATCAACTTTAACACCATAAATGTGTTTTGGAATTTTCTAAAGAGAAAAATATTTGAAACTATAAATTGGAATGTATCACATACCCTAAAACCTAGTCAAAATAGAATTATTTGTTTGAGTTGGGTTTTTTCCCTTTTGGAGTTTTGCAAGGCAATGAGGTTATGTAACTTGCCCAAGGCCACACAGCTAAGTATGTATTAAATGTTTGAGGTCATATTTGAACTCAGGTCCTCCTGACTCCAAGGTCAGTGCTCTATCCACTCGGCCACCTAGCTGCCACCACAATAAAATTATTAAAGAACTCAACAAAAAAGATTACTCAACTAAAAATATCCACTATGGGAAAAAAATTTTTTAAAGAAAGTAAAGGAAATCTATAATGAAAAATGAAAGTCAACAAGTATTCCCTTGCTTTGTATCTACCAACCCCATCCCTTTCACTCAAATCTGTTCAATTTTAATGTTACCAAAAAAAAAAAAATAGATGCTTTAGGGCTGAAAGGAAACTGGCCTAGAGTCAGAGAACTTGGTTCATATCCAGGGATTCTGATGCTTACTCCCTGCATAATCATTATTTCAATTAACCTACCTGGGATTCTCCTTCCTTCTTGGTTAAATGAGGGTATTGGATAAAAAGGCTTCTGAGGTTCCTTCCAACTCTACCTCTCTGATCTTTTAGTCATCTATCTTATCTTCCTCATTTTATAGATAAGGAAACCATTATGGTTGGAAGTGGCACAGAAAGTATTTGAACTCAGGTCTTCTGCTGCCAAACTAAGGTTTATACCACACTGCTTTTATTTAATGACTTTGAATTCAATGAGTAGCTAAAGAGGTTTAGTTCTCAGGATTTATGGTTAAGAGTGTGGAACAGGAGAAAAACAGGGAAGAGGGGATTTAGGGAGAAAACTATATTATCATGATGACAAGATTTCACAGAACAGACCTTCAAGTGAAAGTCAACAGCCTGGATAAGAATCAAAAGAAAATTTCAGGATGTTTAGAGCATTCACATCTAACAAAAAAATGCTAAGTATATTTATGATTTTTTTTCACGTATGGAACTGTAGATACCACTGCATATCTCAATATTGGTATTGAGAGGTTAAGTCATTTGCCCACACATGGTAGCTATCAGGTGTCATTTGAACTCAGAACTTCCAAACTCAGGCTCCTATCTATTCTGCTAGTCTAGCCTGTTAGTGAATTAATTAGAATTAATAAGAACTAATTCATCCTCTAGATACAGACAAAATGATCTGAGGATTGACCACTCTACAAATTCTGTGAAAATTACTTTCATCAGAAGATTCAAATATTGGAGGAAAATATTTAATAATCACTTGAAATTAGCAAGAGACCAAAGCTTAATTCCTAACTGCTTTCTTTTTAGATTGGCTACATAAAAAAAAAAAAAATGGAACCTTAAAAAACTGTGTTCACTGATTACAGATAGATTTCTACCCATAAGCTATAAACAGAGGCTTTCATTCTCCTGCCAACATTTTGGAGACATAATATGGTAATTAAGATTAGTGTTAATGGAACCTACCTGCCAAAAGCCAGCTGGTATAGAGAAGAAAAGCAAAGGAACTCCAAAATTCACTGATTTCATAGCCTCCTGATAATGCAGACACCAAATTATTCAGCATATAGCACAACAACCAGGTCATTCAATTGCATACACCATGCTTATTGTTTCTACAATCTTAAGGTAAAATGTATTTCAGGAAGTTTTATTAAACCTCCTACATAGAAGGCTAGTATTAGGCTAGCACACTTTAGGGGAAAATGATTTAAAGCATGATGACCAGCTCAAACTCTTCACCTTTGACCTAAAAGAGTTATCTATAAAAAATTTTGTGGAAGAAAAGGCACCCATTCTTGATGGATACCACAATTCTTCAGCTAATGAAGGGATATTAGAGAGAAGACTAAACTGATTCTTAGTACACTGCCAACTTCCAACCATCCACATATGAACAAATGGCCCTAAATATTGAGTCATTTCCAAAAACTTTTTTCATTTGGAAATTAGGTGAATATTTGCCCATACAACTTAGTTTTCCTTAAGCAGATAGTAAAGGGCATTTTATGTTCTCTGAGGATGTGAGCAAGACTCTGGATGAAGCTGAAGAATGAGGTTACAAATTCTGGGAAAGAATGGGGGAGGGGAGGAGGAGGAAGAAACAAACAAAGCAAATAATTCACCTTTGGAAAAACTAACTTTGCCAAATCTGACAATTAAAAAACTTATGATATACAAAGAGGTCCCTGAATGTCATTAAAGCTTTCTATGTGGTACAGACATACAAAATAATGAAGTTTCAAAAAGCAGTTGACTTTATTGATCTCATTTCTGCTGCTATCATACCATGAAAACCACACAATCCCAATTACACCAAGAGAGCCAAACACAGCTGGTACTTATAGCCAGCAAGGCAACATCCCAAGAAACGACAAAATGGAGACATATATTTCTATCATCTCAAACTAGTAATTCACCATTTCCAAGAGCCTGGAGGAAAAAACAAATAGAAGGAAATAAACCAATTCAACCCACAGAATTCCTCATTTTCCAGAATGAGGACATTCACTGTGAACTGTGAGAACAACTCATCTTTGCTACAATTACCGAACGGTGGTGGGAAAAAAACAAATGATAGCTGGGGACCTACCTTGTAGAAGGGCTCCATTTCTCTTGAAAAAGGTACTTCCCGGCCAGATGGGTGGACCTGATGTGCTAAAATAGAATAAGAAATGAGGGTCAGGTTCATTCTATTTGCATTCAGTTACTTAGCAGCACTATTACTTGCTCACAAAAATCCTAAAAAAGCCACAAGAAATCTTTCTGAATTCTGCATTTCTTATTACCCTAGGTCAGTATACCCATCTCTCATTAAAACTCAAAAAACTCTCATTTTGCCTTTTTTTTATACTTATTTCAGATTTATGCTTGTGTCTCTTTCTCTGAATAACAATAGTTTATGCTCATGGGGACTTATATTATTTTCTTTAAACCTAATTTTCTATTTATGTCAATTATTGAATTTTTTTTGGTTGCATGGATTTAGTTCCCAGCCACTTTTATGGACTGTCCCATAAATCTTAGTGCATCCCCAATCTTTAATAGCAGTTTTATACTATTTAACAATATTATTAGTAATATATCCAAGACTTTTTATTACCAACCTGTCTTATGCATTTCTTACATTAAAGTGCTGCAGCTATCTCCTCTACAAGATTTAAAAGATGTGCACACAACCATAGTTTCAGAAGGAGATGGGGGGGAAGAGAGAAAAATAAAGAGATTTCACAGAAACTCCAGTTGCTTTTAATAGTTGTAAAGTTACTGTTTTTAAATAAATAATGAGATGCAGTGCACTAGAGTGAATTGGGGGTATCTGAGTCCCATCTGTACTCCATAAATAATCTTGGCTTAAATCACTTATAAGGCACAGGACAGTACGTGATCTATACTGATAAAAGAAATTTCCTCACAGAGAACTTCCTAACTTAATGAATTCACAAGTTCAAATAAGAAAAAAAAACTAAAATTATACCAAGATGGTCTTGATAAATACTAAGACTTAAATTGGGAATGAAAAATCTTTAGAATAAAGGAATGATTTAGGTCAGTATCAGAAAGCACTAAACTAAAAACAGTGCTTTCCTAAATCTAAAATACCATGAAAATTAGAGTAATATGTTAAGTGATAGAAGGCTGTCAATCTTTCTGGACATATCTTTCTATACAAATATAAGAATCTAAAATATATGTGTATGTATATGTCTGTGAGTGTGTTTACAAACATATATTGTATGGAATAAGAGATTAGCAATATCAGGAATAAGAAGACATCTAAAAAATAAACAGATTTGTAGTAAATCAATTTATAGTACATTTCCTCTATTTTTGAACACCAAAAAGAGTGGGCAGATGGTGAACTGATAGGGTAACATGGAATGTTATATAGAATGTTGGTCTGGAAATCAGAAGACCTGAATTCAAATCTCTACTTACTATGTGTTTGGTTTTTGTTTTTGCAGGCAATGGGGTTAAGTGACTTGCTGAAGTTCACACAGCTAAGTAATTATTAAGTATCTGAGGCTGGATTTGAGTCTTCCTGACTCGAGGGCAGGTGCTCTACCCACTGCGCCATCTAGCAGCCCTTGCTACTTACTATGTGACAGACTTTGGACATGGTCCTAGTTTTCCTTATGTGTTTTGGCTGATATCATCTCACAGGATGCTTCCATTTAACTTTCCTATAATAAGGCCTTCAAGGCCATGTAGCTTTTCCTTAGAGTTAAAGCAGTACTTCATATGCAAAAAAAGATCCTCAAGTGTTAAAATTATATAAAACATTCTAAGAAACAAAATGTGTCCTAAAAAGTGAACATATTATTTAAAAAATATATGAAATGAAAACAGAGTCAAGGTACAAAGAAAGGCAAAAAGACAGTGCCTGTCCTCAATGAGGTCACAATCTACCTGAGGAGACAATAAGCTACAAATATGTACAAACAAGAGAGAAAGAGGATAAATAGGAAGGAAATGAGCGGGAAGGCACTTCAATTAACAGGGATTCTGAAAAGATTCCTATAGAGGATGGGGAAAGAGTGGGCAAAGTAACTTGCCCAACCACACAAAAGTAGTAAGTGCTGGAACCAGGTGATCTGACTTTCAATGAAGCATTGTTTCCATTACCAGTACACTGCAGTGCAGATAAAAACACATGGATATACTGTGCTCTGCCTTTACTGCTTCCTTCTCTCCATAAATAGGCCTGCAAGCCAAAGAAGGGGGCCAATGTTTGCACTGACAACAGATGGACCTACTGTGGTTCTTATAGCTATGGGCTGGGAATCAGTAAACATATTTCTCTTCTACCTAACTCCAGGTCTCCAAGCATTCTCAAACCAAAATAAATAAATAAATAAATAAATAAAAGATGTAAAACTGCTTTAGATTATTTAAATTATCTCAGCCAAAGACTTATCCTTCTGCAAAGAAGTTTTTACCAGTTCATTCTTAAATTAAGTGCCTTCCCCATGGAGACTATCCCCAATATATGCTGTCTAAATCTTGTATATATAGCATTGTTTGCATGTTGTCTCCCCCTTTGGACTGTGAAGTCCTAGAGAGCAAGGGACTGGTTTTGGCATTTCTTTGTATTCCTGGCACTAGGCAGGAGCTTAGTGAATTCTTTTTTTTTTAAAGATTTTGCAAGGCAATGGGGTTAAGTGGCTTGCCCAAGGCCACACAGCTAGGTAATTATTAAGTGTCTGAGAGCGGATTTGAACCCAGGTACTCCTGACTCCAGGGCCGGTGCTTTATACACTGTGCCACCTAGCCGCCCCTTATAATCTATTTCTTATTAGAAAATAGTAAACTACTACCAATATTGTTTCCCTTGACTTATGAAGTTGTTTATCATTTGGATTGCACGTGTTTCTTTAAATATTGCTATCCCCAAGGATTTATTAATTGAAGTCATCTTACATTATCTCAGAATAAATAGGGACCATTCAGAATGTTGCCTATTCTGACTTTTCCAAAGAGGAAGTGACACCAGAGGGATAGAAAAGGTGGAGTAGACAGAAGGTAGAAAAAATTTTGTTCATTCCTTTGTTCAAGACATTACTAAGTAAGCAGAGATGAGGTAGGAAGTCCCTACTGTATGCAGAATTTTGCCGAAGTTTTGGAGAAGAAAAAATGACAACTAAAACCTAGTCTATGTAATCAATAAATTTTTGTTTTAGATTTTTCTCAATTTGTAAACACCAATATGATTCCTGAATAATTCAAATATTTAAGACCAAATGCAGTAGAAATTACTTAAGGATGCCAACATTCATTTAGAAGTAACTGCTGAGACAGATATAGCTGCAAAGATGCCAAACACTGCAGCATATATATACTTAGTAGAGGCTGAAGTGGAGAATGATAGTTGAATTTCTGAGTTCTGAGACAGGCTAATATCAACTGGATATCAATACAAAGTCTGGTACAGTATGTAAACCCAGGGGAGCAAAGGCTACAAATGAAGGAGCAAGGTGAAGCAGCTCATATTAGAAAAGCAGAGCAGGTTGAAGCTTCAGTACATGTCGGTACTGGAATTGGCCACTAAACTTCTAAGCTTAAGATAGAGGCCAAGTCTTTTTTTTAAGTCATTTTTCTGTAATTTTTAAAAAAATAATTCTAGTAATTTCTGGTAATTCCAACAATTCTGATATTTTGAGGCCTCTACCTCTTTAGATAGATAGATGGATAGATAACCTATCAGGTACACAATTTATTTAAGCTACTTCACCAATTAGAGAGATAATTTTTTCTCTCTTTTTTTAAAGCGAGAGAAAAAGAAATTCAATAATTCCATCAGTTATCTCTGGGAGGGATTGCATTTTTTTTTATCATAACTCCATCAAAGAAGCTGCTTCCATATTTTTTCCCCAGCATTGTTACTGCTAATCGTATTTCCCTCCATCCATTCCTCCTCACTCCCATTTATACTATTCTCTCTTTCTTTTTACTTTATTCCTCCCTCCTCAAAAGTGTGTTATGGGGCAGCCAAGTGGCTCAGAGGATAGAGCACTGGCACCAGGACCAGGAGGACCCAAGCCCATGTCCCACTGCAAACACCCAATAACTACCCAGTCTTGTGGTCCTGGGTAGGTCATCCAACCCCACTATCTTGCAAAAAAAAAAAAAAGTGTTGTGACTACCCCTCCACTTTCCCTCTCCTCTATTGCCTATACCCCTCCTCCCCTCACTATATATGTATATGTATGTGTATGTGTATGTGTGTATGTATGTATGTATGTATATATGCATGTTGTTTCCTCTCTGAGTCATCAGAGGCTCAATTATTCCCCCTTCACCTTCCCTGCTTCCACTCTGTTACAAAAGCTTTTTCTTGACTCTCTTATGAGAAATATCTCAGTCTATTTTACCTCAAGGAGATTAATTTGTCCAGAAATGTCAATTCAATTCAATCATAAGCATTTATGTTTTTTTTTTAACCAGATGGCAGAAGGTACTAAGGGAAAATCAAAATAACAACAAAACTAGTCTCTGACCTCAAATAACTTACATTCAACTAAGTAAACAAACAAGGATGTAAACAAATAATATTGTCTTTTCAAAGGAACTTTAAGGAGAGGGAGCTAAAAACTGGGGTTTCAGGATTCAGAACAGGGTTCACAAAGGAGATATATAAACTGAGCACTAAAGGAAACTAACGTCAGTTTGAATGGAATGAAGACTATATGAAAAGCATAGAAATGAAGTGAGTATGGGACTCTTGGAAAATCCACAGGTGGATAAACTCAAACTGCACTACTTCACCTCCAAGTAGAGGATTTCATCTTATATTATAAAGAAAACAGGGAATTATTGGAGATTTGAACTGGGGTAAAATGGTCTGATATGAATTGAAAATGGATTAGAAATGGAAAGGACTGGAGGTCAGTACATCTATTGGGAGCCTATTGCAGTATTCTAGGAAATAGGTGGTAATAGCCTGATATATAATGAAGGTTGTATGAATGGAGATAAGGAGATAAATGGATGAAACATTGTGGAGGTAAAAATGACAAGATTTGGCCACTGATTTAACAAAAGAGTGGAAGGCAAGATCAAGGTATTCTAAAGGTATAACCTGAGTAATTAAATGTATGATGGATCTCTCAGCAGAAATAGGGAAGTTTAGAGGATGAATGTTTTGTTGGGAAATTTTTGAGTTAATATTGGACAAGTTAAGTTTATGGAGTCTATGGAATATCCAGAGATGTCTAACATGCAAATGGTTATATCAGACTGGAAATTAGGAGAGAAATTAGGGCTTTAAATCTCTACATTTATGCCCTTCACATCACAGCTTTCCCAACTGCAGTTTCAATATATCACAGGTTGGCATAAGAAATTAAATGGAAATTCTGGGTAAGTTTTTCAGAAGTCAAAGACCAGCAGATAACCCAGGAAAAAAGTTTAGAAACTCAGAAATGCATTAAAAATATGTACAGTATTATATATTAGCAACATTTTATATTTTAATACCTTAATAGTTCATACTTCTTTTCTGGTACGAGAGGAAGGCCAAAAAATTTTATGTGAATATCCCATGCACTACCTCTAACAATCTCCCCCCGCCCCCCCCCCCACAAACATGTGGAAGGGATAACTATAGATGTGGGTATCATCTGAAATGAGATGACAATTAAACTGAAAGCAAATGAAAAGATCATTAAAAGAATAGAAAGAAGTCTAGGATAAGAGTCTTGGGGGATGCCCACATTTACTAAGTGGGAATAAAGAAATGACTGAGCAAAAGAGATGGAAAATTATTAGACAGAAGAACTAAGAGAGGATAATATCACAGAGGCCAAGGGAGGAGGCTTTCTCTCTAAGAGAAATGAATGATTACCATGCCAAAAGGACAAGAAAAGTCAGAGTAAGGACTAAAAAGAGGTCACAGAATTTCAACAATAATAGCAGTCAACATCTGAAGTGAGCTTTCAGGTTTACAAAGCATTTTTCATATATAATGTAAATTTAGCAGTCAAGAGTAGTTTCACTTGAGGGGTTTATCTGAAGCATACACTTAACATGGTGTACAGCCCTCTGTAGGAGTGGAAAGGAAGAGATAGAGAACAATAAGCCTGAGTAAGGAGCCATCCACATTCTTTGAATATATCTTTATAAACAATGGTAAGCATTCCCATGAGAAGTGTTTGGGGTGAAGGGTCTACAGCTTATATAATCTAAGAAAAGAACAAAGCTCACTTGGCTTTCAAGCCTGCTCTGACAAATGAGATCATTACCCACAATATTATACTTTTCTTTGACAAGAGACCCTGAAAATAATAACTCAGAAATGTCAAAACTGGATGACTATACCCAGGCAAAAGTAGCCAACTTGGAAAAGAGATAGCATGGAATCAAAGGATTGGTTCCGTTACAAACTAGTTGTGTGAACTTGGGCAAGTTGCTTTCCTTCTCTGGACCTCAGTTTACTTTTCTATAAAATTAGATGATTAATTTATGACAAGATAATATCTAACATTCCAGAAATATACAATTCAGAATTCAGATGGAGTATCGAGTGCCTTTTTTCTACCTCACTCTTCTTCCTTCCTCCGAGAAGAGTGAAAAGACCTAGAGTCAGATTTTGATCTTTTTTTTTTAATATTCTGAGTATGAGATGAACTACATGTATCCAAAACACCAGAATTTCCAGGGTTCATAGCTATTTGTGGCTAATGCTTCTCACCAAACACACTCAAAAGAGGAGATTATAAAAACCTATGAGAAGGGAGAGGAATAAAAACCTATGAGAAGGGAGAGGGAGAGGGAAGAAGCTCCTGTTACTCTTCTCTCCCAAATTTCAGATGGCTGTTGGCACTGAAAAAGTAGAGAAGGAAATTCACTCCCACCATATCACTGGCAGGGAGGAACCAAAGTTGCACCTAGTTTGGGAGACAAAACACACATCACACATGAAAAGACAGCCATCCCTGAAAAGAAACTTATCAGTTAAGTGTAGGATCACAGAGCACAAACAGAATAGACAGAGAACAAGGGGATGCTAGATCTGTCCGCAGAAGGAACAGTGGAGGCTCTGTAACTATTCTTTAAATGAGAATCCTTCTACATTTGTTAACAAGAACCTACAGTCAATAGTTATCATGCTGTAGGGGGTGGTGAGTAGCAGCAGGGGGTGAAATCAAGACCTGGGTTCAAATCCTACCTTAGATAATACTAGCTGGGTGAGTCATTTTCCCATATAGGGGAAAATGAAGGGTTTGGAATTAAAGGACTCTAAAAGTTTCTTCCAGCTGTAAGTTTATGATCTTATGATGTGGTCATTCCACCATTAGCATGCCTCTGTTCCATGTTTTACCATTAATCAATCTGCCACTCTCCCCTTTGCTAATAACCCTTTGCTCTGAAGCTCCTTATTCTTCTTAATCCCAGCGGCTTCCTTCTATTTACTATTTCCAATTTATCCTGTATAGATCTTGTCTCCACATAGTTGTTTGCATACTGTCACTCATTAGGCTTTGAGCTGTTTAAGAGCAGGTTTAAGAGCTGTTTTTTACCTTT
Organism: Macrotis lagotis; assembly: GCF_037893015.1. Taxonomy (NCBI): domain Eukaryota; kingdom Metazoa; phylum Chordata; class Mammalia; order Peramelemorphia; family Peramelidae; genus Macrotis; species Macrotis lagotis. The sequence continues at coordinate 228,543,408 of NC_133661.1, read as the reverse complement.
CTTTTTATCCCCCCAATGCTTAATACAGAGCCTGCAACACAAGAAGTACTTGAAAAATGTTTATTGACTCTCTAAAGCCAAACAGAATAGTTCTAATCCCTTCTTCCACAAAATACCTGAATACCTCAATTTTCTCTCTTTCAATTCCCAGTTTCTTTGATGACCTTAAGGTCCTTGAACTTTTCCTGATAATTTTCTTTTGGACTTTATCCAACTAATCAATGCCTTTCCTACAATTCAGCACTTAAAAAACTGAACTTAATATTCTAGAAATGGTCTGTGTGATACAGCTTGCCTCAGTTTCTTCACAAGTAAATTGAGTTGGAGAAGGAAATGGCAAACTACTTAGCATCTTTGCCATAACAAGAAGAAGATGGCACAAGCACTTCTGGTTATCATATCATACAGGACTTCACTGGCATCATGAGATTTGTAGTTTAGAGAGATAATCATCCTCTCAGGCTTCAAAGTGATCTTGGTCTGTCACAATCTTTGAGCTGTAAGAAAGACTTTTGTGAAGTTTTGAGAGAGACAGAGACAGAAAGAGTCCACACATGAATACATGCATATACATGCATACACACACATACGTGCATGCACACAAATACATACACACACCCCAGTCAATAAACCTTGATTATATGTGCCAGTCACTGTGCTTAGCATGGGTATATGCGAAAAGAGGCAAAAGACAGTCCCCGCTCTCAAGGATCTCTCCCTCTTTACTCCATCCTATGTCCCCACACACACCCACACTCTTTTATGTGACTATGTACACATGTATAAAACACAAGAATTATCTAAGTATTTTGCAAATTTTAAGGTGCCACAGATTCTCGGCCCCACCCAGAACTTAAGCAAAAAAAAAAAATCCTTGGGACAACAGGAGAAAATGAAGAGATCTAAGCTGTAGAAGGATCAAGGTGGGCCTTTGGGGCATTCTGGAACAGAAAACCAGAACTGAAGCAATGGATTATGATCACCTCTTCAAACACAGGGGGAGATTTCAAATCCCTGTCCCCAGTTTTGTTTCCTTATCCCTTCCTACTACCAGGTACTGTATTATTCTCGACTCACATCCTTTGATTAAGTGTTTCTAATATCCTGATTTCCCTCAAATATAAAGTATCCCAAATGTCTTATTGCAATTTTATGCTATTAAAACTTACACTCAAAGTAAAGTGATAAGAATTTGTCTGAATAACAAGGTAAAACTTCCCTAAAAAAGTGAATATGGAGATGGGGATTTAGACAGTTATAGTGATTTTCAAGTACAGCAGAACTGAAAAAAAAATCCAAAAAACACTCAGAAATAATCTGTAGAAACTGACATTCCTAAAGGAATATAATTTAAGAGAGTGCTCCTAAGTTAAAATACATACTTTCACTTGGTTTTACTGAAACCTCACAAGAGGAAAGAGGAAACGTCCTTTTATATTTAAAATAGTCTTCCAAAGTAACTACTACATAGAAATCTACCATGATTATGTCAGAGTAAATCAATGCAAACATAAAAGGATTTATTGTAAGACTGATTTCAATACATTAAGAAAATACCAAGAAAAAGTATTTCTTAACTGTCCACTGTGTGAAGAACACTGTACTTGGTAACAGGATCTAATATTAGGCCTTCATAAATCACAACCCTGACCCTGATGGGGCCCTTACAATCTAGCAGGGAGACATCAACATAGATGATTCTAATTTTCATGTGTAATATTATAAAATAAATGCACATGAAAGATATAAAATAAGAAACCAATCTAGAAAACATGATAGAAAAATCACTGGAGTTAGCAGCAAAGGACCGACTTAAATCCTGTTTGTTTAACAACTATATCTTTGTGACCTCAGGGAGGTCTCAGTTTCTTCATCAGAAAAATGAGAGAGATGAACTAGACTATTTCTTTTCTTTAAATTAATTTTTATTAAAGATATTATTTGAGTTTTACAATTTTTCCCCCATCTTACTTCCCTCCCCCACCCCGCCACGGAAAGCAATCTGTCAGTCTTTACTTTGTTTCCATGTTGTACCTTGATCCAAATTGGGTGTGATGAGAGAGAAATCATATCCTTAAGGAAGAGACAAGAAATCTAAGAGGTAACAAGATCAGACAATAAGATATCTGTTTTGTTTTTTTTTTTCTAAATTAAAGGGAATAGTCCTTGAACTTTGTTCAAACTCCACATCTCCTTATCTGGATACAGCTGGCACTCTCCTTTGCAGACAGCCCAAAATTGCTCCCAATTGTTGCACTGATGGAATGAGCAAGTCCTTCAAGGTTGAACATCACCCCCATGTTGCTGTTAGAGTATACAGTGTTTTTCTGCTTCTGCTCATCTCACTCAGCATCAGTTCATGCAAATCCCTCCAGGCTTCCCTGAAATCCCATCCCTCCTGGTTTCTAATAGAACAATAGTGTTCCATGACAAACATATACCACAGTTTGCTAAGCCATTCCCCAATTGAAGGACATTTACTTGATTTCCAATTCTTTGCCACCACAAATAGGGCTGCTATAAATATTTTTGTACAAGTAATGTTTTTACCCTTTTTCATCATCTCTTCAGGATATAGACCCAGTAGTGGTATTGCTGGATCAAAGGGTATGCACATTTTTGTTGCCCTTTGGGCATATGAACTAGACTATTTCAAAGGTCTGTTCCATGTGAGATGTGAAAAGGGTGGCCATTACCCATCCTAATATTATTCCTGTAAATGCTACTAAAAATCACTATTCACAAAAATTAAGGGGATGTTGCTATCACTTTTTTTATGTATAGACCTAACTTTTATCTTAATCTTTGTCACTCAAAGGGTGGTGAGGGAGGTGGGGGAGGAAGAGTGATGAATAAACTGACAATCTACAAAAAAAAATTAATACACTGATAATTCATGAAAAGAAATGAGTGAAAATTTCTTATGCTTCAATAATATTTCAAGTAAAGTAGTTCAACAAGACAAGAGGCTTTGTCACAGAAGCACTGTTTCGAAGAGGAAAGGATGTTGGAGTGCAAGTTACCTAATCCACCCTATTCATTCTGTAAATGAGAAACTAAAGTCCCACCAAAGCAAAATTGCATACTCATCACACAAAGCAGTGCAACTGGATGAAGCAGAGGGGTAGCAAGCCATGTGATGTGTACTAGTTTGAAACTGTAGGCAAAAACATCTGAATTGGAATAAAATCACCCTACCTGAATAAATTAATAACTCCCAATTTAATTTCTAATCTTTCAGATTTGCCTTTTATACTCTTCCAAGTCTCTGGATCCTGAACTATCTACATACTTATGAAAGCTGGAGATGATATATCTGGCTAGGAAACTATCCAAGAAAGGCAAAGTCCCAGGATAGAAAAAGCTATCAAACTTGCCATATGCAAGAGACAGATTAGAAAGCACATATTAGTAGAAACAATACCATATTGGTGGAGCAAATATATCAAATACTTTATTTTTTTGATATTCTAACAAGATGATGTGCCCTTTAGCAGGATGATACCCCTTTGCTCTTTTTTAAAAAAGGAAACTCATAGGTTAAGAAGTCCTTAACTACCAGAAGGGCAATGAGAACTGGTATTTCAGTATATTGATTTGGTTGATCATTAAGAGTCAGTGTAAGCCAGCAAGACCCAAGGGGACCTGGGACACAAACTTGAACAACAAGCTCTATTTCCAAGACAGATTTTGTGTCTTAAATGATTCCATCATACCTTTCCTTTCAAATGAGCATCATGTCAAATATACAAGAGAACCCCATGGACCAGCACCGGACACATTATTTCTAATGCATTTTCTATATGAATAGGATCATCAATTTAGCATCAGAAGGAATCTTAAAATCACCTAGGGAGACCTGAGTTCAAATCCAGCCTCAGACACTTAATAATTGCCTAGCTGTGTGACCTTGGGCAAATCACTTAAGCCCACTGCCTTAAATTTAAAAAAATTTTAAAAATAAAAGAAAAAATCACCTAGGTAATCAACTGCCATTTATTCTGGCTCTACTAAGTATAAGACCCATTGTGCTAAGAGCTGGGGATACCTGGGTGTCTTCTGGCCTACTAAACCAAAATGATCTGAGACCTTTTGCCTCCCTTGGAACCATGATATCATCTTATCAGTAATAGATGTACAGGTGGCATCTAATTAGTGGAATAGGAATAAAGAAAAAGTGACTGGAATGACTAAGGTGTTTGTTATTAACTAGGATCAACAATTACATCTCTTACATAATCTGTTATGCCAGAGTGAGCTCAAATGAAGTCAAATGTTAAATTTTCAGAGTGACCATTTATACCTCAGGAATAGGAAAATGCTACAAATAAGAGCTTGATTTATTGTTTTGTTAATTGAGTAGATTTAAGAAACCAATGGAAAAATATTAATAATGCAGGCTGAATTCAAAAGAGTATCAGTGATGTTTTTTTTTTTTCAGAAAGCTGATTAGTAAACATTTATCAGCGTACCTCTGCTTATACCTCTGGATTTCCTTTGCACTTTGCAACATTATTTGTGAAGATAAGAGCCCAATTCTGTCAACAACAGCAACTAACATTTATATAGAGCTTACATGAGACCAGTTACTATGTAAAGCACTTTTATTACTGATTCATTTGATCCTCATGACAACCCTGAAAGGTAGGTGCTACTACTCTAATTTTATAAACGGGGAAACTGAGGCAAACTGAGTTAAGTGACTTACCCAGAGTCACATGAATGGGGCTTGAACTCAGAGCTTCCTGGTCTAGGTCCTTGTTCTAACCACTGTATTAAAAAGACTTAAATGAATAGTAAAGAGCATGAGGGGGTTGGGGAGATGGGGGTATTGAAATAACAAATGTTTGCTTCTGAAAACTTAAAAAGTACTTTAATGAATACTAGTTATTAGACTACCATTATTACCATCAGACTATGTTGGTTGTGAACCACTTCTCACTACACCCCTTTCTTTAAATACTTTTATTAAAAGAGACAGCTCTTTTGGGAAGGCAGTAGGGTAGAGAGATTTTGGAAATGAAAATATATAACAATCAAAAAAAATATATGTTATTTTGGAAGTGAAAGTATGGAACAATCAATTTTTTTTTAGGTTTTTGCAAGGCAAATGGGGTTAAGTGGCTTGCCCAAGGCCACACAGCTAGGTAATTATTAAGTGTCTGAAACCGGATTTGAACTCAGGTACTCCTGACTCCAGGGCCGGTGCTTTATCCACTATGCCACCTAGCTGCACCTTAAAAAAATTTTTTTTTGAAAGAAAAAAGGTTACTATGAACTGGGGTAGAGGGGTAGAGGGGTGGAGGGTGGAGTATAACACCATCCTGATCTAATCTCAGGGATCCGAGAAAAGGACTGTGTGTCCTCTCTGCCCTGAAGTCAATGCAGAAGTAAATTCTTGTAATCTGCTTAGAACTGGGAAGTGAAATCTGGGGGGGTACTTCCTCAATGGCTAACTTGCGTTTCATGGCGATAAAACAGAGTCAAAGCAGGATGCTTAAAAAAAACCCCATTACATGCAATTACCTTGTATTTTTTTTTCTTAACCACTACTGAAACATCAGAAAATAATTGGAAGGCAAACATTCTCTGTGCTTCACGTCAACATGGACCTCTTGTATTAAAAAAACATCTAATTTCTTGGAAAATAAATTTTTATGGCCACAAGTATAGTCCAGTAGATAGAGCAGGCTTCTGCGGTTAACTTTACATCTAGCAGATAGTTTGCTTCATTTCAAGACAAGAGGTTAGCTCATATTTCAACCTGGAGCATTCTTACAACTAACAAAACTTGTAAGAATTACAGAATGTCAGAGTCACAAAAGTTCTTAAGAGTTCAATTCTAACCACTTTATTTAAGAGGTCAGGAAATTAAGACCCACTATTATTCCAGATATTTGGTTTTTTTCCTCACCTGTTTTGTCCAGCAAGTTTAAAAGTTTTGTTGATTTTACTTCTCTAACAACAACCCTTATCATGACACAGTCACCACCCTTGTCCAAGTCTTCCTTACATCTTGCTCCTTGTATTACAAAAGTCTTCAATTTGGATTCCTAAATTCTAGTCTCTCTCCACTCCAACCTATCCTACATACAGATGTCAAAATCATCTTTCTAAAGCACAAGTAGAAACTCCATTGAATCCTTATTGGCTCCAGGATAAAATGCAAACTCCTCAGCTAAATTTAAGGTTCTTCACAACCTGCTTTAGGCTATCTTTCTAAGTTTATTGCTTATTACTTCCCTCTATACACTCTAATTTCTAGAAAAATTTTAATATTCAATATTCTACCTCCCAACTCTATATCTTTACACAGGCTTCCCACAGTACCAAATACTAGGAACATATACATCCTGTCCTCTGCTTCTTAGATTGCCCAAAGAATTAGCTCATATGTCTTTCCTTTTGTTATGTTTCTTCTTTCACAACAAGCTTAATATGGAAATGTATGTGACAGCACATATTTAACAAAACCTTTATATTAGGAAGGGGGGAGTAAAAGGAGGGAGAAAATTTGGAACTCAAAATTTTAAAGAAAAATTAATATTAAAAATTATTGTTACATGTAGTTGGAAAAATTAAAATACTATTATTTAAAAAAAATAGAGGCAATACTTAATACTTTCAGGTCATCTACCTTTCTTCCTACCTGTTCAAAAAGTATCTATCTTGCAAAATGGATCCATCTGCTATTCCCAGACTTAAGGAAGTATGGGAATAGTGGATAGAGCCAATCTAGGAACTATAAAGGTGTTGGGTTCAAGTCTTGCTTCTGATAGGTGTTGTCATATAATCATGGGCAAATTGCTTAATCTCCCATTGCTCCCAAAGCAAATCTCTAATGTTACAAATTATAGATAAATCGCTAATCTGTATATAAGGCATTTCCATGCTGGCCATTTTCTAGTGTTGAAATGAAGTCTAGGTCTTCCCCTTCCCCCAATGAAAATTCCTGCCCCACCATGTGGAGTTCTCCTTCTTTCTCTTCATAGTTATTCATTTAGGATTGTAACACACATGACTTTCTAGAGATATTTATTTCCCATACTGTTGTTTCCCAATGCAACTCAATGTTATAGTTACCTTCCCAACCAAACTACAAACACTTAGAAGGAAGGAACTTTTTTGGAAATCTTTGGATCCTAATATCTTTGGAACTTTGAGGACCAAATGAAACAACCCAATTAAATACTTTGCATTACAAAATGTCATAAAATATAAGCCAGCAATAGTAATGCAGTACTCTGAATACTGTTCAAAAAGTTTATAACTGAAAAATAAAGAACTACCTGTTATTGTAGGGTTGCTATCCTTAATGCTCCAAATAATACCAGATTAGATCAAAATGCCAAAAAAAGGAGGAAGAATATAAATAGGCCAGAATTGATCTAATCCTACAGGGAAAGAATATCACAAATTCATCCCCCCAATCACATTATTTCTTCTATCTTTCTTTGACAATTTCATGCAAATCCAAAAATTTTAAAATGAAAAGGAAAAAAAAAGTCTAAATTGCATCACTGATGGCAAGAAATAGGCTAAGGCAATTTGGACTCCTCTTTTCAGTGATTTCCTGATTACTTGAGAATATATAAATAACTAGATAAGTACATATGTACCTCCCCCATACACACACTTTAAGATGTGGGTTTGGGTATACTGAAGCAACTCCACTTAAAAATCACTGCTACAATTTAGATGCCTACTGCTTCTTGGTGATGTATCTCATGAACAGATGCAAAGGTGTTTATCATCATCTTTGTGCAGCAGTTTCTAACTTTACATATGAAAACCATGGCATCATTCAGCATAAAATACATTATTTGCATGATATATTTGCATTTGTAAAACACCCACATCCACTTCCCCCCCCTCCTCTCCTCCCCCTTTAATAGGACCTATTTTAAATGGGCCACTCTATATAAATTGAGCACCCTGGCACCAAACTCAATGGCGCTGATAAGAAAACTACCCTTTTCAAATGTAAATGAATTTACTAATCACAATTAAAATGGCAGGGCCTAAGAAGGCAGAACAGATGTTCCAAGAGCTGCCCTTCTGGGGCCAGTTCATATCCAGCTGAACTTTAGAGCAGCCTGTAACTACTCCCAGAGGGAATCTGTCCAGCCGCCTGTGGGAAGAAGAGAACTTCTCAGGGAGGGAGGGATGGAGAGTACCAACAGAAACAGAGAGTAGGGACCATTTATTTATGTCAACCCGACCTGGTCCATGCTTCTAGCATCCAGGCCTGAAGCCAACATAGCAGAGAGGGAGGTGTTAATATGGTGAAGACTTTGGGGTGTGGAGAGTGGTGGGAAGTATTATTTTAAGTGTTTTTGTCCCTGGTGTTCTGGACATTCAATTATAAAATCAGAGGTACCCTGAGAGTCATGGATTGATTCAGGCCTTAAATGATTTCTGCTAAGTTACATCACTTATTTGGTAAGAGGAAGCTACTTAATTTTACCAGGACTCAAATTTTCTTCATCCATAAAATTAGGATGGTTCATATAAAGTGTAAAAAAAAAAAAAAGTGGGCAAGACTATATAAAGTAAAAAAATGCACTACTGGAATGTGGTTTCAAAAGGTATGTTTTAAAACCTGGCTTTATTACTTATGTCACCTCTAGTTAGTCAATTTTCTGGTCTTCAGGTTCCTCATCTGTAAGATGGCCTCTCCAAGATGCTTGTTAGCTCTCAATCTATGAACCTCTAAGCCCTTGGCTACCTTCCAGTTTTTCATAATCCAATGCCTATTATGAACTGACCAAAATCTATGCAACCTTCAGGTTAGAAACTAAAGGCCTATTAGGAGCTGATCCAAAGACTATCCGATCTTCTAGTTAGAAACTGCTTCCTGAAGCTTTACCTGACTGACCTGAGTCATACATATTTAGTTAGCTATGCTTCTTATAGCATCTAAAATAGTTGAAAGGGTCCCCAGAGGTTATTTAATCCAGTGCATATCTGAACATCAATCTTATCTAAACTAGTACTGACAAGTCGATATCTTGATACCACCAGAGGCTGCTCAAATGTATCTGTTCTAATCAGTTTAATTACTACTCAAATTTATATGCCACTTTACAAAGCACTTTATTCACATCAACTCAGCAAAGTCAGTCATGCAAAGTACTAACTTCATTTTTCTGATGAGGAAACTGAGGCTGAGAAAAATTAAATGATTCACATATAGTCACAGAGTCATTTTCAGAGAGGAACTCAAATCCAAGTCTTCTGAATCCAAATCTGGTTTTCTTTTTTTCTCTACTACACTCTCAATGTCATCTGATTCCAAATCAAAAAGAGATATTAGAGATAATCTTGTCCAACCCACTAATTTAAAAAAAAGAGGAAAACAAGCCACACAGCCTATTAGCTTATATATTTCATAACTGCTTCATGTGAATTAATCATATCTTCTCCAACAAGTATATAAAGCCATATAGGGACAGGGACCAAAATTTCATTAATACACGAACTCTGATGACAAGGTAAGTCAAAAAGAACTTAATTAAGTGCTTACTATATGTACCAAACACTACACTATAAGCCAGAAATATAAAAAAAAAAGGACAAAACAAAGAGTCCTTGATCTCCAGGAGATCACAATCAGATGGGAAGACTACATACAAGCAAGATAATAGTTATAATAAACTAGAAATCATCTCAGAAGAAAGCTATTAAGTTTTGGTTTTGGTTTTTCAAGGCAGGATAGTCTGGAAAGACTTCTTACAAATGGTGGGACATTAGCTGAGACTAATAAGGAAGCCAGGAGGTAGAGATGAAGAGGAAAGGAGTTTAAGCATTAGGGGGACAGCCAGTGAAAATGAGTGAAATTGAATTGGGATGTCCTGATGAGGAACAAATGGCAAAGAGTCAATATCCACAGAGCTGGATCAATCAGCAGAGCATTTGAAGGAGTGTAAGGTAAAAGAAGAATGGAAAGTTAGAAATGGACTCAATTTTGAAGAACTGCTCCCTCGTCTTCTCCCTCAGTGTAGGTTGATTGACTAATTAGACTACTGTCTAAATAAGGTGTGTATCAGAGTTGGGACTTGAACCCAGGTCCAGATGGCTCTAAAGCTAGGTCAAAAAACACTTCACCCAATACAATTCAACTCTTTTGTCACTGTAGTAGCAACAAAAATGATAATCAAAGGTGGCATGGAAATAATGTATGATGTGCCAAGTGCTTCATAGATAATACATCAGTTTGGGGTATGTTTAATGATATACATAGGAGGTTCAAAAGAGCTATGTATGTTTAATTAAGAATACTTGGGGCAAGTGGACTCATTAGGACCTATGAACAATCTCACCAACACTACTCATATAGGCACAGATAATGAAGGATCATTGGCAGCTATAGTTTGGTCCAAATTCCTGTAAAACTAAGATTCCTCAAAGTTTGGAGTAATGCTATTTCTTATTTTCCTGAAAACCACTTAGGAGTGTTGGTTATGCCAAAAGGTCCTGCTCTCTACCTGAAAGCCGAGTCTATTACAGAGAATGGGAGTGAGGTAGTGATTAATCAATTAACAGTCAATTAACAAACTATGGCCTGATATCTATGCCAAGATTTGGGAATAGAAATTCAAAGACTTAAATAAGTCCTGCTTTTCAAGAGTTTGAAAAAAAAAGTTTGTAATTTGATGAACACAAGTTTTGATAAGGGAGATAGGATGAATGGGGGAAAAAAATTCAAATAAATACATATCTATCCTAGGTACATATCCAAGGTAGTTAGGGAAATAAGAAGGTAAAAGCTGCAGATGTCTACTATATAGGGTTTCTATATCTAGCAGGTGATTCCTTATCTGTAGATTAGGAATCTTTGATGTGGAAAATTTTCCCTGTCCTCCTCTTCCTTCAGAACTTGTCATGATAGGGCAGAAGTACTGGTGGGGGTGGTATCAGCTCCTCTATTTGACGGGGAGGCATGAGAGGATCAGATTCTTCCAAGAGCCACCTGACATGTTGGGAAGCTTTGAAGCAAATGACAGTCTAGTTTTAAAAACAGACATTACTCTACAAGAAAAGAACTCTTGGTGAAAAAAAAAAGCATCATGCTGAGCTAAACGACAGGTTCTGTGAATCGCGAGGCCGCCTTCATTCACAGTTTGGAAAGGGCGGGTAGCTACACATCAGCTCAGCGACCCACAGATTATTAGACTTGGAAGGGATTTAAGACTCCTATCCACACATAAGGAAAGAAAGGCTCATCAAGCGTACAATGTTGAGCTATGAAGGACATCTGCAAACTACCCTAATTTGGCAATAATTAACATTATGCACTGACATACTAGCTCCTTTAAGATCTCATTAGCACAGACATGTCTTTAGAATAATTTCATTTTAGCTTTTTACTGATGTATCTAGTCTGAGCCAATCCTGCACTTTTCACTATGTGTCTTGTATTTATTCATTGATTCACTCAACAAAGTATATTAAGTGCCTACTGGAAATAAAGCATTAGGTCACAAAGGAGATATAAAAATAATTAAGATATTGTACTGGTCTTAATTATTTACAATGAGCAAAGGCCCATGACAGATAGTCAAATATGCTATATATATAATAACAGAGAATAAAATAAGACTAGAACTGAATTAAAAGTCTTTGGTAGTATGTGAAGTAGATTCGGTATAAAAATGATGATTTCTGTGAAATAGTGGAAAGTAAAGATGATTTTTGACTTAACTTAAGAGATCTGGAAAGGGTCTAGGATAAATAAGAGGGACTATTTGGAGGAAGTAGTTTTGAAACAGAGGTAGCTAGATGACAAAAATAGATAAGAGTGCCAGGCTTGGAGCTAGGAAAATTCCTCTTCCTGAGTTCAAATCTGACCTTATGAGCTGTGTGATCCTGGACAAGTCACTTTACTCTGTCTTAGCTTCCTTATCTGTAAAATGAGTTGAAGAAAGAAATGGCAAATCACTTTAGTATCTTTGCCAAGAAAACCCCAAATGTGGTCACAGAGTCAGGCCACAATTGAAAAATGACTACATAACAACAGCAAAGCACTGGAACTGGCTTGAAGATTGAAAAAGGACCTTTAAAAGGTAGAGAGGCAAGTGGAGAAGATGATATTAGCAGGAGCAAAGGCATCAAGGGAAGAAAGTGTCTATATAGTTGAGAGAACTTGTCAGACAAAGGATAATTTTATTGCCTTAAAGAGAATTTCATCTCCTTGAACTAAGGAAACAGCAGGAATCACAATGAAATACACAATTATATATTGTTAGGGCAAAAGTCCAGTTATGTAGTTGTAGCCACTATCAGCATATCAAAGAATTATGACTAACTTTGTAAAATACATGATGCTGTACAGCTGTATTATTCTCTAAATGATGACTTAAAAGCCCTGGACCCAAGCTTTCAAGCTACTGTTCAGTATTAAATAAGATTTCTGTTTTAAACTAGTGTCTTTTTCTAGTTTACAATAATCCTCAAGTTGGTTGGCTCCAAGTGATCCTCCAAAAATTAAATTTCAACTAATACAAGTCCTTAAATTAATATTCTGCAATGGATCCTTCCTCATTCCATTTAGAGTACTGTATATTGACATTGCTCATTGCAGTTGACCAGTTTAGCTACCTCTGCACCTTGAACTCACATTGCTTCCGTCACTATGTTCTAACTTTCAGGATGTATTATTTTATACAAGGTTTCCCATTTTTTTCTATGAATTATTCATGTTTGTCATAGCCTTATATCACCACAATATCTCATTACATTCAGAGATCATAATTTGTTCAACCATTCCTCTTCTCCAATTGAGGGGGACATGTTTTGTTTTCAATTTTTTATTATCCTAAGTAATGTTGCTATGTGCATTATTATACATTTATTTTCCCTGTTATAATCTTGGTAAAATATCAGTCAGTAGTGGAATCTCTAAGTGGCTCAAAGATCATGAGCAATTTAGCAACCTTTATTGAATATTTTACAAATTGTTTTTCAAAATGGTTGAATCAATTTATCATTCTATCATTGATGACTCTGTGTGTCTGTCTCTCCACAGAACCTTCATCAGTTTTTTCAGGCCTGAGTCAATCTTCATCAAAGCCACGTCATTCTATTGACCTCTGCTTTTAGCCCTTGTCCCAGTTCTTTATCCTAATCTGTGCTCACTGCAACCATCAATCCTACAGGCTAATTTCAACAGCCCCATTTCTGCCACTAACCTGTTCAGTAATAGAGGGGACAAGGACTCTGAAACTGAGGTCCAAGAAGGGGGAGAGACTTTCTCAAGCTCACAAAGATAATTCGGAATAAGGAGTCAATACAGCACAATAAGAAAGAGTACCATAGTTGGGTTTTTTTTTTAGGTTTTTGCAAGGCAGTGGGGGTATGTGGCTTGCCCTAGGCCACACAGCTAGGTAATTATTAAGTGTCTGAGGTCGGATTTGAACTCAGGTACTCCTGACTCCAGGGCCGGTGCTCTAGCCACCCCTGTACTATAGTTTTACAACCCGTTTCCGATCCTATCTTGTAAGTGACCTTGAATAAGTCACTTAACAATGTTTAGCTATAAAATGAAGAATTTGGATGATGTAATCCTAGTTCCTGCCAGCATAGGATTTATAATCCTAGATGGAACCAAGTTTTTAACTTTCAAATCCAGTCCCCTCCCCCCAAATAAGACATATTTGTCCTCTCTGAAGAGGTATTTAGTCTAGAACTACCTCAACTTCAACCACCCTAACAGGTTCATCAGAAGGATGTTTTGATAGACTTAACTTATCCTTAGGAATCCCTTACATACTATTATTCTTCCTTCCCTTCCTTGTTCTGCATCCCTGGCCTAGAAGAGCTGAAAATAAAATCCCAGGAAATAAATCATTTTAAAGATGAATAAATTGGTTGGGGTCTCTACATAGTCTCCATTTTAGAATGAGGATCCTGGAGAAGAGAGATCAATTCTAAATTCCATTCCATCCTGGCATCTCAGAGCCTGGGGTCCCAGGGGCATCCAAGCGCTAAATTAACATCACTTTGACTCCAAAGAGGTGATGGGGCTCTGAAAAGGGACAAGTTGCCTGCATAACTTTGAAGGGGAGATTTACACAGGCCTTTTGTCTCTCATAAAAATGGACTTAGGAGTAGCAGCGGTGCATAAACGATCCTTTCTTCCCTCGGCTTTGCTGCTGAAAGCATACTTCTGAGCCTTTCCTGGTGATCCCTCCCCAGCTAAAAATAGCCGATGCTGTCAGATCCAAACCCGGGCTGAACCTGAAAGCAGTTCCACTCGAGTCCAGGCTAGTTCAACCTTAAAAGACAGGCAGCTGCTCCCATACTAGACTATGTTTATATCTTGTTAAAGTCTCTCCAGTTGTGGAAATTCCACCCCAAAAGGGTCAGAAACTGGTTTGTAGCAGGACTAACCAAATATCCCATATATGACTGGTGTGGTCAATCCTGGGAGCACTCTTACTGATGACATGCTATGACCAATTGTGTTTTCATTTGGCAGCATATAACAAAAGAATATCTTTCTGCTGAATTGGGAAGGAATAAGATGGATTACTAGTATTTATTTTTAAAAAATTAGTAATCCAGAACTAATTTTCAACAGTTTGGAAGAAAGGAAATGTGCTTTACAAATCTTTTTCATTGGTTCCTCACAACAATACTCTATAAACTAGATGCTATTATTATTTTCCATTTTTACAACTGAGGAAACTGAGGCAGACAGAGCTTAAATGACTTGTCAGGATTCACATGGCTACTCAATGTTTAAGAACATATTTAAACTCAATTCCTCCTGATTGCTCCATTCATGCTAATACCCAGCAGCCTTTGCAGGCAGAGCACAAACACAATCACTACACTTAGAAGAAATTCTGAGGGATTCTTGGTATTGAGATCATCTGGATCAACCAAAAGAAGTCCATGAGGGGAAAGTGATATCTAAGGTCAGAGGTGAAAAGGATCAGAGCAAGGATTCCAAGGCAAATAATTCACCTGTAAATCAGTTTTTAACCTGTGATTTTTTATGAATAAATGAATGAATGTATGTATTATGTGCATGTGAATGCATATATATATACACACAGAGATATGTATATGTGTGTATATATATAATATGTATGTATATATGTATTCATATGTACATGCACGTGGTCTCTTTCAAAATGAATTTTATCTTAAACATTTAAAAACATTATTTTTAGAAGGCAAGACTGGGCTGTTAAAGGGGACCAAGCACAAAAACAGCTAACAAATTTTACTGAAGATCAAGTTCTCCTAACATTCATCACCACCCTTCATGTGTGGGTTACCCTCCAAAGGCTTCCCATCAATATGAGGGGCTCTTTCATTTGTAAATCTGTGAGCTCATGATTTTCTGCAGAGCAAGAGTAAGGGAGAAGAGGAGAGAGCTAGCTACAAATGATTATTTACAAAGGGAAAATCTAAAATTATATTTACCATTTTTAAAAAAGGAGGGAAGTGAGGAGTAAAGGCATTTAACAATCTTTTTGTTTTTATCTAATACCTCGGGTATGTCCCCCTTTGGGTATGTAGTTTGGTTTAGTTAGATGGCTTGTGAAAACTGTGCCCAATGAAGGCTGCTGTGGTTTCTTCTTTGAGAAATATATTATTTGAAAGACACAAAGTTCTCAGACCAACAAATTCTTGCTAGTTCCATATTGAAACGATTTAGGGGCAAGTCAGGGACCTGGTTCAATCAAGTAAAAATCTCACTGACCAAACAAACTGGGTTTTTTTCCTCTTTCCTAATTTCATGTTTCCACAGCATGAGTCACAGTAAGTCCCCTTGTGAAATGAGAATTGCTTTCATGTCTAGAAAACGAAATAGTTTCACTGAGACAACCAAAGTGAGGCAGACCCTGGTCGACTATCTCACGGGGTGGAGGACAGTAAAAGGTTGTGTCAACCTTGAAGCACTGGGTAAATGGCAGCTATTTTCACTCTAGCAGGAGTCTAACAAGAGGGCTATGCATATTTGGATTTTTATTAATGATTTGACACTGAGGGACAGAAAATGACATTTGTGACTGAGAATATGTGTTTCTGAACCATTCATCTTTGGGGATATTTGTCTTTTATTTCAGGTCTTCAAGATACACATATATAGAAATGCACATCCTACCCCACTCTCCTAACTTCTCAATTCATAATTTAACTAAAAAAAGTTTCAGATTGTTTTTGGAAGAATCTTGGGAAAATAACCTCTCTGTTACAATACCACTTCCTTCTGAGGATTTTTGTCACTGCCATTATTAAACCCTGAACTAAGAACAAAAAAAAAACTAAATTCAAACAGATTATCTAAATATTCTATAAATTCAGCAGTACATCAAGGTTATATTAATAGGAGAATTTATCACCCAAGTTATATTTTTTTGAACATTTCAGACTTTATATACTGTTATACCTTTAACACACATTTTTGTTAACATGACAAAAGAATTTACAGTTACTGCCAACAGCTTGCTGGCAGTTAATATCACAATTGAGTGTTGCCTAGTAACAGTCAAGCATGCTTCCTCCCAAATCAGGAAAAGCCATTGCTAAATCAGTACTAATTATAAAAATGGAACAAATATTTGGAAGATTTGTATGTATATGCATGCATGTATACATACATGTATACATGCACATATACATGTATGTGTGTATTAAGCCTCTCCATTCTGACTAAATAGTAATGTTCTAAATAGATTTCAAATTAAATGCAAATCACATATTTTTATCTTTGCTTTTATTGCGATGCAAAAGATCAATTACTTTGGGGAAATGAGAGGCTTTAACAATCACTCTAATTTCAGGCTGTGACATGAACTTCCTGAATGATGTAAACTCTTTGGTTCTGTTTAGTACTATGAATAGGATGGTGTCTTTTACCTTCCACAGAGAGTTAGGCTGAACTCAAACAAACCCCATACATAGTTGGAAGGAAAATACCATCAATGGAAACCCATGCAACCCATCCAAAGTACTAGACCTAAAGCTTCACTTCCCCTGCCTCTTCCCTTCCACTTTACTGAGGGGATTGTTTAATTCTCAGAATTTCCCTTCATGGTCTTCTCCACTGAGAGCTATTCCCCAGTTTCTACAGAGGCCACATGAACCCCTTCCTTAAACAGGTTACTGCTGCAAAGGAAACAAAAAGTCTGTAGTCAGGGTGCCTGCCATGTCTTTAACTGTAAAAGTCTCTGTTTCAGCTGAAAACAAAATAAAGCAGATCTAGATAGAGAATACAATTTGAGGGACAGAGAGCTAGATGAGAAATCAAAGAAACAGGTTCTCTATGAAACACACTGGTGGGTAATCCTGAGCAAGTCACTTAACTTTTATGACCCAGAAATTTATTTAAGATGAAAGTCTGCAGACAGGGGCAGCTAGGTGGCACAACAGACAGAGAACCTGCTCTGGAAATCAGGAGGACCCAGGTTCAAATTCAGTCTCAGACATTTACTAACTATGAGATCCTGGGCAAATCACTGAACTTGGATGGATGGATGGATGGATGGATGGATGGAAGGAAGGAAGGAAGGAAGGAAGGAAGGAAGGAAGGAAGGAAGGAAGGAAGGAAGGAAGGAAGGAAAACAGAAAAGAAAAGTTGAAGAGAAGGTGCCATACTGCATTGATAGATGACATTTCGTTACCCAGGAGTCACTGTACCTGTGAAATCACAGATCCAGTTCTTATTCCTAAGAAAGAAAACTAGGTTGATTTCACTTTCTAAGAACAATATTCTTCCTCTTCCTTCAAAGAAAAGACAAAATTTTAACATATGAATAATTCAGACTCGTAAAGAGCTTCATACAAAACAATCTAGGACACAATGGTGCATACATCGTTGTCCTCATTTCTCAGATACAAAAAAACTGAGCTTTATCAGACACTACTCTCCTCTAAGACTCCACAGTCAAATGGGTCTTTTTTCTGTCCTTCACATAAGATACCCTATTTCCTACCCCTTGCTTTTACACAGGACATCACTTGTTCCTGGAATGTATTTATCTTATTTACTTCCTTCTCAGAGACCCCTTCCCCCCCCTTCCTTGGAATGCTCTCCCTGCTTAAATCCTTCTCAGAGTCTCTTTCTTAAGACAAACCTTAAGCATCATCTTTCTTCATGAAGCCCTCCTTGATCTTCATTTGCTTATACTCTCTTTTCCAAACTACTCTGCATGTATATTTATTCATTTCAAATTTATGTTGTATATATTTTTATATATCCTTGCTGTCTCATAGAATGTAAGTACCTTATAGGTAGGGATTGTTTCAATAGACCCTTGCTGATGGAATGAAGAGGGGGTGAAAGAACAGTGTTTCCCTGGCATGAAATAAGAGTTGTCAAGAAACAATATGATAAATGCTGGAGGGCCTGTGGAAAGACAGACTCACTAAAAATGCACTGTTGGCAGAGCCCTGATTAGTTCAACTCTTCTGAAAGAACAATGCTAAAAAGTTACTCAATTGTACAGAACCTTCAAACCAGCAATACCTGTTTTAGACATAAAACCTCCTAAGGAAAGCAGGGAGAGAAGAAAAGAAGAAACAAAGCTGGTTATAGATATACAAACATATATTTATAGATATACACATAAAGATATGTATGGAGAAATATCTCCTTCCCTCATTTTAGCAGTATACCAGTTCTGCTTAATTTTTGCAGTATCAAATAACTGGAAATAAAATGACTACACAATGGACTGCGAAAGGTTAAAGACAGTAATAAGAGGCAGGTAAGGTGCTGCAGCAGTATAGAGAGTGGTGGACCTGAGGTTGGGAAAACCATGTATTAAATTCCTACCTTAGACACCTACTAGCTGAGTGACCCTAGGCAAGAATCTGAACCTCTGAATATGTTTTTTCTCTCTGTAAAGTGGGGATAATAGCATCATTTCACAGAGCTGTTGGGAGGATGAAGTGAAATAATAAAGTGCTTAGGGTAAGTCTGATGTGTAGTAAGCACTCTATAAATATTACTTATCATTATTACTATTTTAAATGATATAAAATCTATAAAGTTATTTGGAAAACATAAAGCTTTATATAAAGGAAAGCTATGAAAAGAAACAATATCATTACACAAAGAAAGGATAAATAAGAATTAAAAAACTTGAAAACCTTGCATGAAAGGATGGAAAGTAAATAGAACAGAGAAAAATTACATAATAACTATAAAAACATAACCAAAAAAACACTGAAGGCTTCAGTACTAATGAATGCAGCAATGATTTGAGAGGACTCATAGTTGGCAGAAAGGTAGTGGACTCAGAGGTGTAATGAGGCATCCAATTTCAAATGTTACCAATACAAGTTGATCTGTTTTGCTTAACTGTATTTATGTTTCAAGGAAAGTGATGAAAATTATTATTGGAATTAACAGGACTAGCTGTCAGGACCAAAGTATGTGGCACCAACTGCTTTTCATGTTTAAACCAGCAACAAGGCAGGGTTTACATGAATGTAACTCTCCTATGACTGGTGAACTTCATAGGAAAACTACAAAGTCTCATGAGAATATAGGAAAGATTTTGCCTAAGTTTCAATTCTGAACGTGGTCCAAAAAAGAACTTTTTGCTTCTATGATAATATCCTAGGGGTTCTCAGTTTATCATTTCCACTGGACTTCTTTGAAGCCCATTGGCAGAGAACCTCTGTTGACACTTTGGAAGACACATGTTTTGTATCAGGTTACAGTTGGGGTATTGCATAACCATAGAACCAGTAAGTTAAGATCTAAGGGCAGCCAATCCTTTATTTCCCAATCTATCCCTTAACCAGGCAAAAAAGATGGCCACTTGTTAAGCCTTTCATTCTCACTCATTGACAACTGTCAAAACACTCAGTTCTATTTCCATTAGGCAAAAACTTCACTGGATTGAAGTATTAAAAGGAAAATCTTTGTGCTTCATTTCAGACCCTGTAATTCTTCCAGAGAGATGAAAGGAGGAAAAAATAAACATAGTTCCAGGAACTGTGCTAGGTACATAAATATTAACTCATGAGAGCAAATTCACTATTAATTATGGGTGGGGGAGGAGAGTGGTATTTGTTTTCCCAAATATGCAAAAATCTGCCTAAGTCCATAAGATAATTTCAGGTTCCCGGATCATTTTCTGGGCTTGCTCCCCTTAGAGTACTCTTTCTATCATCTTTACTTGATGTTTTTAGAAGTAAGGGTTTTGGGGGTGGCTAGATGGCGCAGTGGATAGAGTACTGGCCCTGGAGTCAGGAGTACCTGGGTTCAAATCCGGTCTCAGACACTTAATAATTACCTAGCTGTGTGGCCTTGGGCAAGCCACTTAACCCCATTGCCTTGCAAAAAAAAAAATAGTTTACCTAAACATACTTGCTCAAGTAAGATTTATAAGCATAATGGAAATGTCCTTCTACATAGCCACATTCAGAGAAAAGCAAAAAATCTCAGAGAAAGAAAAATCATGTCACCTGAAGACCTAAACTCTTAAGGTACCATATAAATGTGAGTTACTATAAAGTGAATCATAAAATCAAAAGAATAGTAGACTTATGGAAGGTAGTATAATACACTGGAAGGAAACCTTATATCCTTCATCTACTTTTATCTCCCTCTCCCCTACTACAACAAAAAGCTTAATTCTTTTCATACAAATTTCAAAATGATGCTTCTAGCAAATATACCTTGGTTTCAGCAGCAGCTGTTTCAACTAACACTTAGCTAGGAGATCTTGGGAAAATTTGTCAGCATGAATCATAGAACTTTGGAGTTGGAAAGATTCTAAGAAATCATTTAATGTACTTCCCTCATTTCACAAGTTAAAAAACTAAGAATCAATATGAAAAGTACACAGAATCACATAATTTTTCAAATAGCAAAGAGTCTTAGTGACCATTCAGTTCAAATCACACCCTAAAAAAAAAAATTCATCAGTTTGGAAGGAGGCTTGATAGTCCATATAGGTCAACATATATATATCCAAGGGGAGGAAACCAGTATCACTTTAGGCAGCCCATTCCACTTTTGAACCCCTGTATTGGGAAGTCTCACCCAACATCAAGTCTAAATTGACACTTTGAAGAAAAAGACTAATCCCTCCATATAAGTGTCCTTACAGGTATTATGTTTCTCCAGTCTTCTCCTCACAAAGTAAACAGTCCTAGAACCATCAACTAATCTTATGATATAAACCCAAGGTTCTTCACCATCCACATTACCTCCTCTCCTCACTCTCTTATTTATCCATTTCCTTCTTAAAATGTGATGTTCAGGATTGAATACAATACCTCACATTAGGTTTAACAAGGGCTGACTCCAGGAGAACTATCACCTCCTTAGTCCTGGAAGCCATACTGCTCAATGCTGCTCATGAAAGTATTATCTGTTTTTCTCTGTTATATCACATTCTTGACACATATTATACTTGCAGTCTACTAAAAATCGCTGAATCTTTTCCAAAGTGAAGCCTTACTTCTCCACCACATACTTCTGAAATAGATTTTTTTATTTCGTGTAAGACATTACATGTATACCCACTGAATTTCATCTTATTAGATTTAGTCTAGTGCTCGAGTCTGCCAAGATCTTTTTGGATTCTGACTACCCTCCAATGTGTAGCTATCCTTCCTAGCTTAATGTCATCTGCAAATCTGGTAAGCATGCCATCTGTGCCCTTAACAAGTCATTGATTAAAAACATTAAACTGAGCAAGACCAAATGGAGATCCCCGGAGTACTCTACTGGAGACTATTTTCCATGATGACCATTTTTTTGTTAAGCTTGGCCATCCAACCAGGTCTGAATCCATTTAATTAATTGTAGCATTGGGTGTCTAGACCACAACTTTTCCAACATTAGAAGAGTTTGATATATGGAATGGAAGAAGATCTAAGCAACTACTATAAATGCTTCATAAGTATTATCTCACCTGATAGTTTATGAAAGGCCTTATTAGGATTCTATCTACAATAAAACCTAAGCTACCAGTTTGGAAAAAGGAAGGAAGGAGGGAAGGAAAAAACCATACATACTATAATTATTTTTTTTTTAGGTTTTTGCAAGGCAAAGAAGTTAAGTGGCTTGCCCAAGGCCACACAGCTAGGTAATTATTAAGTGTCTGAAACCGGATTTGAACTCAGGTACTCCTGACTCTAGTGCTCTATCCACTGCGCCACCTAGCTGCCCCTTACTTACTATAAATTTAATAAAATTTGTAACTTTTAAATGTGTTACAACTCAGAATTTGTCCATTCTTTGACTTACATCTTCCACAATCAATTCCAATTGGGATTTATATTAATAAACTCACTCTTATTAATGAATTTATTAAATGACCAGGCCACAAAATTTTTTTTTTTAGGTTTTTTGCAAGGCAAATGGGGTTGAGTGGCTTGCCCAAGGCCACATAGCTAGGTAATCATTAAGTGTCTGAGGTCATATTTGAACTCAGGTACTCCTGACTCCAAGCCACAAATTCTTAACCTTTTCTGGGTCAAGGGCCCCTTTTAGTATTTTGGGGTAAGGCGCTGGACCTTTCTCAAAGCAATGCCTTTAAGTACATAAAATTTAAAAGCAACCAAGATGACAAAGGAAAAGTAACACTGAAATAAAATTATCTAAAGCATTTTTTCCTAAGTTCATAGACCCTGGGTTTAAGATTTCCTATGTTAGACACCACAACACTTTTATTATTCTATCCTGAAAAAAAAGCAGTAGCTTCAGCCATCTGGGACTGAGGAACTTTAGACAAGTAATAATATAGCTTCTACAGCTTCATTTTAGGTTCATATTTCTTGTCCTTCCCTTTATATGCTCCAGGGCCTTTGATTTTCTTGCCAACTTTCCTGATCAAACCTCTAGTACTCGTGTAGTCATGATGGTTTCTTCTTTTTCAAGTTTTGATACATATAGGGTATTAATTTTTCAATTTTTTATATTCCTACACCACTCAAGTCTTGTTCCACAGTTGTATAAAATCAAGTCAGCAAGGATTCACTAAGTGCTTAGTATGGCAGACAATGTGAAATTTATTGAGGATGCATATACATTTCAGAGATATCCCTTCATTTGCAAAGATTCTGCTACTATCTACCCTGTTACTGACATATAGGAAAAAGGAGTCTATGATTTTCTCCATAAGGATCATAACTTGTGTCTCCCTAAGTTCCTGAAGATAGTGCCACACAGTCCAAATGACTCAAATTGAATCCCCTCTATTTATCAATCATATGCTGGCTAAAAATATAAGCCAATTTAAAGGAAAAATATAAAGTTTAGAAGACATTCTCCTCGTCCTCAAAGAACTTACAATCTAGTAACAAAGAAGATTTATGCAGTGTGGTTCCATGTCATTAACTTTGGCGCTATTCTTCAAACACATTCCCCTCCACCCAACTTGTCTCGCCAGGCTAAAGCAGCTGCTCAGCTATCCTGTCCTCATCCATCATCCTCACCTGTCTGAGTAAGACAGCTTCACTTGTAATGAGTCTGCCTATGATGCCTAAGGCTCAACTGCACTGCAGGACCCCCTATACTGGTTGTCTAGCTATTTGATGTTAAGTATGGCTCCTACCTGTTACTGCTGCAAGTAATCCAGATGCTGGATGTGATTTCTAACAACTCTAAATCATCCCTTCTCTATTTGGAGAATTTACTTTTTGTGATCAATGCTGGTTAAAATGAGAGGATGGCAGTCTATCTCTCCCCTTCTTTAGCATTCCCTTCTGCCCGTGGGCATCCTAAAATCTATCTGATCTCAAAACACTTTTCTTATACCTCATCCAAATTAATGCAAAGTTATAATAATGAAATTAATTGGCAATGGCAATCCTAGAAGAGTCACTAGAGATTTCTACTTGTGTGGGGTCAGCAGTTAGTGAAAAATGACTGGGATTTACCTTCAGAGGGTCTGGGTTTTAATGTTACTTTTAAAAAAAATAGTCTGTATTTTGATTCAGGCCAAAACACTTGCATTTTTGGGGATCTCTGTTTCTCATAAGCAAAAAGAGGGGATTGAATTAGTTGGTCTCCAAGACTCCTTCCAGTACTAAATCTATGACTCTGTTAAATCTCTATGTGACTTCTCTGATGAAGACAGTCTTCCATAGGTTAGCAGCACATCCATTACACTGTAAGATGCAGTCCATCATCAATGAGCCACTGTGCCAAAAAAAAATCATGGAATACTAAAGAACAGATCTGAGATCACCTAGGCTAACCTCTATAACAGTAAACTGGGGGTCAGAGAGTTAGTGTGACTGGCCCAAGATGGGAAGGATCAGGTCTAGAATCATCAAGTCCTAATTTTAAATAAAGTACCCTCTTTGCTAAATCACATTGCCTAACATGACAACCACTCTAACATGGGCTTGCCTTGTGTCTATCACAAAATTAGAGCCACGAAATTTAATCATCTCTTATTTTGCAAGAATACTGGCAGAAACATTCAAGTCCAGAGAAAAGTCATAGCACAGTGGGATATTTAGGAAACAAATTGGAGTTTACAATAGGCCTACATGTCACAATGAGTTTTTCCTAGATTCAAGCTAAGTGCCTAAGTATTAAGCACTGTGCATTGTGTTGAATGATAAAGGAAAAGACGGATATAATTTTAATACTAGAGAGAATGAAATAATTGCAAAAGATAGGTCCAGATAAAGAACTATGAAACGTAGGTAGAAAGAAACCACTGGCTTCATGGGAAAAAAAAAAAATATCTGGGTTAAGACTTGCAGAGCAGGACTTCAATAGAAACATGGTGGGGGGGGGGGGAGAAATTATGGCAGGTATAACCCATTTATATTTTCTTGTAAGACCCAGAGACCTCCTAGGTAGAAAGAGCTAGGATGGAAATGAATATAAAGTCTCAAACTCAGGGAAATTGATATAATAGGAGACTTAAGACAAGTATGCAGACAGAGATACTATGAAATGAAATTTCAAAATCTCACTAACTATCCAAGTCTTTAAGTGTGCTTCAGAGGTTCCAAAGGTATAATAGTGATTTGAATGAATAATCTTGGAAACATATATTTAGAGGTAGAAGCCATCTAATCTTAGAGGATAGCTAGCTCAACATTTTTATTTGACAAATAAGTAAACTAAGTCTGCTTTTATTAGAGGTAGGATTTGAACTTAGGTTGCCTAACTTTAAGTCTAGCTCTATCCATTATACCATCTTACAGACAAGAGAAAGTTTCACAGGAGACAAAATGGATAATTTTGGCAACATAAAAATTAAAAGGTTTTGCATAAACAAAACCAATACAGCTAAAATTAGAAAAGTAGGAAACAGAAAAAAAATTTGCAATATATATCTCTGATAAAAGACTTATTTCTAAAATATAAAGAAAACTTAGTCAAATTTCTAAGTATAAGAACAATTCCCCAATTGATAAACAGTCAAAAGTTTTTGAAAAGGTAGTTTTCAGGGGAAGAAATCCAAGCTCTGAAATTTCATTTGAAAGAATGCTCTACTAACAAATAATTAGAGAAATGCACTTTGAAACAACTTGAAGGTACCACCTTTATAGCCAATGAAATTAGCTAAATAAAAAAAGACATATGCTGAAGGGGCAGTGGTAAAATACATACACTAATCAACTGCTGGTAGCGCTAGGAATTGGTCCAACCCTTTTAAAAAATTGTTTATACCCTTTAATTCAATGATATCTCTACTAGGTATCTTCGGAAAGATCAAAGAATGAGGAAAAGAACTCATATGCACAAAAAATTTATGGAAGCTCAAATTGTAATAGTAAAGAATGGGAAATTAAAAGTATGCCATTCAACTGGGGAATGGCCAAACAAGTTACGGCATATGAATGTGATGGAATATTTACTGTGCTCAAAAGAAATGATGAAGGGGATGGTTTCGAAAAAACCTGAGCATGAACTGATGCAGAACCAGGATAAGTTAAACATTACAGCAATATTATAAGGAAAATCAATTCTAAAGAATTAGCAACTTTGATCAACACAACAACCAACCACAACTGCAAAGAACTCATGATAAAACAATCTATCCATCTTCAGAAAAGAGAAGTGATAGATGCAGCATTTTTTTCTTTTTTTTTCTCTCTGGGGAGAGAAGCATGGTAATGCAGAAATTTATTATGCATAACTACAAATTGTAATGTACTTTATCTAATGCCCTTTTCTTGTCTTCTCAATGAGTGAGAAAGGGAGAGGAAGGACAAAAGAAAATTTAGAACTGAAAACAATACAAAAAATTAAAAAACTTGCTGTGACTGAAATATCTATCACCTTGTGATCAGTCTCATTGCAGGGGCTCTTAGATTTAGAGGAAAACTGCTCCCATGAACCCTCTCTCAGTCGTGTGCTCTTGAGTCAATCAGAGTAAACCTAATCTCTTGTCTACCTAACCCTTTTAAATCTTTGAAGACAGATAAAAGTAATATCACACTAAACCCAACCCTGCCTTCTCTAGTTCCTTCAAATGATCTGCCTTTGGAGTCCTTACATCATTCCCCTTTACTTCCTTTGGAAAATCTCTGGCTCGCCAAAGTTTCTCCCAAAACGTGCCCCAGAAAACTGAGAACAATGTTCCAAATACCATCTAAATAGGGCTTTGCTCTGAACACCACATTCTTATTAATGCAGCTTAAGATTGCATTAGTTTCTTGGTCTTTCACATTATACTGTTTATTCATCCTGAAATCACAGTCCACTAAAAGTTTACATTCCCCCCATTCTGAATTTTCATAGCTGGGATTTTCCAGTCAGAATCTTGCATCTTAGATTTAGTATTTTTTTTACATAATAAATAAATAAAGCCCATCAGGGCAATCTTTTTGAATCCATATTCTTTCTTGCAATTTGCTTATCAAATTGGTCAGTGACATTATCTTCATTCAAGTTATGGATGAAAATATCAAACAGAATGAGGTCATACACTTAGCTCCCTTCCTCTTTATATTTGATCTTTCTAGTTCCAAATTCACCTAACCACCCAGTTAGGCCACATCACACTATCTTGTAAAAGCATATTGTGATTTTGTCAAATGTCTTGTTAGAATTCTGTTTCCTTATTCTACTCCACTGATCCTTCCCCTTGTCCATGACCAGTCACATAGGTACAAAGCACATATTATCTTGTACTATTTTTCAAATGTCCTGTCTCCCAACTAAGGCTGGTATTGAATCTTACACTCCTTTATTATCTCTCCTATATACCCCCAGCTCCTTTGTAGAGAGTCATCAACTTTTCACACTGTATTAGTTAACATACTATCTTGTCCTTAAAGATACACTGGAAAGTAATTACTTCTTCTCACTATCTGACATTTGGGAGACCCTAGAAGTTGCAATGCTGAGAAACTTGAGCCCTCCAAGGGATATACCACCACCGGGGCTTTCCCTTCTTAGCTACATGTCTGCTCTATGACCTTGGGCTCCCTGTAAGCTTCTATGAACAGCAGCCTTGGGTCATTTATGTGGAAATAAACTAAGGAAACTTTTGGGGAATAAGATTCTTCTGCTACTCAGCCCTAGTTTCCCCCACCTGAGAGAAAGGGTCAATAGACTTTGGAGCAAAATGCCTATTTGTAAAGAACTTGGGAGGCAAGAAGGCTAGTTCCTAGAGAATATTTTAAAGAAGTTATTTTAAACAAATCAAATTTCAGAAGGGAAAGAGCTACCTGTATTTAGAATAATACCATACCTAATAAATTATCAAATAGATTTATGGGACCATTCACTATATATTTGGATTATAGAACTTGTAAAGCAAACATTTTCTTACCAATTTTATAACATTAATGATAAAATCTGAATAAAAATCTAAAGAGTAATTTAGTTCAGGCTGTCTTTTTATTCCAGTGTCCAGAATGTTTCTAGGCTACCTCCTCAGGCTGCCAAGCCAGAGTATGCACAGGGAATACAAACTCATTTTATTATTAACATAAGTAAACATAATTAGGAAGGTAAGTCTGCTGCAAAGAGAGCCATGTTGTGTATTATGGAGTCAAATGCAATTAAAGCTTCAATTAACTGGAGCCCAAGCAACCTCTGTCTTGGATGAAATGCTTTTGCTTTTGTTTACAGCATTTAAGAGAAATTGTTAATTATAAGAAAACACATACAAGTGAAGGATTTGCACAAAATAATTTTCAAATGATGTCTTGAGAAATATATTCCTTCTTTACCTGTGATGCTGTATAAGGAGGAATGCTTCATGCTACAATGCAAGAGATACGAATTCTAGGCCTGAGTTTTGATTATAACTGCCATTTACAGGCAATATAACTTTGAAGAAGTCATTTTACTCTTCCCAGCCTCAGTTTCCTTATCTATCAAATGAGGATGAATAAATACTTGCAACTTTTAGCTCACAAAGGGGGCTGAAATTAGAATATCATGTAAGGCATTAGAGAGGCAATGTATTTTATAGTGGAAATAAGGTTAGACTTAGAATAGATACTTGGGTTCAAATTCCTGAATCTGCTGCTAACTAGCACTATGGCCACAGGCAAACTTTCTGAGCCGCAGCTATCAAGTTGAGTCAGGTCAGGAAACTGAGAATACAAAAACAAGCAGGACCAAAAAAATAGGGGAGATTGAAAGAGTAATGATATTCACCTAGGGCACTTAGTACAGAAATCTATAAAATGGAATTAATAATACACTACTTGAGAGAGTTATTATAAGGAAAATAATTTATATGCCCTATAGAAGTTGGAGATATCACAATTATCCCAATAAATGGGAACTTTTACTCTTGTTGCACACACAGAAGGATCAGCATGTCTCAGAAAGACCCTTATCACTAAAGACAGAAAGTCATTAAGTATACTCTCTACCTAGGTAGAAAATACAAGTACATTTATGAAAGAGGCTTGGACCACAAGCAATCCCCTTAATTCTAGTGGGGTTTCCTGTGTTGATTATTATAATGGATGTAGCTTTTTAATACATATAATCAATCCTCAACTTTCACAAGCGTAGTGTTGCTAGAAAATGGGGCAAAAGTTAAAAATGATAATGTTGATACATTGAACCTATGAGAGGGTTAGGTTTCCACAATCACCAAAGATTGTAATCTTTCTCTAGAGATTGCTAAGAATACACTTTTTTGCATACAAATCTCTATAGTAAAATATTAATTCTGATAATATGCACTTTTCCTAACACAGTAACCATGAAATAACCCATAAAATGCAAGGAAGAGGAGAGGCCATGCAGGATGGGATAGGGAGGGACAAGAGGCAACAGCTATGTCAGAAAAACTCCAAGGTGAAAATGGGAAACAAGCTCTGGATTCCCCTGAATAGCTGCCTGATGAAAAGCAGATGTCTGGGTCTGAGTACCCATTCTAAGCCTGAAATACCCATCTTGAGTCAGTCCTGCTACTTCTAGCCCCACTCTGATTTTTTTCCCCTATTGTGAAAGGAATAGTCATGAATGTGCTTGGTAGTCAACGTGAAAGTGAAAAGGAGGTTATTAACAAAATCACAAGAACCTTTGAGAAATTCAAATACACAAATTTGGGGACTGGCCTGTACTTGCTTGCACCTTTTCTTCCCTGTTTGATTATAAGCACTGGAGAGTAGTTTCTTTGCATCCCCAAGCACTACAGATAGTGTCTGGCATACAACAGATGTTTAATAAATATTTACAGGTTGACTGACAATGCCATCATTAACCTTTTTTTTTTTTGTTTTTGAGCAAACTGAGGCCCAAGGATACACCTACTGTGTAATCAGAATTCTAGATCTGAATTGGCACTTTCCTGTTTCCAATCCTGGTGCTCTATTGACTTAGATTGAGCACCCCAGCTTCCTCCTAAGTAAACACATTTTGTAAAGCTTTAAGGGTTATCTAAAGGTGAGCTTTGATGAACACATTTGTATGAACTGAGTTGGAGTGAAGAAAAAGTTGATCTTCCACTTCTGTTTCAAAATGAAAATGAATGCTAGGCTAGGAAACATCTACCAACTGTTGTAAAGCCTTCTTGAAGACAGTCTACATGCAAAATTTCCTCTGAAAAGAACTCAACACTTCTGATGCTCTGGCAGCTTTTCTCCCTGTTTGTTTGTTTAGAGTACTTTGGGTTTTTGTTTCTGTCAGAGTGAGTAGCTTGACAAGTAGGACAAGAGATCAACTTATTTTTAAGCATTTAAGAAGCCCCAGGACATCGATCCACCACTTCAGATCCTAAACTGGATTGTCTCACTGGCTTGAGCAAAATTGTGGAATTATTTCCTGAACAAAAGCAAGGAGCATTTAGGTCTCATAATCTCATTTCAAATCCTTTTACTCACTCCCTACTCTTTTTTTGGCCTTGAAATTGCAATCCTCTTTTAGTAATCTCAGGACTAATTGGTGCCAACACTCTGGTATCCCTTGCCACCATCAGTCACACCCCCCCAACACACACATTTTGCATTGTTTGGGTGGTGAAAGGGGGCAGCATGCCAAAGTTCACTGCCCCTATAATGGCTCTGTTCTTACAGGGTAACTGTTAATAATTAGCAGGAAGCATTTTGTCTTTAAGTCTCACAGCGTGAACAGTTAAGATTTTTGTACAGCCAGAGAAACACTTTAAGTCCAAAGTAGGGAGATTTTCAAAAAACATTTTCCCCCCTCCCAATTTTGGTCTCCATGTACAATTCACAGAACTAAGCTGCCTTTCAGAAATCCTTGCAATTCTGAAAGAAACTGTTTAAGTTTTATATGATATCATATAGAAACATCATGTTTTATTTCAGTTACAGTAAGCCCCACTATTCACTTTTTTTTCTGATTTTTTTTTCAAAACCATGGCAATGGGGTTAAGCGAATTGCACAAGGTCACATAGTTAAGTAAGTATTAAGTGTCAGAAGTCACATTTGAACTCAGGTCCTCCTGACTTCAGGACCAGTGCCACCCATCTACCCCTCACTATTCATTTTTGGCCTGAAGAAAGTCTAGACAGAAATAAGGAGAACAAGAAGTCTACACTGAAATACTAAAATCCATACTTTGTCTAATGTCAACATCATACAAGCTAATATTCACATTGTTCAGAATAATTTGACTAAAAATGTTCATAATCTTGGGAGAAAATATGTATTAACAGATACATGGCTATAACTAAATTTAAAATCATTAAGGACCAACAACTGATAAAATTTACAATGTGGAGAAATATTATCTTTATATAAAACTCTGTTTCTTGGAAAGGTTTAACGGGAAGCTTATCTTTCTATGCTGGTAAAATGATCACTAAAAGAGTACATAAACAGCTCTGTATGTTTACTGCAAGCATATCTAAAGTGGGAAAGTTAATACCTTTAAGATGAAGGATATGTCAATAAGACCACCCTTAGTAGGCCCTTTCAAACTCTTAAACAATCATTTTATATCTCTCCTTGGGGGGGGGGGGGGTTCAGAGGACTACAACTCTGATGTGAAGGCTTCTGGAGCTCTTTTCAGGGCTGCTCATCTGTCTTTGGTGTCCACCAATTGTCACCTATCCTATCATTCCAAAAAGCTGTAATATGCACACTGGCCACACCCAGAGAGGGCAGACACATTAAGCCTCAGATACTACATACTTACTTAGCAGTGTGACCTGGGCAAATAATTGCCTTGCAAAAGCAAAAAAATAAGAAAAGAAATAAAATGAAAGACAAACAACAAGTGCCTATTATGGGCCAGAAATGATGTTAAATGCTGGCGACTGACAGTTTCTACTTTCATGAAGCTCACAATCTAATGAAGCATGAAAGCAACTATATACAAGTAAGATACAGATAGGATAAACTGGAGATAAGAACAGAAAGGGAAGACACTAGCTTTGAGTGAAATTATGAAAAGCTTCTTGTAGAAGGTGAGATTGTAAATGGAACTTGAACGGGGAAAGCTCAAAGCATGTCATTGGAAGAACCCATGGTAATCTAAGGCTTGATGACTTTTCTGGAAATCAAAAAGGTTATGTAAAATGCACAAAGGGCTCCTGGTCATCACTGGGCATTCTCATATTGCTCTTCATTTCTATCTCTAGAAAGCTGAATGAAAATTACATAGCAGGATCCATTCAGTAAAGGACTCCTAGGGCTAACTCTTTTCCTCTTCAACTCTGTACTCCCAGACTAAAGATTCTGACATATCTGATGATGATCATGAAACCAATATTTCTTCCAAACAACAGCTAACCATACCTAGAGCATGAACCCTCAAAGATCTGGTTACACAAAACATTTTCTTTTGGATTTTTGTATAAATGTATGTTCCAATTACATGTAAAGATAGTTTACAACATTTATTTTTGGTAAGGTTTGGAGTTCCACATTTTTCTGCTTCTCTCCATTCCCTCTCCCCTCCCCATGATAGAGAGTAATCTGATATAGGTCAGATGTGTAACAATCATGTTTAACACATTTCCATATAGTCATGTTGTAAAAGAAGAATCAAAGCAATAGGGAAAAGATCCTATAGAATAAAAAAATTAAATAAATTCTAAAAATTGAAAATAGCATGCTTTGGTCTGCATTCAGATTCCATAGTTTTTTTTTCTTTGAATATGGATGGCATTTGCATCACAAGTCTTTCAGAATTGTCTTTGCTTGTTGTACGTACTACTGAGAAGAACTAAGTCTATCACAGTTGTTCAACACAATCTTGCTGTTAATGTATAAAATGTTCTCCTGGTTCTTCTCATTTTACTCAAAATCAGTCCATGAAGTCTTTCCAGGTTATTCTGAAATCCACTTCCTCATGATTTCTTACAAAACAATAGTATTCTATAATATTTACCAGAATTTGTTCAACTACTCGCCAATTAATGGGCATTGCCTCAATTTCCAAGTCTTGGTCATTACAAAAAAGAACTGCTACAAATATTATTGCATATGTGGCTCCCATTTTTTATGACCTCTTTAGGATACAAACCTAGTGGTGGTATTGCAGGATCAAACTGCAGTCTTAAAACCTTTTAGAGCATAGTTCCAAATTACTCTCCAAAAAAGGTTGGATCAATTCAAAACTCTACCAACAATGCATTTAATGTACCAGTTTTCCAACATCCCCTCCAACCTTGATCATTTTCCTTTTTTGTCATATTACCCAATCTGATAGATGTGAGGTAGCACCTCAGTTTTAATTTGCATTTCTCTAATCAATAATGATTTAGAGTATCTTTTTAATATGACCAGAGATAGCTTTAATTTCTTCATTTGAAAAGTGCCTGTTCATATCCTTTGACCTTTTATCAATTGGGGAATGATTTGTATTCTTACAAATTTGACTCAGTTCTCTTTTAGATTCTTTATGCAAAATTATCCTTTAATGATGACTT
Organism: Macrotis lagotis; assembly: GCF_037893015.1. NCBI lineage: Eukaryota > Metazoa > Chordata > Mammalia > Peramelemorphia > Peramelidae > Macrotis > Macrotis lagotis. Next base: position 228,510,144 of record NC_133661.1, on the reverse strand, counting down.
TTAAAAACTATAAATTATTTCATCTTCTGATGGAATGCCATAATAACAAGATATTTCATTACACAAATTCATATACACCAAAAATCATATCTTCTCAGAAAGAAGTTGTTTCTATCATATTTACCTCCTAATGATCTACTCATCTAAAATTAGTTGCTTTTAAAGAAAAGTAACCTCCATAGAGGAACAAACATGTTGTGTGCAGTTTCTGAATTCTCTGGAGGCTTAAAGATTCTGAATAATGATGAATAAAGATTACATGCATACTTTTCAGCCAATCTTTGAACCAACACAAACATACAACTTAATTCTTCAAAGTTTCCCCTACTGTCAGATCAAGTTCCCAGGGCACCCAAATTTCAATGAATGCTTTTAAAAAACAAAGCATGAACCATCCCTTGAGACTGACAGAATATCTATCAAAGGTTCATTCCAAAATAACCCAACCATTGAAAAAGAAACTTGAAATAATGAATCCCTGCATATTTAAATCAGAGTGGAAAGGAGTTTTTAATCTAGTCCAAAGCTTTCCTTTCATAAAGAAAGAAAAATAGACTCAGGAAAATAATGTAACTTGACATAACACTCCAAGGAAGCAGAAAGGTCAGAACTAGAACCCAGGACTTCAGACACTAAGGTCTGTGCTCTCTCTAGGTCACCACCAGTTTTTAGTCAAAAGTAATGAATTATATGACAAAATTGATCTTTCTTATTCTCATTATGTAGGTTATGTTGATAGAGCAAACAGAGAGCTGTAATCAGTAACTGAATAAGGGAGAGTCTAATTAAATTTTTATATTAGATCACATAATGGCCAGAAATAGTAAACATTGCTGTAAGAGAGGGAGAGACACTAGGCTACAGAGCACATAAAAGCTTTGTGGCTATCTAGATAAGCAATGTAATATGACTTAGAAGGCTCTAGTGTACAGACAAGTCTTAAGAACCTCTAGTAAACCATCACAAAGTGGGAAAATCTTTCCAAAAGATGAGGCAATATTATTTAATTTGATCCTTTTGATTTCAATAAGTATTTGTGCAGGCAACTTCCCTACAAGTCTATTGTACCAGCCTCTGTCACTGAGAACAAAAAATGCCTCCAGGGAAAGATGGTCCCTATGCTCTAAGATTTCAGACTAATTAAGAACATGTACACCCATAACTCCCATTCAACTGAGATCAAATGTTTTGATCTCAGCCCCTTTATACTCTTAAAAACAATTGGGGAAAGACATTTTTACTCTTTTGTGGATTATATCTATTGAGATTGTAATATTAAATGTAATATAATGATATATATTTTATATTAGATTTCAGGACCCTCTTAAACTCTTAAAAATTACTGAGGGTTCCCCCAAAGAGTTTTACTTTATGTGGGTAAAATCTATTGATATTACAATAATATATAATAATATCATTCAAAGTTAAATATAATTTCACAGTATATGAAATTTTCTGTGAAATATATATATTAGTTAACATTATTAAAATGCATATTTTATATTTGATCTCAAAATTCCCTTATTACTCTTAAAAATTATTGTGAACCCCCCAAAGAGTCTTTATTTATGTGGTTTATATCCTTTATGTATAATAAGAATTAGAAATTAAAATGTCATCATTGTTTTGAAAATAGTTTTGATCTCATGAATCCACTTCAAGGATCTCAGAGATACCTAGGAATCTTTGGCACCATTCTTTGAAAAATATTACCATGTGGCCTTCAATCATATTGAAAAAGAGCGTCACTATGCTGCTGTATTTGTGGAGTTGCCTTCTTAAGAACTAAAATGAGCAGGCAAATACTAGTTCTGGTCATGCTAATTAGAAACTGGTAAATGGGTCATTTTGCATGCTGGAATTCTCCCCCCCAGGTAGTTACGGAAGAGTTTTAACAAAGAATCCCATGATCTAAAATAGTTGAATCTTCTGTACATGGTGAGGTGATGAGTCGGTATTTTACCTACATAAACTACAACAGCTGACCTTCATAATTTAATGAGATGAGAGGGTAAGAGTCTTCCTTTTAGTAGATTAGGAAACACACTCGAAGAAAGGGCTTGAATTAAACTCATCAATGCCAGTCAATCAAATAACTGTTGAAGTCAAGAAGAAAATTCTACAAACTATGCTATTATGAATTAATAGTTTTCACACATCTAAATCTATCCTGTTAATGTCAACTCTGTACTTTTACCATGAAGGATGAAATATTATTCTACAATTGGATATAATTCATCTCAGGCAAGAAACTCATTATAACATGGCATACATTTTTTTTTAAAATAAAGAATCAGACAAAGTCACAACTCAATATCTCTGAAGCTTAAATACAAGGAAATGCTTTAAAACAAGCAGAGATGGGAAATTTTCCCTTTTAAAAGAAGTTTACATTTAAAACTCATACTTTTCACTTCCATTCTGGAACCTCCATATTCTTAGTTGTATTATAACATGAATGCAGATCCCAGCCTCTGACACTGTTCTTCTAAAAAGCATCAGATCATTCCTAGTCAAAATGACTGATTTGGGCAAAAACCACTAGTCAAAGCTAACATAGGGTTGGAGCATGACAATAATTGTTCAATTTCCCACAGCATCTAGAAGAAACATAGGAAGCAACTCACATATATAAAATGTTTTTAACAAACATTTTTTATGGAAATCTTGGTTCTTTAATCACCTACATTTCCTATGCCATCTTCTAATACATCCCAGAGACATCGTTTCTAACAAAGGATAAAAGAAGGAAAAACAATTCAGGAAAATTAATCAATAAACATAAGCCTAATATGCAGTGCTTCATATCCATAGTCCTTCACTTCTACAACAAAGATAAAATGGAGGTACTTTCTCAAATTAATTCTTTGGAGCCAAAATTGGTCATTATAATTTCACAAAAATTGGTTTCAATTGTGTTTCTGTGGTGCTTCTTTCTGTTTTATATTGTTCTTTATATTATTCTGCTGGTTCTATTCATTTAATTTTAAATCAATTCACAAACATTTTCCCAAATTTCTTTGTATTCATCGTATTAATTGTTGTTATTGTTATTTACTATAAGGGAGAAATTTTCTATTACATTCATATGCCACAACTTGTTTAGCCATTCCTCAACTTCCAAGCATTTACTTTGTCTCAAATTCTTTGTTGCTGCAAAAAAAAAAAAAGATTGCTACAAATGCTTTGATACTTGTTTTCCTTTTATCATTGACCTCCTAGGAGTATAAATCTAGCAAAAAAGATTTGAGATAAATGTAGGCAGCTTTTGATTAAAAAAAAAACCCCAACTCTTTACTCATAATGCCTCTGTTTAAACAGCCAGGACAAGTATGAGTCCATCAAGCATTAATAAGTGACTATTACATGCTAGGCACTATTCTAAGAAGGGTTTCCTTTTTTTCCTCCTTTTTCTGCAGAAAAGGAAAATCAAATTTAGAAAGGTTAAACAACATGCCTAAAATGGGCACATGGTTAATCAAGCACCAGAACTTCAGCCTAGACCTGTTGATTCAAAATTGGTCTCCTCTCTATCATACTAATTGTCATCTTTATTGAAGTGTACCATTTCCATGACCTGGACTAAAAAAAAAAAAGTTTAGTCTTAAAATTCTCTTCCTAAAAAGAAAGGCAAGATGGAAGGAACTGTCAAAATTTAGTTGAATCCCCTTGTTTTACAAATAAACTGAGGTCTAAAGAAAGTGACTTCTCAAATGTCTAAAATACTATCAACATTTATATTTTATTCTTTGTTTCTATATCCAATGCCTGGCATGGTGCTTGGTACAAAACAAACAAATAACTGTGGACTAATTGTTTACATAGTAAGGAGCAATATGAAAATATGAGCAATATTGAAAACCAAGTCCCCTGACTCCAAATCCAGTTCTCCTTTGACGGTAACCATTCTATTATGATTCATTAATAGGATTCAAAGAACAACTTATAAGTCATTTAATGGATTATTGTCATTCTCCTCTTTGTAATTAGTTTAAAAAATTAATTCTTTGGCGGCTAGGTGATGTAGTGAATAGACCACCAGCCCTGGAATCAGGAGTACCTGAGTTCAAATTTGACCTTAGACACTAAATAATTACCTAGCTGTGTGGCCTTGGGCAAACCACTTAACCCCATTTGCCTAGCAAAAAAAAAAACCAACCCTAAAAAAAAGTCTCTTAAAAGTAGCTTCCCTACTCCTTAATAAGCACCCACCAAGTCCAAAACCACTTAAAACAGACAATATCAAGGAAACAATTCACTCTGTCACCAATGCCAATAGCTGGCTATGAATAGTCTGGCAAGTAATGGCCCCAAGCAGCAACAGTACAGTCTGTCAATATGAAGGGATGAGACGGAAGAAAAGGGTAATCATTTGGCAATGAGGTGTCACCAAGGTCAACCTTGATCAGTGCCTACTAGTATGTTATCTGCCTCTACTTTTTCCAGGCAGAGATTTCTCTATGAGTTATCAGCTCTGAGGAACCAACACTTGGGACTCTATATAGGAAACCCATGCTTCCATAATATCAATTCCTCTACTCTTCTAATGCTACTTCAGCCAACTCCTTTTATCCCCAGCTGGGAATTCTGAGCTCATGATATGCAGAGGAAACAGAAGTGTGATTTCAATATGAGAAACTTGCTTATACTGGCACATTCACCTTTCTAGAATGGGCAGATGGAACTCCCAGCTCTTCTTAATAGATAAAGGGCAGCAGAAGATAGGACTGAATCATATTATGTCATAGTAGAAATTTAAGAAACTAAAGGAGCAATAAGATATGTTTCTGTTTAGCCTTCAGAAGGCTAATTATTTGTTAGTTTAAGAAAAGGCCCCATTTTAATCAAAGCTATTTAGCATATGAAAGTATATTTGCTAAGCAAAGGCTTCCTGCTGAGAAATGCTTATATTTCTCTTAAGCAAACAAACTTTCATTTACTAAAAATTATATGATCAAGGCCAGACAAGATTTGATTCTCTGATGCAAGGTCAACTCAAATGTTAGGTTATCTCCTTTCAGAGAAAATCATTTAGAGATTACTTGAAACCTCTTGAAAATGCCCTTTAATGCTAAACAACAACAATACTCATATGGTTCCTACAGCAACAAACTTGCACTGGAACAACAAACTGGCAACAAAATTTGAAGAGTTCTATTCAAATCCTAATTAGCCCTGTCACTTACTAGTTATATGACTTATAAAAAGTTCAAGAGACATAATTACGGGGCAATTAATTTATTAATTATGGTTGGTGAATAATTAATAAAATAACTGGTCATTTAGCTAACTCTAAAGAACCAAAAAAAAAAAGGTACATGGAGGTTTCTTAGTGCCTATATGCCCTTGGAAGAGTGAGTATTCCAAACCAAGAGTAAACAAGGTTAGGGTTAGGGTTACTTAAACTCTCAAAACCCTTTGCACTTAGATGATGTTAACAGTTTAATAGTTCACTTGTAAAAGTGAGGCAGAATGTATAAAAGATAGAAAGCTATCTTTAAAGCCACGAGATCTGGATTCAAGTTCTGTCTGTGATACAAACTAATCATGTGACCCTGGAGAATATGCTTAATTTCTCAGTGTTCTAAACAGCTCCATAAGACTAAGATACAGTGAAGGGGCTAATCGACATTAGAAGATGTAGTTTCCTTATCTGAAATTTCTCTGTAATAATGATAATATCATCACAGGTCAAGTTCCTATCCCTATCCTCAACAAGTTTAGTATACTAGATATGCAAACAAAGAATTGTTTTGTTTTGTTTCTAACCTTGATTAAAGTGTCATATTACAGAGAGTTTGGCTTGGTTTTTTAGTAAAGTTTGGACTCCAACATCCCTCATGTCAAGGAAATGTTGAAATTGAATTGAAAAATAAAATGATCCCCTTAAAGAAAAATGAAGAAAATTTCATGGAATAATCTTATGATAAACTCTTCTAGGATAAAAGGAAGTTTATTAAAGAGGTAATGGAAGTAATGGAGAAGTAGGGGGAGGGCTGATGAAGTAATATTCTTAGAGCAACATTATGAACCCACTACAAGGCATTTACTTGCAAATTCTCAATACAAATTTCAAAATGTAGCTACTCTAAAAGTCCCCTATTTATTCAAAGGTAAGAAAGGGTAAAAACCTGGGTGACTTTCTTTTTCAGGGTTGAAAGAGGAACAGATTTCCTTTGAGAAAGAAGATCTGGAGCAGGGAGGGGAGACTGGCTTTGTTCTCATCAAAAAAAGATGGTAGGAAAAACTAATGAGTTATTGCCAGGGGATTATGTATCTGCTTGAGGAAAAACATAATAGAATGCTTTGGTCAATCTTTTCCCATTATGATTAGAAAAGCTGTGCCCCCCACCTTACCTACCTACCTTTCAAGTTCTGTATTCTACACTTGAGTACACAGAAGAGAAAAAGGAAAGGCTCCTTTTCAAAGAAACAATGCTGGAGTAATTACTGACCTATACCAACTTACAAAGAACTTGTAATTTCTATGGTAGTTCTACAATGCTTAGTACACTGAAATTATTTTGTATCATAGTCAATTGCCTGGAATTTATCACCTTTCCATCATGGAATAGCTTGATGGGACTCCAAAGCTCACAGGATAGATTAAGTCTAAAATGTCAGACCACAGGAATACTCAGAAGTATATCTATACTATAGAAGACAGATAGTAAAGAAGGAATGGGGCCATGATAATGATAAAGCATTACTTTTAAATTACCTTGTCCAAGTGAAACGATATTTACTCCTCTCACCTATTAAACATTCCTTCCTGGTGATTGCAAGCAGAAAAAAAGTCTATCACCCAAGTCACTCTTAACTAGGAAGGTTAACTTGAACTATTTTCTTTTTTCACAATAAATGCTTTCAAGGACTACCAAAGCCAATCCTTTTGCATATGTGCTTAATCCTATCCTTCCTATATTCCTCCAAAAGACTGCAATTTCAATCATCCTTTCTCTTTCTAATCTTCAAATTCTTTTATATACCTGTGCTGTCCCTACTGCTTTCAACCTTACTCAAGTCTTCTTCATTCTTTAAAAAACCTTCACTATAGCCTATTCATCACTGTTCCCTTTCCCAAACCCTAAGAAAAAGTTGTGTACATTACCTGCCTACATTCTCTTCTTTCACTCACTTCTTAGTCCTTATTTCAGATCGAAACTGTGCTCTCAAAAGTTATTATTGATTTCTTAACTACCAAATAATATGCTCTTTCCTCAGTTCTTTTCTTTATGTCTCTGATGTTATTTCAGAGTAGTGGCCACCCTTCTCCCTCCTAGATACTTTCTACCTTATTTGTCTGGTTCATCATATGTGACTTTTTCTAGCTATGAGTGTTCCCCAAGGCTCATTCCTAGGACCTTGACTTTTCTTTCTTTCTCTTCTCACTCAGTGACTTTATCAGTTCACATGTGTTTAATTCTCACCTCTATGCTAATGATTCACAAATCTATTTATCTCATCCTTGAAATTTAACTAGTATCCTGAACTGCCTAGGTCATTTCAAAGATATTTTAAAAAGATCTCAAAGTCAACATGTCTAAGAACACATTATCTTTCGCTTTCAACTCACCACCTTCCAAATGTCTTTATTTCAGTTGAAGGCAACATCATTTTCCAGTGTCCCAGGTTTGAAACTTGGTGTCTCTCTTCATCCTTCTTTATTCCACATCGTCAATTAGTTGTCAGTCCCTGGAATTTCTATCTCTACATCACTTCCACCCCCATCCTTTATATCCACTCAAAACGGTTGCCACATTAGTTCAGGGCCCCTAACACCTCTCACCTAACATTACTATAATGACCTCCTAATTGATCTCCTTGGCTCCTCTCTTCCCCATTCCAGTCACATCCCACACGCAGCTACTCAAATGATTTTCCTTTAAGCACAAATCTGAACTATGTCACTCTATTCAAACCCCATGAGCACCTTCTGAGATAAAATATAACTCTATTTAGCTTTTTAAAGTCCTATGCAATTTGGCTCAAAGATATCTTTCTAGTCTTAATGGACAATACCTCTTTCCTAGCACTTTCCATTCAGTCAAACTTGTTTACTCTTCAAAGAAGATATTCCATTTCTCATCTTATGCTTTTGTACTGGTAGTGCTCAATACCTTGAATGTACAGCCTTACAAAATGCTTCTCTTCCTCAAAGACCCAGCTCAAGCTCAAGGCTTATGAAGTCTTTCCCAATCTCCTCACTGGTCACCACCTTCCCCATCAAACTGTGTTGTTTTTGCCTACATTAAATTTATTATTTTATTCTAACTAATGTTCCCTGATTTGCAGGGAAGCTCCTTGTCAGTAGGAATCATTTCATTTGTTGAACTTCCCATTATCTAGGATATAGCAGCTGGTAATAGAAGACCTTTAATAAGTGAAAACTTTCTTTTTTAAAAATCATTAAAATGTTTTGAGTGCTCCCAAAGTACTATGATAGATGCTATGGGAATTAGCAAAAGGCATAAAAAACAAAATTGTTACCCTCAAGAAGCTTACAATCTAATTATGATGGTAAAAGGACACATAGGCAAAAAGACACACACACAGAATGTATACTTCTATTGTTAGTATTCAGTTGTTTCAGTCATGTCAGACTCTTCATGACCCAATTTGGGGTTTTCTTCGCAAAGATAGTGGAATGATTTGCCATTTCTTTCTCCAGTTCATTTTACAGATTAGGATACTGAGGAAACCCAGTGTCAAACAACTAATAAATGTTTAGGGCTGGAACTGAACTCAGGAAAGAGGAGTCTTCCTGTCTGGAGGCATAGTACACTACCCAGCCACCCCCAGTGTGGATGTACACACACACACACACACACACACACACACACACACACACGGAGATATAAAAATCATATCTGGTCACTGGACTCAGATGGCTTTGGAAGAGAAAGTAAGGTTGGTCACCTAGCAAAGCAGTCCCTCACTCAAATCCAATTCACTCACTTGTTATGGTATCTTTGACTTTGAGAATGGACAACCTACACATCATAACATACATACATGCATAGAATGCATACAAGCACACACACATACACACACACACACACACACACACACACACACACACACACACACTTCTATGAAATAAAATCTTCCCTACCAAAGTTCCACTCCAATGAATCATCATTCCATGGAAGTAAAAGTCTGGGTTCCTGAAGGTCATGCCAAGGAAAGCAAGTTTTGACAGGTACTACATAGCAAGCTGAAAATATGTGAGTTTATAAATAATGAATCCTAAAAGAGTTCATAGAAATCAAAGAGTTTCATACCTGAAAGAGACCAAGTCACTCATTTCTACAGATGATAAAGGGACCAACTGTTTTACTGAAGACTACATAATATCAGAGAAGGAAGTAAGAACCAGGGTACCAGGCCATGAATGAGTAGCATTTAGAGAGAAAGAAAAGCAAGCAGATGATTCATTCATAGATTCAAGCGATATTTATTAAGTTTATACTATGAGCAAGATACTTTGTTGAGTACAAGGAAGATAGATAGATAGATAGATAGATAGATAGATATAGATATAGATATAGATAGATAGATACAGATATAGACATAGACAGACATAGATAAATATATAAATATAGATATCTGGAAGCTCTGGAAGGAAATTAGGAATGTAAGAGATATCTGGAAGCTATCTGCAAAAATGTGATGAGGGAAGCAATGAAAATGGATGCTTTTTTTTTAACCAAATGAGAAAGTGTAAAAAGAGTGAAAGAAAGGGGCTAATACATATATGTAGGAAGGCAGGAGGAGAATAAAGGACATATACAGCAAACAGAAAAGTGGAGTCAGAAGGGAAAATGAAATATGAGATTAGAGTCTCCTGAAAGTCAAAGGAAGATGGGAGTCAGGGAAATAATGAGTTTAGTTTCAGACATCAAAAGCATTTCATATTGACCCAAAAAATGTGCTACCATCTAACTACATAAAACATGACTATATAGTCTATTTAGTATCTTCTTTCTAAAATTAAAAACCTTTGATTATAATGATAGTGAGTATCATCATTCATTAAGTAATAACTGTATGAAATGCTAGGTATCTTTTGAATGAGAAAAGTCTACCTATTAGTAATACCAAGGAACTAAAATCTTGGGTTCCTCTCTCCTTCCCCATCTCTACTTGAAGAAGATTACTGGATATAACATGTCCACCTAAATGAGAAGAGGTGACCAAAACAATTTTTTTAAGTCAAAGGGAGTAGGAGAGCTTATATAGATAGCAAATCACCACTTGACAAAAGATAAAAACTTTCCATTACACAATAGTCAAGACAGAACTTGCCTATGTTGATTTAGATATCTCAATAGATTAGGGCAAAAAGAAACCTAAAAGGGACTCTTGGAAAACACCTCCAGATGATTCACTGTCAAATTTGTTAATTAATATGGATTTTCTGGGTGGATCACTCCATTCTATGACATCCTTTCTTGGCACTTACAGGATCATTGGAAGATATCTTAAATACTCCTGAATTTGCCAAGCTGCCCTGCTTAATTTATAAGAAAAACAAGGACTAATTGAGATCAAGACTGTATCCTGACCTTCTGTTGTCATTCAGTTGTGTCCAAATCTTCAAGACCCCATGGGCCAGATCTACTCTCTACTATCTCTCAAAGTATTTATTCCTAAGACCTTGACTTTTCTTTTTCTCTCTTCTCTCTCTCAGTGACTTTATTAGTTCATGTGAATTTAATTCTCACCTCTAAGCTAAGGATTCACAAATCAATATATCTCATCCTTGAACTTTAACTAACATGAACTGCCTACTGGTCATTTCAAGATATTTTAAAAAGATTTCAAAGTCAACCTGTTTAAGAACTCATTGTGTTAATGTTACTGTTCATTGTTTCAATAACTCTATCCATTTCACCTTCTAACATCCCCATTTCCTCTTGCCTTCAATCTTTCCCAATATCAGGGTCTTCATCAATAAGCACCATCTCATTAGGTGATCAATGTATTTAAGCTTTAGTTCCAGTATTTGACCTTCCACTGAATTAATTTCCCTAAGTATTAACCAATGTGACCAAATGCTGGCCAAGGAACTCTCAAAATTCTTCTCCAGTACCACAATTTGAAAATGTTGATTCTACAATGCTAAGCTTTCCTTATAGTTCAATTCTCACAGACATACATTACTACTGCAAAAACCATAACTTGACTATATGGACCTTTATCAGCAAGGTAATATCTCTGCTTTTAAGCATGCCATCCAGATTTGCCATGACTTTCCTTCTAAGGAGCAAGCATCTCTTCATTTCATGGGTGCAATTGCTGTCTAAAATTTGACACTGCTTCCAAGGAACCAGCTGCCAAGATAATAGGCTTCTTTTAATGTTAAGCTTAAAGTCAGTCTTCATCAAGAAGTTTCTTAATTCTTCTTCATTTTCTGTCATAAGAATAGTGTTGTTTGCATAATCACGACTGTTGGTATTTCTCCCAGGAATCTTAATTCCAGCTTTTGATTTGTCTGGCCTGGCATCTCACATGATATACTCTATATGTAAACTAAATAATGTGACAATATATAGTCTAGTTGTACTCCTTTTCCAATCTTAAGCTAATCAGTTGTTCTATGTTCAGTTTTAACTGCTGCTTCTTGGCTCAAAGACAGGTTCCTCAGGAGACAAGATGACCTGATATTACCATCTCTTTGAAGACTTGCCACATTTTTGGTGATCCACACAGTCAATGGTTTTAGTCAATGAAGCAGAAGTAGATGCTTTTTTCTGGAACTCCCTTGCTACCTCCATAAATGCATCAAAGGTTGGCAATATGGTCTTTAGTTCTCTGCTTCTTCAAAAACAGACAGCTCTTCTACTAAGTCTTGGTTCACATACTGCTAAAGACTAGTTTATGGAATTGAAAGATTAACCAGACTGGTGTGTGAAATGAGCACAATTATGTGGTAATTTGAATATTCTTTGGCACTGCCCTTCCTTAGAATTCAGATGTTAACTGATTTTTCCAATCCAATGGTCACTTCTGAGTTTTCCAAATTTGCTGGCATACTGAGCACCTGAACAACACCATCTTTTAGGATTTCAAATAGTTTAGTTGTAATTCCACTATCTCCTACTAGCTTTATACTTAGCAATGCTTCCTTGAACTCATTCTCCAGGATGTCTAGCTCTAGAATAGTCATGACACCATTGTGGTTTTCAGTGATATTAAGATCTTTCTTGAATAGTTATTTTGTATATTCCTGCCACCTCCTCTTAATCTCTTCTATTTTTCTTGTTTATACTATTTGTGTCTTTTATGATGCCCATTATTATATAAAATATTCCCTTTATATCTCTGATTTTCTTGAAGAGATCTATTGTCTTTCCTATTCTATTGTTTTCTTCTATTTCTTTGCATATGCATCATTTAAGAAAACTTCTGTGGTCATTTGGGTATATCTTTCCCTTTCTCTTTTACTTTTGGTTCTTGTTCTGTTCTCAGCTATTTGTAAAGCCTCATCGGATAGTCATTTTGCTTTTCTGCTCTATTTTTTCCTTGGTATGTTTCTCTGTTGCTACCTCCTGAACAATAATGTGAACGTCTGTCCAAAGTTCTTCAGGCACTCTATCTACCAGATCTAATCACTAAAATCTATTTATTACTTCCACTTCATATTTAAAAGGAATGTTATTTAGGTCAAATCTAAATAGTCTGATGGCTTTCACTTTCTTCTCTAGTAGATACAAAAAAAAATCAATTTACCTAGAAAATAGGAAAGTGTGTGTGTGTGTGTGTGTGTGTGTGTGTGTGTGTGTGTGTAAATAAGTAATTCATAGACTAAAATTGGATGTGATCTAAGAGGTTACCAAATCTAACTCCATTTTATAAAGGAAAAAAATGAGTTCCAGAGACAGATCATACAAGTAGGAAAGAGTCAAGATTTGAATGCAGGTCCCCTAGCATAAAATCTAATACTCCTACTTCATCAGACCACCTCCAGAGGAAAGATATTATTTAAATTCAGTAATTCCCTAAATCCTTAGCTCAACAGAGCAGTGCTTAAATTTCTTAATCTGCAAAATGAAGATAATATTTTTCCCTGAGAGAATGTATAGATTTTTAAAGTCCAAATATTTTATCAAAATAAAATTCATATTTGAGGTAATTCTATGTAAAAAAAAAACACCCTAGTAATTTAACCATAAATCCATTTCATTTGCATGCATTTAGCACAGTCTCCTACAGGGAAAGCTTCATATTTGATGAAGCTATTTTAATGCCCCTTGTAAAATCATGCCTGGCAAAAATGCATATTTTGTGCCTAATCACACACACACACACACACACACACAAACCACGGCTGTACCTTGCCCTATTAAAAAGTATAACTAATATCTATGTTTAAATGAGAGGGAGCATTTACTGAAAACTACTTATGCTTTCCATTAAAATCTTTACTAACAAGCAGGTACCAGGAAATATGATAATGATTCATTGAGCCTGGATCCTGGCTCACTCTCCTTGCCTGACTGCAATGAAGCTCCTGCAATGATGTGCAAAATCAAACAATTAAACCACTTCAAGGCAAACTGATTTTATTGTGGCTCCACAGTACTTGGACTGCTGTAAAATGCAGAGTACTTGAGTAACTAGAATGAAATATGTTTTATACATTTAAATTATCAGGGCCCATCCTAGTAGAGAGTCAATTATTTGCTGATGTCAATTCAGCACTTTTACAAATGTATGAAGTCATTCGGTGTTAATTGGCTCAACATTTGGTGAATTACTGCTCCAATGGACTACCTAAATACCCTAATTAGACTAACTAAATGAGTGACCTCCCAAGGGGCCTAATTTGAGCTCCTACCTAATAGTAGGGGTTCAATTTCAATGTAGTATTATCTTGGCCTCAGTTTTTTCATCTGTAAAATGGGGAGAATAACTGGTTATGGATCTCAGAGGGCTATGGCAATGAAAGATTCTTAAGTCACTATGGAGGAATGAAGTTTTGTTAGTACTGAAGAAATCCAAAGTAGGTCTAGGGATAGTTTTACAACAGAAAGTGTGATCTTCACCATTTGGGGAAAAGAATAGGAATTGTTTTCTTTTCTGTCTATATATTCTCTAAGCCTAGCACTACACCTGGTGATTGGAAATGAAGAGAATACATTCACACTGATGCAGAACAACCATCTATATTAGTACACTGGGCCATAAGTTTTTGGATGGGGAATAGAGGGCAGTGGTAAGTGGTGCAGTTCTCCTACAGAAAGGTTGCTCAATTAACATCAGCTAAATAGCATTGTTTGGTAAACATCATGAAGATTTAAGTACATTAATTGTGCTTTTTTCTTTGGTAGGGCTGTGTTATTCACCTTTTTTTTTTTTTAAAGAAAAATGGGTCTACAAGCAATGTCTAAGGCTTTTCTCAGAAACAAAATGTCTTAATAACCACTAATCCCATTTTGCAGAAGAAGAAACTGAGGTCTGTAGAGGGGGAGACACTCACTTGTCTAAATTTCACATGGTATAAGGTCAGAACAAGTTGAATACCTAATACTCAAATTAGACTAAGTAAATGAGTGACCTGTTGAGTTTCTGAAGTGTTGAGTACCTGAGTACCCACTGGTGGTGCTCAATACTTGCAATGTGCACTAATGCGTAGGATCAGAATGTATAGCTAAATGCTTAACTGATCCAAGTTCAAGAAACAAGAAGTTAAGTGATTTGCTCAAAGTGACACATCTTATGGAAGCAACAAGGTAAAGTGGATGGGGCATCAGTTAAATCCTACTTCAGATTCTTACTAGTTAGTGACCTACCCTCTTGTGTCTCAGTTCTCAACTATAACATGAGGACATTGGATGTTGCCAAGATCCCTGATAACTCTAGATCTATGACCCCAAAATCTTAGATACTAGTAAAACGGGTTTCAGAAATCAAGTTATCTAAGGCTTTTTTTCTACTGTTATCTCCATTTTGGTTAAATGAACCCATCCCCTTAAGTAAAACAATATTCCAGAGGGCTGTTAGTTCCACAGAAACCATGTTATAAATGGTAGATGAATTCTCAGACAACCAAAGATCACTCTATAAAAGCTTTAAATGAACTTTACAGAGATATTTGACTATAATAAATAATCAAAATACTAAGTTGAGATCAGGGAAAGATGGAACAAAAGAGGGTAAGGAGAAGAGCCATGGGGTTGCTGTATTTACCCTTAAAAGAGCAACAAAAGACCAATGTGATGAGAAAAAGGGAAAGTAATGAGGTGGCTGATTTGTGGGGAAAAGGTCTCTTCCCTTTGCTTTGGACTTTTCAAGAAAGTGATACCTGTGCCTGGAGTCAAACAAGAAGGAACAGCTAAGCCTATCAGCTCTGTATTGCTTTAAAGAAAAGAGGCCAGAGAAGGAGTTATTACAAGGTACTCTGCAAAAGGGGAAGTTAGCCAGGATGCTAAAATCCAGGGCAGGACAGGGCAGGTACATGACAGATTTGTGACAGGGATCCACTTGACAATACCAAGGTATGATTCAAGGCTAGGGAAAACAGATAACTTTATAAAAGGAAGTTTTCCACTAGTTTCAATTGATTAACACACGTCTTGGGCAAGTGGCGCAAAAAAAAAAAAACAGAGCAGAATTTCAAAACATTATTGGAGGATTTGTTTTTGATATGTTATTGTTGCAGACTATTACTGCAAAATTATGAGAGAATGGGCACATAGTGAACCTAGATATTGTTGACACATAACAAAAGAAAAAATCTATGAAAAATCAATAGACTTGTTTAAGTTCTAGTCTGTCTCTTACAAGCTATGAAACCTTAGGGCAAGCCTCTTTGATCTTTGTGGGGTCTAGGTTCCCTTATCTGTATGTGGAGGGGGAAGAAGAGCTAATTTTCTGGAACATTAACATACTATAACTAATCCGTAAGCTAGAGGAGGGAGAAAGGGAGAAAGATAATGATAAAGGAAGGGGAGGAGAGGGAGAGAAAGAATGAGATTACAAAAGTAATGATAACAAAAATTAAACAAATCTTAAGGCTGACAGAGCAGCATAAATTAAATCTCTTGGTCCCCAAGAAAGCTAGGCATTTGGCAAAGTGATGACTCAAAGACAAAATCAAATGTCAACATATGCTTTCTAGACTCTACCATGGACTGGAACTTGGACTTCCTCAGATTTCCAAGTTCTTTAGAAGGATGACCTTCCCTCCACATAGACATTGGAAAAAATTAGAGAGTTTAGTGCACATGTGCATGACAGCTGACAGGCTGAAATAAAAGTATTTGCTGAATTTGCATAAAAATAAGCCATTTTCAAAAAGATCATCAATATCTGAAAGCCCCAAATAACTGGAGGAACTATTATATATTTTTAGCGGCTCATTAAATTGCTCAAGAGAATCAAATAAAAACCAAAGAGTGATAAATGATAAGCTAAAGTGATGAGGTTTCCTTTTTTTTTTCAGGAAGAGCAAGAAATTTGATTTTTCCCATTAAATTTTCTGAATGTACAAGCTTTGACCAAATTCATTTGTTGAAGAGGAAAAAAAATCTTAAGTACTACTCCTTGGAAAAACATCAGCAATAAAGTCTCATGTTTTCTTCCTAGAACTGCAGATGCAAACAGCACTTTACAGAAAGCAAAAAGTATATTCAAGACAAAATACAATTAAAGCATTCAAGACCTTTGGCTACCTACCATTCCAGTTGTTCTTTGACTGACTGAGCCAATTCAATTCACAAGCAAAACAGTTCTGTTTTTCCCCTGTTAAGTCAGAGTCTTAAAAGATATTGTTCAGAAATATTCATTATAAATACATTATGTATTTTTTCTAATTTCATGTAAAGGTAGCGTTAAACATTTACTTTTTTAAAAAACATTTACATAAACATTTTATAAAGTTTTGAGTTCCAAATTGTTCTCCCTCCTTTCCTCCATGCTTCCCTTCCCAAGACAACAAGCAAACTAATATGTTATACATGTGCAATCCTGTTAAACATATTTCCACAAAAGTCATGTTATGATAGAAGAATCAGAACAAAAAAGGAAAACCATGAAAAAGGTTTTTAAAAAAAGAAAAAGTGAATATAGCCTGCATTGATATACAATCAGATTCCATAATTCTGTCTTTGGATATGGATAGTATTTTTCATCTTAAGTCTTTTTAAAGTGTCTTAGATTACTGTATTGCTGAGAAGAACTAAGTATATCATAATGGATCATCATACAATATTGGTATTAATGTGTACAATGTTCTACTGGTTCTGCTACTTCATTCAGCATCAGTTCATGTAAGTCTTTTCAAGTTTCTGAAATTTCCCTGTTTTTATTATAGCATAATAACATTCCATTAAATTCATATACCAAAACTTACTCAGACATTCCCCAAATGATGGGCATTCCCTCAATTTCCAATTCTTTGACACCTCAAAAAGAGTGGCTATAAATAGTTTTGTAAAAATGGGTTCTTTTCTCTCATTTTTTTTAAGGTTTTTGCAAGGCAATGGGGTTAAGTGGCTTGCCCAAGGCCACACAGCTAAGTAAATATTAAGTGTCTGAGGCCAAATTTGAACTCAGGGCTAGTGCTCTATTCACTGCGCCACCTAGCTGCCCCTCTCTTTTCTCTTTCTTATGACATATTTGGGATATAGACCTAATAGTGGTATTGCTGGATCAAAGGGTATGCATAGTTTGATAGGCCTTTGGGTATAGCTACAAATCACTAGTTCACATTTATACAAAACTTTATACTTTACAATGATTTTCTTGAGAAAGTCCTATGAAGTCAATAGGATAAACACCACAATCCCCATTTTAACAGATGAGTAATCTGAGAGTCACATAAGGTAGAGTCCAAGAGACATGTTTTCCCAACTCCACGGGGAAGGTAGTATAAATTTTACCATGACTTTACAGAACTAAGACTCAAAACCAGAGCCTCTGAATAGAAGTCCTATTTTTTTCCATATTATGTCATGTTCAAGTTTACTTATAATTTTAGAGCTAAAGGATCATAAAGAACCAATTACACCCACCTTTTACAAATGTGGAAACTGACACTGGGACAGGGAAGTGGCTGCAGCCACACAACTACTGCAAGGCAAATAGTACCTGGCACTAACTACTGGTGCTCAATGGTTTTAAGTCATGAAATTCTTCTGTGACTATTTGGATTTTTGTTTGTTATGGTAAAAATGCTTTAGTGTTTTGCCATTTTCTGCTAGTCCAGCTCATTTTACAGATGAGAAAAACGAGGACAAATGGGGTTAAGTGATTCACCTAGGGTCAAACAGCTAGGAAGCGTGTGAGGGCAGATTTGATCTCAAGAAATTCAAACTGCCTCAGTCTCAGGCCAAATGCTCCATCCACTGTGCCATCTAGCTGTCCCCTGAAAGCCCTACTATATACTTTCCTCCATAAAATGATGGAATAGATTTGGAATTCTTCAATTAAACAAACATTTATGAAGGATTTCCTATAAACAAAAGTATAATGTTAAGCATATATTTTGATCATATACTATTTCCTTCAAAATTGGTACTTTAGGTTCACATGGCTCTCCTTCAGATTAGACCACTTCAGTTCCCTGTTCCAAATGCAATGGCTTTTCTGTACCTCTAAGATAAAATATAAAATCATTCATATGGGGGTCAGAGCCAAAATGGCGGCAAGAGAAGAGCCTCTCCTAGGTGCTCTCTCCAAAATATTTCAAAAATTTTAAAACTATGACTAACTAAATTTTTGAGAGACAGAACCCACAGAAAGATCCAGTGAGGCAATTCTCCAGCCCAAGGTAACCTAGGAAATAGTGGAAAAACTCCATTCCATGGGGTTAGAGGGGTGGTCCGCCAGAGTAAAGAAACTTCAGCCTCCTGGGAACAGCCCCAGAGCGACTGGAAGCTGCTGTTTTTGGCAGCAGAAACAGCTTCCTGACCTGCACCCCGGGGGAGCACCAAGCACAACTTGGAGGATCAGCGGGGAAACCTCTGCCAGAGTGAGCCCGAAGCCCAGGCCTTCAGGGCAGTTGTAGCAGTCAGCATGCCCAGATCCAGGAAACAGAAGCAGGAGTCTTCAGGCAACTATACCCTGAGTGCTCAACCCACTGAAGGTAGGGGAGGGAGATTAATGAGGTCTATGTTCTGTCCCTGGAACAGGAATCTGGGGCTCTGACCACATTCAGATCCTGGTTGCAGTCTAGGGCCCCCCATAGAACAGGGACCCCCCCCCACCTCAGCCCCATGGCAGAGGGGTGTGCTTATGGTCATTCACAGACCAGGGGAGCAGTCAGAATCTCACACACTGAGGTCCTTATGGTGGGCGGGGGGATGTCCCAGTAATACTCAAAAGCTCAGAAAACATCCTCCAAACCAGGCACAGGCTGGGGAAATGAATAATCAGAGAAAAAAAGAAGAACCAGACCACTGACAAATACTTTGTCTATGATCCCAAGGAGGATCAAAATACTCAATCTGAAGAAGAGGAAGTACAAGCTTCTGCATCTAAAGACTCCAAGAAATATAGAAGTTGGGCTCAGG
The DNA here is from genome assembly GCF_037893015.1 of Macrotis lagotis. NCBI lineage: Eukaryota > Metazoa > Chordata > Mammalia > Peramelemorphia > Peramelidae > Macrotis > Macrotis lagotis. Next base: position 228,490,624 of record NC_133661.1, on the reverse strand, counting down.
TTATGACAGAGCTCAAAAAAAGATTTTGAAAATCAAGTAAGATAGGGACGGCTAGGTGGCGCAGTGGATAAAACACCGGTCCTGGAGTCAGGAGTACCTGGGTTCAAATCTGGTCTCAAACACTTAATAATTACCTAACTGTGTAGCCTTGGGCAAGTCACTTAACCCCATCTGCCTTACAAAAAAACCTAAAAATAAAATCAAGTAAGGGAGACAGAAGAAAAAGGGGGAAAGAAATGAAAGAGATACAGGAAAAACATGAAAACAAAGTCAGCAGCTTAGTCAACCAGTCATCCAAAAAAATGCTGAAGAAAATAACATGTTAAAAACCAGTTTAGGTCAAATAAATAAAAGTTGAAAACTTACCGAGAAGAATGCTTTAAAATCAGAATTGGCCAGACAGAAAAGGAGATAAGAAATTTCTTTGAGGAAAACAAATCCTTCAGATGTAGAATGGAGCTAAAGGAAGCTGATGACTTTACAAGAAATCAAGACACAATATTTCAACACCAAAAGAATGAAAAATTAGAAGAAAATGTAAAACATCTCATTGAAAAAAAAACAATTGATCTGGAAAAGAACATTGACCTCATTTTTAAAGAATTCCTGGGGCAGCTAGGTGATGTAGTGGATAAAGCACCAGCCTTGGAGTCAGGAGTACCTGGGTTCAAACCCAGTCTCAGACACTTAATAATTACCTAGCTATGTGGCCTTCGGCAAGCCACTTAACCCCATTTGCCTTGCGAAAACCTAAAAAAAATAAAGAAAGAAAGAAAGAAAGAAAGAAAGAATTCCTACAGGAAAATTACCCTGATATCTTAGAAGCAGATAGCAAAATCCCCTGATCTTGCCAGGAATGAGATCCAAACCCCCCCCAAAAAAAAACAAAAACAAAACAAAACAAAAAACCCTCCCAAGAGTATTATAACCAAATTCCAGAACTCCCAAGTCAAACAGAAAATATTATAAGCAGCCAGAAGGACACAATTCAAATATCATGGAGCTGCAGTCAGGATCACAAAGGATTTTAGCAGCAACTACATTAAGGGCACATAGGGCTTGAATATAATATTCCAGAAGGCAAAAAGAACATGGAATGTAACTGAGAATCAACTACCTAGCAATTATCTTCCAGGGGAAAAGATGGACTTTCAACAAAAAAGGAGAATTTCCAATGTTCCTGTTGAAATGACCAGAGCTGAACAGAAAGTTTTATCTTCAAATACAGGACTCTGGTGGAGCATAGAGAGCAGAAGAGAAGGGTAAATTATGAGGGACTTAATGATGATGAACTATGTGTATTCCTGCATAGAAAAATGATGCTGATAATGCTCATATGAGCCTCCTCATTTGGTAGAACAGGTAGAAGTTTTTATAGATGAAACAGAGGAGAGAGCTGAATTTGAAGATATATTGTAAAAATGGACTCAATGGCTAAAAGGGAAATGTACTGAGAGTAAGAGAAAGGAGAGGTGGAATAGGCTAAGATACTTGATATAAAAGACATTTTTTTTTTTTGCCACGAGCTTTTGCAATGATATGGAAGGGGGGAAAGGTGAAAGGGAATGAAGGAACCTTCACTCTTATCAGAAATAGCTCAAAGAGGAAAAAACATACACCCTCAATAGGGTATAGACATTTGGAGTAAGGAGAGAAGGGGGACAGAAGGAAGAGGGGGATGTGGATGATAGAGGAGAGGGTAAATCATGGGAGAGAATAGTCAGATATAACACATTATCTTTCTTACTTTCTGCAAGGTGCTGGGATTGGGTGACCTGTCCTGGACCATGGGGTCAGGTGCTTGCTGGGTCTCTGGTGTAGTATGTGGGCTTGGGAGCCTCGTGGCCCAAGGGCTGGTGCTTTGTCTGCTGCACCACTCAGCTGCCCTACAGCACATCTTGGAAGAGGGACAGGGTGAAGGGAAAGAGAGAAAATAGTATATGGTAGTAGAGAGGAATGGATGGAGGGAGCTACAGTCAGAGGTGGTAACTGTGGAAAAGTATGGAGGTGGCTTCTGTGGTGGACTTATAATGAAGAATGCAATACACCTGAGACAGAGGTAATGTTATCAGAACACAAACTGAAACACATTTTTTCTCTTTCTTTTACTTTATTTCTCATGAAGTTCTATATTTTTGTGGGGGAGGGGGTATTATGTTTGCTCTTAAACAAGAGTATTTTAGCAATATATGAAGAAATGTGGAGTTTGAACAGAGACCAAAGACTAGGTTGTGGAATTCTGAAAAGAAAAGAGGAGGGGAGGGGAGGGGAGGAGAGACAAGATAGATCCTTAATATAGCTTTTAAAACATGGTTGCCACCTATCTTTCCAGCATACAAGATGATCTTTCACACATTCTACAGTCCAACCAAATTAAGACTTTTCAGTCTCTAACACGGGAGACTTCATTTCCCATATTCTCCTTTTCACAGTATCCCTTGCTCCCTTCAAGACATCAGTTCAAGCACCAATCACCCTCCAACATGATGCTTTTCTCTCTCCAACAATCTTGTATTTGTTTTGTGTATGTTCTGAAGATCACCTAGCAAGATAAAGTACCAGACTTTGAGGTCCCTTCTCAAGCTAGGTAATTATTAAATGTCTGAGGTCACATTTGAACTCAGGTCTTCCTGATTCCAGGGCCAGTGCTCTATCCAACATGCCACCTAGCTGCCCCACCCAATCTATTTTTTTCTACAGTACTGCTAAGTACTCAAACTCAACTGCAAAGAGCACAAATCCAATGGGATGGCCATGCTGTTTAAATCCCAAATGTACATTTGCCTAAGAATATTTTATGGAGAACTTACACAAGGCAAGTGTTCACATGGAGTTAAGAAGAATTTTGGAATGGACTGTGAGAAATGGGAGCCATTGGGACAGGATCACTCAGCATGATATGCCTGCATCAAAGAAGGCACTGTGCTCTACAAGCAAGGTAGAACTATAATAGCTCAAAATGTGAGATGTAAAAATTTAGAAAGATCTCCACTGCAAATGTTCATACAGACTACTTGTACCCGACTTAGGGCAGAGTGTTCTGAGTTCACACTGGTCTGTTCCACCACAGCTAGACACACTGTACATTGACCCCAACACAGGGATGTCTTTCATTTTGGTTCTCTTCCAGTATGAAAGACAATAATAATAATAACCTGTTGTCTAACTAAGCACAAAACAGCTTTATGTTTTAATTCTATATCCCTGATGCCTAGTTCAGTGTATGGCAATCATATGCAATTGATAAATGCTTACTGATTAACTCACATGATAGAAGAAAAGAGTAATGTACTCTTTTTAGCACATTGCTTGCCTGGCTTATAGTAGGTGCTTAATTAGTGTTTAATGAATGAATTCATGCATTTCATGAAGGTTATTTTGTAGGTATGATTCACATCAGCTAAAATTTTCCATATGGTTCCCTCTTTGCTGCATAAATATCATAATAGTATATAGCATTAAGTTTTGTGTGCATGTACATTTTTTAAATTTCCATATTTCTCTTCAGATGTTCATCTATGGATATTTCATTGCACACATGAAAGAATGTATATGTGTATGTGTATGAGAGAGAGACAGACAGACAGAGACTGAGACAGAGACACAGAGACAGAGAAGAGGGAGGGAGGGAGGGAGAGAGACAGAGAAAGAATCTACTCGGCAAAATGACAAATATCATTCCACACAAATTCTTAACCTTATCACAGAGCACATAATCAAAGAGAATTTATTAAATATCTATTAGGTGCCAAGTACTGTTGTACAGAAAATGAAAATGTATTCTGGATAAACTTTCCCTTTCAACATGATACTGTTTCCATCACCATAGAAACCCCAACTCCCCAACAAAGGATCATTACTATTGTTATTTGCAGGTTAATTCATCCAGCTGATTTGCAGGCAAACATGGTAGCAGTAACTTCATTTGTTGGGCACCCATTAAGTGGACAGAACCAAAACCGGCATTAACTTGAGCAAAATTCCAGGCTTGTAAAAGATTTTAGTGGTCATCCCAACCAATCTCTACATGAAATACTAATCTCTACAAAGTGCCTGTGGAATAGTAATCCAGACTCTGCTTGAAGATGATCAGTAATGAAGCCTTCAATAACTATGGAGGCAGTCTATTATGCCCTTAAAGGGCAGCCTAGGAGTCTTGGTAACTTCTTGTCAAGGTTGAGTCAAAATTGGCTTCCTTATAAATTCTATCCATTGGTCCTTTTTTCCCCTACATAATAGTTCTAATTATCATTCCCTATTACCCTTCAGAAAATCAGGTGGAGCAGTGACTACAGTTCAGGACCTGGAGTCAGGAAGACAGTTTCCTGAGTTCAAATCTTGCCAGAGACATTTATTAGCAGTATGACCCTGGGTAAAAGATTTAATTCTTTTTGTCTCAGTCTCCTCAACTGAAAAGGAGATGAGAAGGAAATGACAAATCACTCCAGTATCTTTGCCAAGAAAATGCCAAATGAGGTTAAGAAGACTTGAAAGAAACTGAAATTACTGAACAAGAACAACAAATTACTCTCCTGAGAGTGAGACAAAAGGTTGAAATGAAAAGTTTACCAATTATATCATAATGCTGCTGAATCTGCACAATTTAGTATCAAAATAAAAAAGTAAAGTAGTAATTCAAATTGAAATCACAGACTTTTAAAGTTAAAAAAGAACTTGGAAAGTATCTGCTTCTGCATCCCATTCCTAAACACATCAATCTATCTTTTATTTTTTTTATTTTTGTTTTTTTTTAACAAGGCAATGGAGTTGTGTGACTTGCCCAAGATCACACAGCTAGGTAATTATTAAATGTCTGAGGTCACATTTGAACTCAGGTCTTCCTGATTCCAGGGCCAGTGCTCTATCCAACGTGCCACCTAGCTGCCCCACCCAATCTATTTTTTTCTACAAATACAGCTGGTAAGTAGTCATTCAGAATCTATTAAAATACATCTAATGACAGGGATATCACTGATTTTCTTTTTAAATAACATTATATTAGTACTTTTTTTATTTTTACAACACAAACATTTTTCAGAGCAAACCCACTAGCCAAAGAATAAAAAGAAGAAATGATTAACATAACTATCCTATTTAATTAAAATCTGACAATATTTGCAATATTCCACACCATTTGTCACCAACACCTGCAAAGAAATGGGGAAGGAAGTCTTATCTCACATCTCTTCTATGCAGAAAAGCTTGGTCATTATAATTTCACAGTATTCTGTTTTCATTGTTGTATTACTGATGCTCTTTCCATTTACTGTGTACATATTTTTTCTGCTTCTGTTTCCTTTACTTTGTATCAGTTCATTTAATTCTTCCCATAGTATTTACCATGTTGTTTTTTATAAAAAACAAAAATTCAAATTCATGTACCACTATTTGTTAAAATGGCAATGGAAAGATACAGTAGGTATAAGCATTTTACTGCAAAGACATCATTATTGGATTTGTATATGCTCATAATGTACATATCCACACTCACATCTACATATGTAGACATGTATCTATATACATAGATACATACAAATATTTACATGTATATAAATATTTATAACTATCTTTGGTTTCATATTTGTATCTCCAGTTCTTCAGTACTGTGCCTGGACCATACTTAATAATTTCTTATTAAATAATTTTCATCCTCTGAGGGTTCTATGAGTCATAAAAAATTATTTACAACAATATTACTGCACAGGCAACCACAACTTTTTAAAAAGTACAGTTAAAAAGAACTTTTAACTTTTAAAAAAATGATCCACAGAGCAACCTTTGTGAAACAGATCTTAAAGTCTAAATAATAGTAACTCCCCCAAATTGCAATTTGTTGTTATTCAGTCATATCTGATGTGTTATGAGAATCATAGGAGCACAATTTGCAAGACATTATCCAGTCCAATCCCTTCATTTTTACAGATGAGGAAAGCGAGACCCAAGAGAGGTAAAGTAAATGATTTGATCTAACATCATTCAAATAATAAGTGGCAGAGAAGAGATTCAAATTCAGGTCCCCAACTCCAAACCCAGTGCTCTTTTCACTGAATCATGAAAACTCCAAGTCTAAGTTAAATAAGCCAATGCATCCCTTTAGTTAATAGATACAGCCACAAGTAAAAAAAGACTCAGTACCAAGTCTTTTCTTAGTCCTGGGGATCCTACAGAAAGCACTTTAAATAGAGCCTGCTTCAGAATATTGAGCTATATGAGGAATCAGGAAATGATTATTTCTAAAAATGTTACACTGCCTAGACTCAGGGGGAAAAAAAAAAGAACATCAATCTTCTCTCATAAACAGGTTTCCATTTTTCTTATCATAATTTCATTCATGTACTATTTGTGTACTATTAATGCATATTGTAGGTCTAACGTGATACTTTAGTAATTAAAAATTCAAAGTGAGGAAAAAAGGGCTACATTCTCCAATGTGCATCCAATTTGCAACTGCTGTAAAAATTCTGAGATTAGCCCGTGTATTATGAATAACCATTCCATCTTCAGGTCTTCATGTTTCTAGGTCAATTACCCTAGTCTACTAATTCCTACTAGTACAACTACCAGTATCATTGCAACTCCTACCACCACCACAACTACCACTAGACCATTAGCCCCACTACCAACACCATTACCACTTCTACTCCAATTAATAAAAACATAATTATACATTACTTTAAGATTTGCAGAGCATTTTAGAAACATCTCATTTGATCCTCATGACAACCCCGGAAGACAGGTGCTATTACTTTTCAGCTTTACAGAAGAGAAACTAAGGAAGAAGTTATCTGAATTTCCCAGGGCTATTACTGTTAGTAAGATAGGACTTGAAATCAGTTTTTCCCAATGCCAGTTCTACAACCCCTTGCTTAGCTGACTCTAAACATCAATGTTCTATAGTATTAAATCCATTCATTTCACTAGAAATCCACATGATCCTCTTTTGAAGTGAAGGAGTCTCCATGATACACTGGTTCCTGGTATGAGTCTATTGAACCTTTTAACTCCCCAAACCATCTAGGCTTACTTATTCCTTTTTTTTTAAGAAAGATTTTATTTATTTTGGGTTTTACAATTTTTCCCCCATTTTTGCTTCCCTCCCCCCACCCCCCACAGAAGGCATTGTTAGTCTTTACATTGGTTCCATGCTATACATTGATCTCAGTTGAATTAAGCTTACTTATTCTTTCTAAAGTCACCTACCAAAAAAAAATGAGGTTTGTTTTATGATTTGTTTACAGATTTTTAGGGTTCTGAATGCTCAAAATGCTCTAAGATCAATTTTTCTTCCCTATTCTAACAAATAACTTGCTCTTCAAATCATCCAAAAGGACGAGGTGTTGTATAGCTGAAGGAGCACTAAATTGGAATCAGAGGACTAGAATTTATAGTCTAATTCTGCTACCTATGAACCTGTGCAATTGTGGTCTCTTATTCTTCAATGGGTCTTAGTTTCTCCATTTTAAAAATAAGGGAGTTCAATTGTATGACCTTTGAGGATGCTTTCAACTTCACAGCTATGAATCTATAATGTTATTATGTACTTCCTTGGCATTAGGAGAGGGTATGGGTAGGAAATAGACCAGATTCTTGGCATATTACTTCCAGAAGAGGAAACTCCCCCTGCCAATGCAAACTGATATCTTGTCTATAATGTACAAACTTAGAGCAAGAATTCTCAAAGACTGGGGTCTGATAACCCCTATGGGCACCCAAATCCCTTTCAAGGGATCAAAATTATTTTCATAATAATGTTAAGATATGATTTTCATAATAATATTAAGATATGATTTTCCTATCAAAATATTCTTCCCTCTTCCAACAGTGAAACTATGTGAGCCCAGACTTTCTTCATATACTGCAAAATAGCCTAGTGCAATGGGTCAAATGCAGAAGCAGATAAGAAAATCCAGATGTCTTCTATTAAACCATACATTAAAGAGATTTATAGGGGTGGCTAGGTGGCACAGTGGATAAAGCACCGGCCCTGGAGTCAGGAGTACCTGGGTTCAAATCTGGTCTCAGACACTTAATAATTACGTAGCTGTGTGGCCTTGGGCAAGCCACTTAACCCCATTTGCCTTGCAAAAACCTTAAAAAAAAAAGAGAGAGAGAGATTTATAAAAACATAAAAATGGTCAGTTTTTGTTTTGGAAAATATAGTTAATTTTCATTAAAGTGTTATGTTAAAATAATGGATTTATTATTATTTTAAATGACTTAATAGATATTCCTAGCAAAAATTGTTTGTAGTAGTCAATAATTTTTAAGAATGTAAAGGGATTCTGAGATTAAAAATTTGAAAACTGTTGGCTTAGATCAAAGAAAGGTTGAGTGATTGGACCAAGTTCACACAGACAAAATTCATCAAAGGCAACAGGATTCCACATCTTTCTGCTCCAAACAATGATTCTCTATTGTTACTGAAACTTAAAAACAACAATGTCTGAAAATGCCTTATTTTTAGACACTTGCATACATGATCACATTTAATCCTTAATTACCACACCCATGTAAGTCAGGTAGTACAACTTTATTAGTCTCATTTTACAGAGGAGAAAATTGAGGCTAAATCATGCAACAAGGAAAATGATTAAGTGAGCTGGAACTAGGTTTTCTGACTATCAAGTCTTTCAAGTCTTTTTTCATCATACTACACTGACTATAACATGAAATAAAATTGAGAATATTGCAAGGAATTTGGTGATAAAGAATGATCCTTGAAATAACTCAAGACTGGCAAACCCACTCTGTGAAATTCATTTGGAGGCCTCGGGTAAGAGCACATTCCACTCTCGACTTTCATCCCCTCCCATAAAACAGGTCACAGAAGGTCTGCAAACATGATATTCCTTCCAGATGTAAATGATCATGCAGGAGTTCAACTATAAGTTTAAGACAGAACAACTTTACCAGTGTTATAATGCTCAATTCTTAAACTTCTCTAACCATCTGGATTTACTCAGCTCATAAGACTGGAAATCCAAAGGACTAGCATCGATAAACACACACACACACACACACACACACACACACACACACACACACACACGCTTCTATTGTGGGGAAAATTACAAACTAGTGCAATGATGCCATGTACATAGAAAATCAAAAAAGGCAAAGGCAAAAATATAACTTTAAAGAGACCTAAAGCTATCACTAAATGCTTAGAGATGGAAAAAAACAACTGCTAATTTTAAAACAACTGACAATGAAATTGCCTACAAAATAATGGAAATAAGATCTTTTCAAGGAAGGAGAACTTTGGACTCTGGATAGATCAGATACTACAGCACACCATTTGTTTCTCTAGATCTTTTTCAGATTGATTCTATCACTTCATAGTCCCAATTCTCTTCCTGGCAGAGGTTCATGCTCCTTTAGGCAACATGACTAGGCTTAACCTGCTGGAATTGGGAGATCAGGTCACTGGGAGCCTGCAACATGATCTTCAACATTATTTAAAAAATTAAATAAAGGCAATCTCAAGACTAATGGTTTTGAAATTAAAACAAGATGTAGCTAATAACCTCTACCCTACCCCCTCCTAAATTTATTTTTAGCAGTGATTAGAAAGTAACTGAGTAAGTCCCACTGAGGTAATCATTTTCTCAAAATGTATTTCACAACTACAGAGACAGATATTAAGACAAGACAAGCTCTGGCAACAAGATATAGTAATTTTGTCTTCAATTAACCATTAATTATTTTAGTGTGTAAGATTTTCAAAAAATCTGTCTGCTTGACTTTCTAAGAATAATTACTCATATTTTTAACAGTAAAATGCCTCATTTGAGAAAAGGTTTTAATGTCATTTAGGATGACATTTTCATTTTTAAAAATTAGCATGTATTTTATCAAAATTAGCAAGAACAGAACAGAAATGAAGAAAAATGTGGTCATATTTTTAGCAACATCCTCTGACCTAAAAATTAAAAAAAAATTTATTAAGTACATATAAAACATAAATTTAGCAGTCCCTGTCCTCAAGTAACTTACATTCCACGGGGTGGATGGTAATATATGTTCAAATAAAGATGTTCTTAACCTGGTTTTTGTGAGCTTACCTTTAATATTCTAATAACTTTTTCAATATGATCATTTCCCTTGGTGATTGTAGGTGTTTTATTTTGTGCACTTGAAAACATCATTCTGACAAAGGCTCAGTAGACTTCAACAGATTGTTGAAGAAGTCTAGGACACAAGAAAAATTTAAGAACCCTTGGTGCATTATAAAGAAAACGGAGGTTGGACACAACATTAACAACTAAGGGACTCATGGACGGCTTTTTGGAGGAGATGGTACTATATGAATCTCTTGAAAACTCAGGCTTGGTTTAATTTTGAAGTCTGGGTTTTCAGGAGGTAGACATGAAAAGGAATGTATCTCGTGTCAATGAGAATTAAAAGAGATAACAGGAGATGGCAGACCAGACCAGATTCTAGGAAAGTTTTTAATAATGCTTCCTCAAGCAACACAAATTATTTGCCTAGATCCTCACAATAGCAGGAGAGGTATGAGTAAAGTTAGTTAAGGAAATCATTCTAGTGTTCCATCAAATAATTATCACCTGGCAGGATCTTTTCCATCCCTGCTTAATGAATAACCCATTTGATGCACATAGCACCCCCCCCCCTCTCTCTCTCTCTCTCAACACAAACCAGAAGTTTAGAAACGAGCTCTAAACCTTACAACTCAAGTTTATAAAATTTTAAGCCATTATTTTTGTCTTTCTCAAATCCTCTACATTCTATATACCACAATGGGCAGAAACTAAAATACTGAAGTGAAGGAAGAGGAGAGGATTCCTGGTTTTCAAAGTTGAGATTAAAGGAAAAGAGACCATTTTTCTGCCTCTCCAAAAAAAGGGAATTGGAGAATTAAGCCTAGAATCTAAAGGTTCATGTTAGTATAAGTGGTAATGGATGGTAGTGGAGCTTGATGGTGATGGTGGATAGGGATTGGACCTTTGATCTCAATGATATTAAGGATAGAATGAGAAAACGAACTATAATGCAGGTTAATACTTTTGTTGTAATTTATAGACTAAAAGAATTCTCCAGAGTAGGAAACTAAAAGGTTAAGTGACTCAGACAGAATATTTCATAGGCAAGATATGAACCAGCATCTTCCCAGCTCATGGACAACTCTCTATTTGCTATATACACCATGAAAGCCTGACAATAATAAAGATAAAAATTATTATTATTGACATTATATAGTGCTTTATGGTTTGCAAAAATAACTGTCATAATTTTAGTAATGAAGGGACCTTAGAAGTCAATTAATCCTAACACTTCCTTTTAAAATATGAGAAAATGAGGGTCAAAGACAATAAAACTTGTTCAAGGACATCACATGGACAGAAGGTATCAGAAGCAGCATTTGGGCCAAGATTCTGTCACCAAATCTAACACACTTTCCACCAATGATACAATACAGTTTTATAAAATAATTTACAGCATTTCACACTTCACAAAGTGCTTTCTTAATAGTTCTGGGAGGCAAGCAATCTCTTATAACCCCCATTTTAGAGCAGAACAAACTAAAGAACAGAGAAGCTATATCACCCACCACTATTATAAAGTTGGTAACTCCCAAAGTTGAAACTTGAATGCAGTTCTTTTGATTCTAACTCTACTACTCTTTCTTCTATCACATGATCCTTACACAGGCATCCTCTTAAGCGGTCACATCTGGATGCTTCTTGTTCTTTTTTTTTTTCCCAAGATGGAATGGGGTAGAAAAGAAAGAGAAAGAATCCCATCAACTAGCCCAAGTTAGAAGTAACTAAGAAATTATCTCTCAAAATTTATTTTTTTTATTACACAAACTTCCTTTATCCAAATATTTATGCTCATATTATGCCCAGTATAACAATGACTCCCTAAAAAAAATTTAGCCCATTATGTGCTATTTCCATAGTTTACAAGTACATTAATGATCAAATAAAGCCATTAGGCTTAAACCAGCTTAGAGAGAGACTCATCTAAATATCTGCTCTGCTTCTGCAATCCCAGAGCTGCACCATAATCTTTCAATTTATTGAATAATTACTGAGTTCCCCTTGGGGCCGCTGTTGGCAACAGAATTCTGGGCTAAATGGACCATGGATCTAACCCTGTGTGGCAATTCTTATGTTCCTAATAACTTTCTAGGAGCAGATAGAATGGTAACCACCTCTCAGGGGTAAACTGGGGAAAGAAACTGGGGTTTGGGGGGATACCTAGAGTGGTAAGCAGAGGAAAGATACACACTGATAATCCAGAGTCAACCAAAAGATTCCAATAACCTTAACTTGTCATTTCCTATAAGGTGTGCTTTGACTGATTTTATGAAAACAGACAAAAGCAGGTACAACATTTTTTTTACCCTTTAAGCCAACTGTAGTTGCTATGTAGGGTTATTTGTTACCAAGGCAACAGCGTATATCTGAGTACTAATGGCCTGTCCTTTTGCCAGGCAACAAACAGTCTTGTGATGCAACTGCACCTGTCTCAGCTATGTGTTGCTATGGAGATGCTCTAGTTACTATGGTTACCATCACGCTAATCGTCTAGCAAGGGCAGACGTACAGCAGTCTTCCCCGAAAGCCCAGCTGTTCTTCCCAGTCTCTTGCTAAAGATTGATTGTCTAGGCATGTGATGGAATGCTTCTCAACTGAAATGCCCAAGAACTTCATTAATGCTTTTTTGAAAAGCTCACTTTGTGCTCCCTTCTTACAGAATATTACACTAGTGAAAGGATTTTAGCAAATCAGTACACTGTAAAAATAAAAAATCAACTACTGAAACTGCCATTAATCTGCACAGTCCATGACTGACAAAAAGTAGCCATCAAAAAGATCATTTCTTTAAAGTATAGCTTTGTTACAAACATTTCAGTAGGCACAAGAGACAAAAAGGCATTTCAAATTCAAAGACCATTTTTACAATTTTTTATTGCATTCTTTTTCAAACCTGTTAATTCAGTACTTTAAAAAGTCAGAGTGCTTCTCCCGTCAAACTGTATCTTTTTAAAAAATGACTTCCTTGATCTCATAACAAATAGGTATGTGAGAAAGAAAATAAAAGTATTTACTGTTCTCCACCTTTCATCTTGAAGAGACAAACACATATACTGAGTAACCACAACAAAATTATCTCTCAAGACTACAGTTAACATGGAGACGGGTTTTAAGGACAATAACATGAAGTCTTGCAGTTCATAACTGAGAAAACTACAGCTGGGTAAAATTAAGCTGGATTCACCTTCTCTCAGTCCTGCTCTTTCAACCTAACAAAATCTGACAAATCAGTCTTGTAAGATATTTCTTTTCAAGTAACTTTTACTATAGGGAAAGAATTTCTTCAATAATTATATGGCTGCTATGTGAATACCTGCCTCCACCCCAGAAGAGATGGAAGGGGTAAGATTTATTTAATGAACTTCTATTAACTGTTTTCCTCATCTATAATAATGCTTTAAAGCTTCACAATATTTAAATGATTATAATAGCTTTTAAATAAAAAAGAAAAAGCAAAAAACAATAGAAAGCAAACTGCAAAATAAAAAAAAAAGGTTTGTTTTTCTTACCTTTGATATGCCTGAGGAGATGTGGGAGGTGTATTAAACACATGTGAATATGGGTGATAGGGTGTTTTCTTCAAGGCCTGTATGAGATTTTGTCTATATTCTGGGTCTATACACCACAAGGACCCTTTTCCAATACTCTGCAAATAGAATTGAAAGAGAAAAGGTAAATTGGCTGAAGAGCACCATTTATTTTTAAAAGGCATTAGCTTTTTATTTGTTGACTATTTGACAGCATTACTCTATTGGAATTCAGTTCAATCTTGTTATTTAAAATTGACTGGAAACTGAATAGCTATTGTTACCCCATTATATTGTTAGAATAATATTATTGTAATCCTTATACCTCATCCACCAAAAGAAAATATCAAGGGCCTTCTCTATATTTCACTGTCAATTCTGAAGACCAATCAACCTCTCTGAAAATAAGTTAAATGTGATGTAGATCCACAAAAAGGAAAAGAAAACAAGAAAAAGAAATAGAAGTGAACATCGTAGCAACTGCTTTTTTCCTTTTAAAATAAAAGATTTAGTCTTTCAACCACATGACATTGGTACCATTTCAGTACAAAAGAAAATTAATCAGTCTGTTTTCTTCAGTTTTTCATAATAGAACAAAAGTTTCAGCTTAGAGTACAATTCTGATTCCTTAACCAACTATTTCTAGAACTACCCTTTCCTAACAAATACAAGAACAGAGGCAGTCTGTCTAAAACCAAGTCAAAATTCAATATTTAATCTTTAGTGCACAGTAATGTGCCCCTATGAACTGCATCTTCAGAGGCAAATCTAAAAATGTAGATTTTTCTCAACTGTTCTATCAGAGTTCAGCGATTTGCTTTCAAGTTCAACATCAATTACTGACTGAGAAATTTGTGTGAGCAATTTGAAAAAGTATTCCCCCCCCCACCCCCCAGTTCTTAGACACACAGGAAACCTGGCAGCAGCTCAGCCGGGTGGTCACTGCATTAACTGCATGCTTCCAAGTGACCCAATGTACCCATGGTATTCAGAAAAGGTCATTTGTAAATATTTACTGATTTAGTGAAGAAAAAAAAGTTAAATTACATAACCTTTGCTCTTCCCCAAGTACTTTAAGCCAGAGAATTCACTCCATTTTAAAAACTATTGCAGTAAGATTAACATTGGTCTTAGAATACTTGTAAAGAAAACAAAAGCTGTTACAAAGAAAATTAAGTAGGTTGGATAGGGATGGGAAGAAACCAAACCTAGGGAAGCTTTAATGTATCATGATGTTTTTAAAACTTTATCATCATGTTTATCTCTAACTTTTATCATTTTGATCCTTAAAATTTGTGCTTGTCACATGATATCACAGAACTTCAGACATACACAAAAAAGATATAAAAATTGTTTCTTAATGAGTAGCATGAACTACTTTACAAGAGTAGGATTAAATTTTTTTTGATGAACCTTTTTGATTAAATAAAGGGTGTCCCCAAAGTCTTAGTACAGTATTTAATCTTCTATAGTTTAATAACTGCACTAAGACATTAGTGATATTGAATATGGGATGATCAAAGTAATAGGGTTAATGGAAAGAAAAATGGACTTAGGAAGCAGCAAATCTGAGCTGGACATCCAGTTACTTATCTACCCATGATCTAGAATAATCCCTACCTTTCTGAGTCTATAGTTTCCTCTTCTCTAAGATGAGAATAATAATGATGAAAATAATGATCATAGTTAATATTTATGAAGAGCTTCAAGGTTTGCAAAGAGCTTTATAAATATTGACTTACTTAATCCTCACAACACTCCATTCTACAGTTGAGGAGACTGAGTCAGACAAAGGTTAAGTGTCTGGCACTAGAACTGAACTTAGGCTTTCACCAAGACATACCCAGGACTAGCTACTGCACCACCTAGATGCCTCAAAAACAACAATTACCCATTTCACTGAGTTGTAAACAAAACAGTAGAGAACTAGAAATGTAATTTGTCACAATATCATTCTCATTGTCACATCATCATTCTCATCACTATCCCTAGAACTGTTTAACCCATTCAGTATGGCCTCAGAGGGTCAAATTAGTGATTATGGGAGACATTTGTTACCCCAAAACAAGCAACAATAAAGGTTGTTGTTTCTACTTTAGACATCAAATTTCGCACCTTAATTGACTGAGTTCTTTTTTATTTATTTTGTTTAAAAACACAACAGACTTCAGTTTCACATGTTTGGGCCTTATCTGTTTCAAAAATTTCAATTCATGCTTTAATTTTCAAAATCCAAATAGTTGAGGGAAATATGATCACACTTTCCAACTACTAGGATGAACCACAGGCAAATAACATACTAAAATTACCAGCCTTCTCTCATAAAAAAGTCAGAGTGAGTATTAAAGATCTTCTTAAACAAAAAGACATTTTAACAAATTAAACCCAAAAAAGTACCAATTACCAAAGGCGATAGAATTATCACCCAAAATACGAAAAGGCAACATTTATGCAAATGAGGAAAGTTTGAAAATTTCATCTGATTACCCATTTCTCCCTTCACATCATGCATTTTTGTTCACCACAGGATTTGAACATTCAAGCACAATTTGATTTATAATAATGTAGCATTTTACGATTTTCAAAACATTTTACAAATATTATTTCATTTGTATCCAAAACAAACCTGAGAGGCAGATGCTATTATACTTATCTTACAGATGAAGGAACTGAGGCAGGCAGAGGTTAAGTGACTTGTTCAGTTATATGCCTAGCAAGTACCAGAAATTCCATTTGAATTCAGATCTTTTTGATTCTATGTCCAACACTAACCACTGCACAACAAAGTAAATCCTACTCAACAGGGAAGGGAATTTTTCTGGCATTAGATCATATATATTTATAAAATTAATGTTAAAGTCCTCTTCTAATGCCTGAGACATGAAGGTGATACTGCGTTTTCTCTTTAATAGAACCCAGGGTTTTTTTTTGGTCCCACTAAGTTGAAAAGCTTTTAAATAAACACCTGTTAAGAGACAGATTACCTGTTATTCAAGGACCATCCTAGTTAAGTTTGGGTAACTGCATCATAAGAATATTAGTCAGAAACTAACATGTTGGTTTTTTGATCCCACTAATTCATGTCTACTGAGGCATAATTTGCCTTTCTGAGAACTGTATTCTAAGAGTCTAGCCACCAGGCCAACACCTCAATTCTCTGACATACGCATATCAATGGATGAAAGATTCTGCAAGCATTAACTCCCTAGATTTCAGTCACTTCAGTCCTTCCCCCAAAGGAGCTTCCATTCTAATAGACAAGGGCACTTATAGACAGATAAACAGAAAACACAAATAAAATAGATAGGCAATAACCTGGTAAGATTAAGATACTAGCAGCTGAGGATGGGGTGGGACAGTGGAAAGAGGATGCAGAACACTCAGGTGGAAAACAGTAAATCTAACTGGACTTAGTGGGAAATCAAGAGATAGGAAGAAAGGAAATTCCAGACTGGAGACAAACAATAGAAAGAGAAAGGTGGGAGATAAAAGAATCTAGGAATGCAGGAAGAGTAAAAAGACAAGCATGGGGGGAGGGAAGAGTATAAAGACTGATAAAGATAGAAGGGTGGGTTGGGGCTAAGTTTTTATTTAGTCCTAAATGTCAAGCAGAAAGGTTTTTATATAACCCTAAAGATAATAAGGAGCTACTCTAGTTTATTAGATAAAGGGGATGCTAAGATCAAACTTGTGCTTTACAAAAATAACTAGCAACTGGAGGGAAGAGAGACTACTAAGGAGACTTTTGCAATTGTCCAGGCCAGAGGAATACTGACCTGAAGTAAAGCTAGTGGTTGTATGAGTAGTAAAGGCAAAGGGAAAGACACTGTGGAAGGAGGTACAAAGCTTCTCTCTCCTCTTATCTCAACTTTTGAACATAGCCTTGCCCCAATTAGACTGTAAGCTCCTTGAGGGCAAGGACTGAATTGACTTTATTTGTATCCTCCAGAATTTAGCATAATCTCTAGTAGACAGCAGGTGCTTATATACAAAAAATGAGGAGTCAAAGATGATCTGAAGTTCAAAGCCTGGATGGTTATGATAGAAATGTCCTTGATATATACAGGGAAGTTCAAAAGGGGGTGAGGTTTAGGGTTAAGGAGAATGAGGTTTTTAATATATTGAATGAGCTGTTTAAGAAATACACAATTCAAAGTATTAAGGACTGGGTTTCTGGAGAAAGGATGGGGTTAGATATATAGATCCAGGAGATGATAATTAAATCCATGAGGCCACCAAAGGAGAGAAGTAAATGCAATGGAACACAAGCAACAATGAACTGTAGTATCACATGAAGGTAGAGAACATGCAAATTACCATAACTTAAGCTTGGTCAAAGTCACATTATCTAGCAAGGATAGAGCCCACTACACAGAAAACAAAGCTAAGTGGAATTAAAGCAGCTTAATCATTCAATCAACAAGTATCTTTAACAATTATGTATTACTATACATTAGAATCCCAAATAATTAAGTGGTGGTGATGACAATAGCTATCACCTGGAGAATTCTAATCAAGCCTCAGACACTTTACCCTTACTAGCTGTGTGACTTTGGACAAATCACTTAAACCTGATTGTCTCACATCCAGGGCCATCTCCAGTAATGCTGATTCCTATCTGGATCACTGGACTCAGGTGGCTCTGGAGGAGAAAGTGAGGCTGATGACTTAGCACAGCATCATCCCCTTCACTCAAATACAATTCAGGTGCTTGTCATGGAATCACCTTCCTGATGAAATGGTCTTCTTTGAGAATGGACAAATATCATCTGTCGAGCAAAAGTGAGGAACAACATGGGTGTATCACATGATGGGACTATCACAAAAAGAAACTCTGAAGAGCAATCAGAGTAAAGAATGACATCCAATAAATAGGTGAAGAGGTGAGCTAGGTGGTATAGAAGATAGAGGGAACAAGCCTGGAGTCAGAAAGCACTAAATTCAAATCCAGCTTACTAATTCTGTGTTCCTGGGCAAGTCTTAATTTAACCCTGTCCAGTATTTTTACCAAGAAAATCCCAAATGGGGTCACAAAGAGTCAGAAATGACTAAAATGACTCAAAAACAAGTAAAAGAAAGAGAACATGGCCTGATCAATATGGTATGAAATGCACTTCAATTATATGACAGAGATATTAGGGTATATGACAATGTAAATTATACAGAGAAGCAGTGGAGAGAAGTTTAGCTTTGGAGTGATTCAGATAAGGCAAGTCACTTTCATTGTCTCATTGCCCCTGGGAATACAAAGGCTGAAAATTACTAAGAGATGCAAAAACCAAAAAGAGAGGTTTCTATTTGTAATAGGTGAAACTTAAGTCTAGTCCAAACAATAAGTAAAAAAAAAAAACCACTTAAAGAATGCAACATGGGGGGAAAATTGTAGAATTCAGAGCCTTGCAAAAAAAATGATGGATACATATTACTATTGTATATAATTGGAAAAGAAATAAAATATTAAAATGTTGAAAAAAAGAATCCTACAAATATGACATGTTCCCATTACTAAGTAAATTGCCTCTCAATCTTAAACAAGTGAAGAACTCTTAACAGGGTAGAGGCAATGATAAAAAGTAAACTATAAAATGGCTTTTAGTCATTCAAATCCTGTCATTCAAACAGTCATTATTGAATATGGAAGGGCAGTTAGGTCGTGCAGGGGATACAGCACCAGTCCTAGAATCAGAAGGAAAGGAGTTCAAATCTAACCTCAAATACCTGATTCTAACTAGCTGTGTGACCTTGGGCAAGTCACTTAACCCTATTTATTGCCTTACAAAAAAACCAAAAAAAGCTAAAAAAAAGAGAAAATATGGACCTCTCAATCTTAATTCTAGTCCACATGACCCATGAGGCAAAGGACCACATTTTAATTAAACTCTTCATGTTTCCTAGGTCCTAGAAAAATTTTCTTATGTGTAATAAATGCTTATTAAATATGTGTGTGTGTGTGTGTGTGTGTGTGTGTGTGTGTGTGTCTGTGTCTGTATAAAGTGCCTATTTTGTATGAAGCACTGGGGATAAAGTAAGAAAAAGAAAAATGTTATTCTTACATTTAAAAATATTACTTTCTTGCAGGGGCAAAAGGGAGGAGGGGAATGAATTTTATAATATGAACAGATAAGAACAGTGTAATGTGGTGAGTGATGGAGCAAAGGAATAATAGAAGGAATGGAATGTGGTCTGGGATAATTAGAAGTACAAGAGGGAAGAATATTTTCAGGTGGGGGAAGGGAAGCCACTTAAGACTTAATGAGAGGGGACTAGGTGGCATAGTGGATAAAGCACTGGCCCCTGGAGTCAGGAGTACCTGGGTTCAAATCCAGTCTCAGACACTTAATAATTACCTAGCCATGTAGCCTTGGGCAAGCCACTTAACCCCATTGCCTTGCAAAAACCTTAAAAAAAAAAGACTTAATGAAAGCAAATTGTGCAACTTTTGTATCTCAGTTTCCCCACCTGTAAAATGAGGATACTTGAATTACAAATGGCAAGGTTGTCATAAGGAAACTACTTTGGAAATCTTAAAGTGTCATAGAAATGTGATTTATTATAATCACACTTCACTAGTAAGTGCTTGATAATGTACTCCAGTCTAAAAATTTCTTAATTTGAAGGCTTCAAGAAAAAAAAACAACAAAACAAAACCCTAAATCTTCAGTTTATCAATTCAGCTTGCTTGAAACTGCATGTTATTTTAACTTACAATGAGAGCTGTCTATAATAGCTAAGTGGTTTAGCAAACAGACACTACCCTCAAAACATTTCACACTTCAAATTACTGGGATTCCAAAAGGGAAAATACTGACGTTATCCATTATTCCAACGAGTGTGTAAGGGGGAATTCTATGAGGTGATTGAAAGGAATATAGAAATTGCTGATATTTGCAATCCCATCTACAATATTATATTTGGTTTCATGTATCAGTTCAGAGCAGCAAAGCTGACTTTGGAAACTTTTAACACAGAAATATACAGGAGGATGGAAAGCTCAAGTATCTTAGGTCAGGAAAAATTACATTTAATGCACCTAAAATGAACATCAGGGGAAGCCTAATCTGATTTTAATTTTGCCATGAGTTGGGGGATCAGAGCTTTTACAGTAATATAAGCACCTCCCCCAAAGATTATAATGTGGATACTTGGATTTCAACCAAGCAACATCAAATTTTAAAGAGCTACAAAATCATAGGGAGACAGACTATTATACATGAAACTAGATATCAAAAGTTGGCAGGATTCTAAAAGGAGAAATTTTAAAAACTCTTTGGGAAGTAAGACATGAATAAGGACATACATACATATACACATTAAAATGTGCATGTGCATATATGTAAAAAGATATCAATGCAAATCTCTTTATATATACACCATCTATAACACACATCTATATATTTTACATATACACACACTATATATACACGTATATATAAAAAACAGGGACATTTTTTCACGACTCATAAAATGCTAGAGTTAACAAAGTCTTCCAAGAACATTTAATCCAATAATCTTATAATCTTATTTTCCAGATGAACAAAGTGTGACACAGAAAGAGGAAGTGATTTGCCCAAGTCACACATCATGGTCAAGATAGACATGAAGCCAAAATACAGTTCCTTAACTAGGAAAGTATCAAAACACTAAAGGGAAGGAAAAAAACAAACAAAAAAGAAAACCTTATAAAATGAGGAAGGCTTTTTAGACACAGACACACACACACACACACACACACACACACACACACACAGAGTCTCAGAGAAAGAAGTGACAGAGGTACCTCAAAAAACCCAATGGACATAAACTTTCTGCACGACATGAGCTCATTAACTACAACCTCAAAAGTTGAACAAGATTAGAAAAAATGATTCAGGGAACCCAAACCATGGTCTGGGGTTCTAGTTCCCAAGAGCTAGAACTGTATTCTTAATGCATCTAAAGACTTAGAGCCAGGCTCCAAGACTGAGCGGCTGTGGGAACCATTAATTGGTCTGAGGTTCTGAAGTAATACTGGGAACTGATCTGAATGTTATCACAGCTTAGAAAGCAATGAATAAGAAGGAATTTGGGGTTGAAAAGTCAGAGCAGAGACAAATTGGTTCCACTGGGACTAATAATTAGGGAGTTGAGCTAAGGACACATTATAGTTATGAACACCGGAACATTACTACATATCTCTATTGGTCTACATTCATGAATGAACCAATGAAAATAGGTGAACCATGCATGATTGAATTCTTCAGCTCTCCTTACTTGCTATATGTGTGATCTGGGACGAGTTATTTCATTTCATCTGTAACAAGAAGGGGTTGGATTAATTGGACTCTAAGGTCCCTTCTAGCTCTCAATCTATGATCCTACATCTTTCCATCATATATGATTCTTGTTAATGTGTTTATATATTCATGGAGCAACCATCCAATGAACCAAAGGTCTTCCTTGATTCTTTTAATAAAGAAATAGTGACCAAGATCACAATGGTTACAGGATTTAACATTAAAAAAAACACATTATAAGCAAACTAGGAGATCAAGGAATAGTTTACCTGTCAAATCTATGGAAAGGAAAGCAGTTTATGACCAAGGAAGAGATGGAGAACATCATTAAAAATAATCTAAACAATTCTGACTACATTAAATTTAAAAGCTTTTGTATAGGAAAAACCACTGTAACCAAGATCAAAAGAAATTTAGTAAACTGGAAAACAATCTTTACAACTAGTATTTCTGACAGAGGACTCATTTCTAAAATATATAGAGAACTGAGTCAATTTTTTTTTTTTAGGATTTTTGCAAGGCAAATGGGGTTAAGTGGCTTGCCCAAGGCCACACAGCTAGGTAATTATTAAGTGTCTGAGGCCAGATTTGAGCTCAGGGACTCCTGACTCCAGGACCAGTGCTTTATCCACTGCACCACCTAGCCACACCTGAGTCAAATTTTTAAAAAGACAAGCCAAGCCATTCCCCAACTGACAAATGGTCAAAGAATATGCAAAGGCAATTCACAGATGAGGAAATCAAAGTGATACATAGTTATATGAAAAATTGCTCTAAACCACTACTTATTAGAGAAATACAAATTAAAGCATCTCTGAGGTATCACTTCGAACCTCTCAGACTGGCTATTATGATTAGAAAGGACAGTGATCAATGTTGGAAAGGATGTGGTTAATCTGGGACACTAATATATTGTTGGTGGAGCTGTGAACTCATCCAATCTTTCTGGAGAACAATTTGGAACTACACCCCCCAGAGGGCAAAAAAAAAATGAGCATACCCCTTTGATCCAGGGTCTATACTCTGAAGACATTATGAAAAAGAGTAAAAATATCACTTGCACAAAAATATTCATAGTAGCCCTGTTTGTGGTAGCAAAGAATTAGAAATTAAGTGAATGTCCTTCAATTGGGGAATGGCTTAACAAACTGCAGTATATGTATGTGATGGAACACTATTGTTCTATTAGAAACCAGGAGGGATGGGAATTCAGGGAAACCTGGAGGGATTTGCATGAACTGATACTGAGTGAGATGAGCAGAACCAGAAAAACACTGTATACCCTACCAGCAACATGTGGGCAATGATCAACCTTGATGGGCTCGCTCATTGCATCAGTGCAACAATCAGGGACAATTTGGGGGTATCTGCAATGGAGAATACCATCTGTATCCAGAGAAAGAACTGTGGAGTTTGAACAAAGACCAAGGGCTACTACCTTTAATTTAAAAAAAACAACCCTGTTACCTTATTATATAATTTTGCTATCTCTTATACTTTATGTTTCTTCCTAAAGGATATGATTTCTCTCTCATCACATTCAACTTAGATCAATGCATACCATGGAAACAATGTAAAGACTAACAGATTGCCTTCTATGGGGGGGGGGGGGGGAGCAAGATTAAGGGGGAAATTGTAAAATTCAAAATAAATCTTTCATAAAAATAAATAAATCTTTAAAAAATAATAAAAATAAAAGAATAGTGTTCCAAAAAATCTTAATACAATTAGAAATTGTTTCAAAGTTCAGTACAGTTTCAAACTGTTGGGACAACTTGCACTTCATTACTTAAAAGATCATAGATTTTTACAGATGAGGAAACTGATGCTGAGAGTTTCAATACCTATCTAGTCTAGATTTGAATGAAGAGCTTTTCACTTCAAACCCACTGTGTCATTAAATTGTACTCTGCTGATGAAATCAAAGAAAATCACAGAAGCGTGGAAGAAAGAAGATTTATTTTAGGAATTCCCAGGTTTACGAAGGAAGAAGGGATGAGAGGGGTAAAGAGAAAAAAAAGGACTTGTAAAACAAAGGCTCAATGAGTGATTATAAAAGAATTTTGTTTTCCAAAATTCCCTTTTTTCACTTTCCATAAGATAACTGACAATTACTCCAAAACAAAAGAAGAGAGTGTGAAGGAAAGGATTTGTGAGCATCCAATAAAAACATCTAAAATTGTTCTTCCTGACTATTCCCAGTATTCAAAATGTTCTAGTTTATGCTAAGTGCAGACTCCCCAAGGTAGGGAGAATTTTTTTTTAAAAAAAGAATTGCTTCCCTGCTTAGTTAGGAATTTTTATTTCCTATGGTGATGTATTAAAGTCTCCATATATTCTTTCCATACACTGGTTGACATCATCACCAATCAAATACAATAAGATCAATATTATAAAAATGAGCAATTTTAAAGGTTTTTTTTTAACCTGAGGAAGAATGAAATGAGCAGAACCAGGAGACCCTTAAGAATACAGCAAGAGCAAAAAATTATGATCAATATAGTAAGCATTCATGAATCTACATTATCAAGGATGGAATATGCTATCTATGAGTAAGGTGATGGACTTTTGGCAATAAAATGAAAACAAATATTTTTTGTGTACAGTCTAGGAGGGAATTTATTTTGCTTGGCTATGCATATTTGTTATAAGGAATTTAATTTTTTTAATGAGAGGATAGGAGAGAGGAAAAATTTAGATTTCTATAATATTTTTTAAATAAGAGATTAGGGAACTAGAAGAAAATTGTACACCATAATAGCAGCATGGGGTTGATGATCAGATCAATCTTAACTGACTTGCTCATTCCATCAGTGTAACCATCATGGACAATTTTGGGGTATCTGCATTGGAGAATACTATCTGTATCCAGAGAAAGAATTGGGGAGTTTGAATAAAGATCAAAGACTATTGCCTCTAATTTAAAAAAAAATGTTATCTTAATATGTAATTTTGCTATCTTTTACATTTTAATTTTTTTCCTTAAGGACATGATTTCTCTCTCAACACATTCAATTTCAATCAATGTATAGCATGGAAACAATGTAAAAACCAAGAGACTTCCTTCTATGGGTGGAGGTGAGGGAAGAGAGATTGAGGGAAAATTGTACAATTCCAAAATAAATTAATTAAAATTTTTAAAAACCCCAAAAGATTGGGGAGTGTATACATCTGGACCACTGCACTGCATTCCACTGCCTTCAGATAAAGAGTTTTATTGATAGATTTATTTAATTGTTTTTCTTTGTTACAAAAGATCTCTCATAGCAGGAGCATAATCACTAACTGTAATGTAAAAAGTAAATAATCAATAAAAATTTTAAAATGGAGGAGGGGAAATGCTCTACTTGGATTTCATTGGGTGTCCTGTGGGACTGGTCTCCTAGGCAACAGGAGCTGTATTGGAGTGGTAAGAACTTATATAGGGTGTCTCTAAATTCTTAGTGCAGTTTTAAGCTTTAATAGTTTCTTTTCAAGGTATCTGTCCCAAGATGCTCTGGACCAAAAGGGGAAAAAAGCTCCAATAAGTTAAGGAGTATTCCTTACTCATTAATAAGGTATCCTCCAAATGTCAGATTTAGAAATCTCAACTTTCATAATACACATTATTTTATAGAAGCATTTTAAAGAAAGTAATTATTGTTTAAATAGCTATAAAGACAGACATGCTACCTCTGGCCATATGGGCTATGAAGACAAATGACTTCATCTCTCAATGTTCTAAATAGTGATATATAATTCAACATATGAAGACTCTTAATGACCACATGTTGATTTAGGAAAAACCACAAATTAACATTATCTGTGTTGTATTGTATTTTATTTATTTTAATTAACATTTCCTAATTAAATTTTAATCTGGTTCCAGTCAAATGGTTTTAACACATCTTTTCTAATCATCTCACAAGAGCTATAAATTACACAGAAGATTCTACAAGGTACAGGCATTTTCTCACTGGGGACTTCCGCATATCAGTAAAATCATAGATCTAATATCTATCATGATCCTTAAAGGCAGAAATCATTAATAAGACTCTGAATGTACACTGTGCAACAATTGGTATTTATGACACTTTCATATACTTTTTCCTAACATTTTCCAAGTTTCTAAGGAACTCATTAAGAAGAGAGGGCATAGTTTTCCAGCTACTACCAAAAGCTTTTGGACCTTTTGGTAGTTTCCTGAAACACTTATATCTAATATCATGATAATTCATATTACAACCTTTGTGGGGCAATCATCATTTTTTTCTTATCAACAACAAAAAATCACAGAATCTTAGCAATGGAAAGGGCCTTCTGAAATCATCCCTTAAGATCCATACTTAAACAGAAATCCCCTCCAATCTCCACTTAAGAGAGAATCATATTATTTGTCCATACAAACCATTCTACCTTGGGGCTATAGTCTTAAAATACAAACTAAAATCAAAAGGCCTCTGATAACAAGCACCAAAAACAACTCACATTTCTAAACTATTTTTGAGAAGCAGAAGCATGCGCATAAACAAACACATTTTTGTTTTATGGAATCTTAATTTTTTATCATTGTCTTCCTTTTTTCTTTCTTAGGATAGCAGCTCTTGCCTAATACCTCTTAACCACAGGCTTTCCTTCCCTCCCACACTCATTTGCCTGCTCTATACTAATTTCTTAAAATTTATTTAAATCAATGTTTTCATGTTCTTTCTCTCTTCTATTTCTCTATCCAGGTTAAAAGATGTGATCCAAAAATATCTCCAACCTCTTGCTTTAAGCAATTTTTCTTTTGCTCTACTCTATCTCCAAGAAATTTTTCTTTGCTTTCTAATTATCAATCTTCCCTCTCAGTCTAATTCAAATTTTAGTTCCTGATTCACAGAATACCACCTAGACTTACTTTTCCTGAATTTTCTCTGCATCTTTCATGGGGACAATCTTCTAAAGGAGGGAGTTTGAGTTTTTTCTTCAGTCACTAGATACAATCTCCTTTTGGAAGTGGAGGGAGCAATGTAAGGGGCTGCTGAGCCTTAATCTTGGAAAAATCCATTTGTAAGAGAAGCCATTCAGAAAGTCCTATAATAGGGTAGGAGTAAGTGTATTAGTCCTACCATATAATACCAACCCTCTGCTCTTAACATGCTCAATTTTCAATTCTAAAGTCATGTTATTCTACCTTTGTTATTATGCCACTCTACAATATTAAAGGTGCTCACTGCCCTTGAGTATTGATGCATATCCTTTCTTTACTGTAGGATGCTATTTAGGGAGGTAAAAGTCAGGGGTAGCTAGGTAGTGTAGGTTAGATCACTGGTCTTAGAGTCAGAAAGACAGAAGTCTGAGTCCTGCCTTAGACCCTTGAATCTAACTAGATGCGTGATCTTGGGTAAGTCACTTAAGCCTGACTGCCTCACATTCAGAGCTATCTTGTTTCATTCTAAATCATGTCTGCTCACTGGATCCTGATAGTTCTAGAAGAGAAAGTGAGGCACAGCACCCCCTCACCCAAATCCAGTTCATGTGTTTGTCATGGCATCACCTCCCTGATGTCATGATCTTCTTTGAGGACCAAGGACAAACATCAACATCATCATCAAAGAGTGTGAAAATTCTACTCAGATGAAGTCCATTATAAAGTCTCTATCTAATACAGCATACTCTGTATGATATTTTTTATCATAAAGGAATGGTTCCTTAATGGTATCCTGTCTTTTCTCCTTTCCTTATAAAGCAAAACATCTTTCAACTTTCTAATCGTTCCATTTCAGACTTTCCCCTACATTGTTTTTAATCATATTCTCTCTCTCATAGATACAATAATACTAGTTTTAAAATTATTTGAGGTTTACCAAGTACTTTACAAATATTATCTCATTTTAGCCTCATAACAACCCTAGTGTGCTTATTATCCTCATTTTATAAAGAAACTGAAATAAAGGTTAAGAAACCAGACCATGGTTAAACAACTAGTAAATACCTGAGGTCTGGTTTTGAATTCAGATCTTCCTGACTCCAGATCCAGCACTTTATTATGTTTCCCAGCTGCCTATGTAATTTAATCACTTTGCTCTTCTCCCTTGAATTTGAAGCATGGAACACTTATCTTTAGATTTTCTCAATTTGTGTTGTCTAACTCAAAAGTCCTAGATCACTAAAGTAAGAATTTAGAGTCTTTGAATTTGTCATATTCTTCTGAGAGATTATCTCTGAACACTGTTTCTTCATGGTTAAGTCACTCATTATTGAATTTTTCTTTTTTTCTGACAAAAGTTTCTTCACCACTATATTTTTAGTATCTAAATCCATTATTTCATGAGAGCTTGTACTCTTTGTTGTCATTCAGGTTTTTTTTTTTTACTCTTTATTAAGTTCTTTTTAATACTGCATTTAGAGCTCTAGTTCTAACCTATATTCATTCCTATTTTTTTTCCAGTTTTTCTTTTTAATTATTCTTCAAGTTCCTGCTGACATTCCATGATACCTGGAGACTTCATCAGATTTCCTCTCACATGGTAATATAAATTTTGTTTCCTTAATATTATATTTATTCAAAATGTTTTCTTTTTAAAGTGTTTGTTCATTCTTCATTCTGCTTTTATGATCATCTCTGTTGATTTATCTTCTTGTGAGGTAGGTTTTTATTCAAGGTCTAGATATCAATCCTTTACATTCTTGGATCTCTTTTCCATTCCACTGCTACAAAAATATCTGAGATTGGAGTACTGGACAACTTCTGCCTTCTGATTTGGCAGACTTTGGAAGGAAAAGTTATCTCCAGAGACAGAAGACTGACCCGATCTGGGTTTCTAGAACCCTTTTCTCAGGACCCAAATGCTCATTCCTTTCTGGGGAGTTAGTAAGAAAGCCACCTGTGCATTTTCCATCCTGTCTGTGTCTTCAACTCCTCCTCCACATTTCTAACAATTCCTCTTTTCCTTCCAAAGACTGGGGAAAAGAAGTGCCTGCCCCCTCTTATGGGGGGGGGTCAGTATGGTTCAGGTTTATAGGAGATCCTAAGACATGGACCTCCAGGTTGTCTTGTACTTATTGTGGTATGTGCAGAGAGCTAGGTGGGCAGAGGATAATGAGTGACAGTTCAAGTTCTCCAATTTTAATTCATGAGATTTTACCTTATGAGGGGATTGTCTTATTTTCAATTGATCAATAAAATTCTGCCGAGATCCTTCTAAGCACCAGGGACTGTTTTAAGTGCTAGGGATACAAAGACAAGCAACAATACCTCCTGTCAAGGAGCTTACAATCTACTGGAGACCTTATCATTGAAATTAATATATATCTGGTATATAATTCCCTTCTTTTGAGGTTTGGGAGTGGGAATGGTTTGTGGAAAGCAATTATTCCACCATCTTGCTGGTCCCATGATACTGTTTTTAAATTTTACAGAACATCTTCAGGAGCAGACTAACTCTTATCCTTAGTGCAAAAAAAAAAAAAACAACCCAAGAAAACTGACTCTTAGAGAAGTTAACGAGCATATTCAGCAACACTGAGCTAGTAAGCATTTGACCCAGGCCTCAAACTTGAGGCAGAAACCCAGGTCTTTTAATTCTCTTAACAGTGCTATTCCTACCATCCTAAACTGTCCCTTAAGAAGGAATCCCCTTTCTATTACTCAATTTCCTGGTGAATAGGCTGTAAATAATCCTGACTCCTTAGTCTCTTCCTTTTCTTTAGTTGTCTACCCCCTTAGAGGTCTTACTTCTTTTCTGGCACCTCCAAAAGAGGAAGAAACAAGAAAGGAAAAAAAAGGAAAAGGCTGGTGAATCTTAAACTTGTCAATTTTGTTGAAGGCTAGTATATCCAGGAAACAGTTTGCAGAAGCTGGAACTTTGGGTGAGTTATTCATTAGATAGTAACCTCCCTAAGGGCAGGGACTGTCTTTTAACTCTTTTTGTATTCCTAGCACTTATTGATTGAACTACCTGTATTAACTTTTCCAAACTTTGGAAGAAAAATCATAATTTAATAACAGTAAAATTACACTTATACTGACTTAGATGTGCACACACACACACACACACACACACACACACACAGAATGTTTTAAGGTGAAATTCAGAAGGACTTTTTAAACACAACTTTTACTCACTGGGTTCCTGAGTCAGTCCACAGTTTGTTTTAAGACTCTGCTTTTATTAGGCCTCCATATTCTAACTTCTTCCCAGTAAAGTATATAGAAATGTAACTAGTTCTATATTCATCAAAAACCTCATCAAGGGCCAGTGGCAATCTGAGAAGAATGACGAATTGTATGGATATATCAAAGCTATGAAAAAGACCTATCAAAGAGTCTTGTTAGAAGCAAAAAAAGGATAATCACTTTATATACTTTAAAGGATGAATTGGGGTGGCTAGGTGGTACAGTGGATAGAGCACCAGCCCTGGAATCAGGAGGACTTGAGTTCAAATCCAACCTCAGACACTTAGTAATTACCTAGCTGTGTGACCTTGGGCAAGTCACTTAATCCCATTGCCTCACCAAAAAAAAATAAAGATGAATTCTCAAATGTTCAAATTGCAAGAGCATCAAATGCCTCAACTACTTGGACAAGGATGTACTATTTGATTGTTAAAAATTCTAAGAAAATTGAAAAACAATCTAGCAGAAACCAGATTTAGATCACCTCCTCCATACCATCTACTAACAAATGGATACATGACTTCACTATAAAAAAGCTCAATTATAAATAAGAGAGGCAAATAAGTCAACTACCTTTCAAATATATAGATTGGAAAGAGAGGATTATAGAAGACAAGATAAACACTTCTGATTACAAAAACATTTAGAATGATTTGAACAAACAAAACCAATGCAGCTGAGATCACAAAGGAAACAATTAATTAGGGAGTAAGGAATCTTTTCTCTGACAAAGGGGTCACTGTCAAGATATATATATATATATATGGCAAAAGTCATGCAAAGCATAAGCATAAAAGCCATTTTATAAGTATAAAAGCCGTTTCTCAACTGGTAAATAATCTAAGACTATGAACAGGCAGGTCTCAACAGAAGAAATCCAAACTATCAAGAACCATATAAAACTGCTCCAAATTACTAACAATAGAGAAATGAAAATTAAAGTAATTCAACTTCATTCATTTCAATTGACAAAGTTGACAAAAAGTAAAATGAAGAATGTTGGGCACAAAAAAAACTAGCACACAGGGGCAACTAGGTAGACAGAGTACTAGCCTTGGAATCAAAAGAACCCGAGTTCAAATACAACCTCAGACATTTAATGCTTACTTAGCTATGTGACCTTGGGCAAGTCACTCAACCCTTTTGCCTTGCAAAAAACAAAGAAAAAAGAAAACTGACCCAATAATGCCCTGTTGGTGGAGGTACATGAATTGGTCCAGTCATTGTCAAAAGCGATTAGAACTATGTCCCCAAAATCAATGAACTGTACTTACCCTTTGACACAAGTGATACCACTACTAGGCCTATATTCCAAAGAAATCAAAGAGGGGGAAAAAAGTTTTAGATATTCA
The DNA here is from genome assembly GCF_037893015.1 of Macrotis lagotis. Lineage (NCBI taxonomy): Eukaryota > Metazoa > Chordata > Mammalia > Peramelemorphia > Peramelidae > Macrotis > Macrotis lagotis. The sequence continues at coordinate 228,459,268 of NC_133661.1, read as the reverse complement.
ATAAAGTGCATACCAGATCTTTTTTATGGTGGTAAAGAATTCATAACTGAGATTTCTGTTAACTGGAGAACAGTCAAACAATAAGTAAAGGATGGTATATGAATGCAGGAAAATACTACTACGATATAAGAAAATGATGTGGAAAGATTTCTATGAAATGATATAGAATGAAGTGAGTCCAACCTGGAAAACAATTCACATAGTAGCAATAACACTATAAAAACTAAATAAAAGTTGTGCTAGACTTCTACAAAGTCATGGACTATTTTGAGTCCAAAAAAAAAAAAAGGCAAGTAATTGTGCTATCTAATCATTATGTATCTTCCAATAGCCCTTGTATGATTTTATACTTTTAACCAACTTGAATAGTTTTAAAGTTTTTCTAGTCACAAAATCTGAAATAACACTCAAAGCAATGGTGTAATTCAGTTCTGCTAAACTTGGATAAAATCTGTTTTAAAATGTCATCTGTACAATTTTTTCTGCCATTCCCCCATGCATAAGAACTCCAAGAAGATCTTATATAGGAATATTATAGCATACTACAACTGCAAAGCCCAGTAAATAGAGAACTGGTCTTAGAGACAGAAGTTCTAGATTCATAGAAGCTCATCATATACTATAACTGACCTTGGGCAAATCAAATTGCAGAAGGGTCAGATCTGCACTGGTTTGCAGGGTTGCAAGGGTTTCCTTATTAAAGCTCCCGAAGCCTGTGAGATAACAGGTCCAGTCTCTCTGCCTTATTTCATATTAACTTTTCTTCTCCCATTAAGAAGGTAAACTATATATTCTACAATCCTTACCATTTAATGGCAAACAATTTAAGGGGGAAATGCACTGCTCATCTCCAGGAAAATGTTAGATTGTTTCTATTATGCTGACAACACAAGTGACTTCTGGTTAAAAAATTCTGAATTACAAAAAGGTTTTCAGAGCAAAAATCACGCAACAGAAAGATAGTAAAAACCTGAAATCATTAGACCTGACTGAGTTCAAATCATTAAAAGGATGAGATCAGGAACAGTGCACAGTAGGCACTTTATAACATGGCTTTTGAAGAAATGAATCTCCAAATGGGATCACACAGATTTAGACACAACTAATCAACCAAGCATATACTATATATATAGAAATATCTCTATAGGAACATACATATACACATTCAATGAATATTACATATATATATTCATTGAATGTGTATATATATATATATATATATATATATATATATATATGATAGATGAAAATACAACCACTTCATCACTTGACTGGCTTATTATAACTGATAAAATTTTCTATTCTACAAGTTATAAATTATTTTCAAATGGTCTGAAATGATCCTAATCCTACACCTTTGATAAATTTGATAAATTTGATTTTGATGTGATAAAACTATGTCACAAATTCATAAAGGCATACAGAAACAGATATCTGAGTCTTTAAACAAATTTAATCTGTGACCTATGCTCTAAGTTTGAAAGCTTAACACTTCATGTTCCTTCTTGTATAAAGATGATGTTACTAACACAAAGTGTGCATTCTCCTTAGAAGGAGGGATCAGTTCCTCATGATCAGATATGTACCTATTACCTCAGTCCACTACCAGACCTATTCCTGAACCATTGAAGGATGAGATTGCAGGAAGGGAGAAATTCAAGGTTTATCAGAAAGGAGATTTAAAATCAGGTCTTCCTGACTCCAATACCAACTCTCCATACACTCTCTTGGCCAGTATCAGAAGACTCTTTCCAAGTTTAGATACAGCTTCTCTTCTGAATAAGAAATCAAGATAAATTATCCCCTTTCTACATTTTTTTCCCATCAGAAGCCACATGTATGGGGGGGGGGGGGGTGTAGGAGGGAGGGAAGGGAAGAAAATTTATTAGCTTTCAAGTTCTGAATGGTTGTTGTGCAGATCATTTCACTAGGAGGAAGAATTTCAGAAAAATGTTCCAAAGATGAAGCCTGGTATTTCTAGAGTTAGGAGTTAGGAGAAAGCACCTTTCTCTCCAGACTTTCTACCATCAAAATACTCATGATTTCAGGATGGAAATATGAAAGGGGGAAAATTAGTCACTGGGCCTGGATAACACAAGATCATATAAAGAGATCTAAAGTTTGTTGTTTGCTTTGCTTTTTTTTTTTATTTTTAAATGAATAAGAAACCACACACTGAAAGCCCACTTAGGGATCCTGGATGCTTCTCAGTTTATCTGCATTTAGGTGATAACTAAGAGGAAGCAAAAGGCAAAAAAAAAAGGCTTGTCTTTCACAATTCAAAGAGGATCAATCAAGTTTACTCAAACTTGATTAATAACTAGCAGGCAGATAGAGCCTATACTAATGAATGAAAGAGAGCTGCCCAGGAAGCACTCTGCCAAGGGTTAAGAGTTATCTTATTATAATGCATAGAAAAGAAATCCCTGGATTAACTAACACTTTACACAGCCCATTTCATTTGACAGTCTGAAAGCACTTTATAAATACCATCTCATTAATCCTCAACTACATCCCCAGAAAGGAAACAGGCAGCCAATAGTATCCCCATTTCTCTACCAGAGGAAACATGGCAAAGAGAATTAAATGAGTTGCCCAAGATCACCCAGTGATTCAGGGGCATTTCTCTCTTTTGTTTCCCAAACACTCTAAATTCTTGATTATCCGTGGACAGATTTACCCACAGCAAATTTTTGTTCTTTGATTGGCTTTTTCCCATTGTTCAATATATTCCTCAGTCATCAACTCCTATAATCTAGTGCCTCTCCAACTCCACCTTCAGATGTTCAGTTTACCTAACTCTATGAATAAATCTAATCTAAACATAATTGGAAAGCTAAAGCTTTTAGAAAAAAAATAATAGATTCCCCAGCCAAATTTAAATTATTATCAGATGGACTCTGATATTGGCTCTCCTAGGTGAAGGACAGAGAGTTGACCATTAAAAAAAACAAAACCCTTAATTTTTCAAATATAAAATCTGAGTTAAATATTTTTTCTGGAGAAAATCTTGACCAGGTAGAAACCTTTCACTTAAAAAAAACTTATTTATATCATATTGGCAACAATGGTATGTATATTTGGATTGCTCAGACTTCAACCCTATCCATAAAAGATATCCACATCTAGATGGCTCAGACATCTGTCAAAAGTGATGAACAAAAATAGCTAGAGTCTAGAGACAACCTGTGTATGTCCTTTCCAGAGAATTCCTCCTCCAGTGCTTCTTTATCCAATCAGTCAATAAATATCTACCCCCCCCCCCCATTTAAGTGAAGTGGAACACTGCATAGCACACAGAGCCTGGAGTTAGAAAGACCAGAATTCAAATATGGCCTCAGGCATTTTCTAGCTCTGTGACCCTAGACAAGTCACTTAAAAAAAAAAAAACCAAACCATCTGCTTGAGTTTCTGCATTTGTAAAAATAAGGGAAATAACAACACATACTTCCCAGAGTTACAGAAAGAATCTAAGAAGACATTTGTAAACTGCTTATCCCAATGCCTGACACATGACAGGTGAATAATAAAATTTTATTCCTTCTTCCGATTTAGAAACAAAACCAAAATAATTTTGAAAAGGAGTAAGGAAATAGAAGTTTCTGCGTTAGAAAAGTTGTTTTTCCAACAGGAGTTAATACATCCTCTAAAAAAGGTGAAGTAGTTTCAACTGATTCTATGGTAACTTAAGAAACGTACACAGTCCTACTCTTTGGACTGAGGTCTCCCCTGGGATCACGATAATAATTATTGGGGGAAAGGTCTTGTAGCTTGTAGTGTTCTCCTTTCTAACCAGTAACAGACCCTATTTTCAGTCCCATATGACACCAGAGTCTCCCTCCAGTAGGTCCAGAAGGCCAACTTTACAACTGTTTCACAAACAATGCCTCTATAATAAAAGTTCCATTTTCTTCCCTGAGTGTTAGCCCTTTTTGGTAGCTTACATACTCCATCCTGGATGATAGTGGAGGCAAGTGGCTCAGTCATAGTGTCCAAAACCAAAAGGAAAAAAAAAAAAAAGCAAGAAAGAAGAAAAGAAACCCAAGTGCACAGTGACCATTGGAGTCTTGTTGACTCAGCAGTGCAGCACCCAGGGGTCACCAAGGGCAGGGAGCTTTTTAGAGATACAAAGAAGACTTGTACTATGATGAACACTGCTCTGAAAGGCAAGCTCTGTTCTATTCATTCTCAAAGATAGCACAGCAAAGAAAGACTCACTTTCCCTTTGGAAAGCACTTTCTCTTTCTCTCTGCCTATGCACCATCCACCATCCACCACTAATGGGAAAGCAGTTGTAAAAAGCTTGGTAATGAAGAAAGCTTTGCATGATTATTGAGTTTGGTTGGATTTTTTTTCTTTTTTTTCTTGACTTAAAATACTCCTCTTTTTAAAAAGGAGGGAGGAAGACTCCCAACTTCTCAGGTTTACTACTCAGTAATGCTCCAGTTATGGGCATAGGCCAAAATATAAAAGTTCCTCCAACTAAATCTTCAAAGTATGTGGCAACCATTGCAAAAGTTTTTGCATTCTGAACTGTGCAAAGAAACTGAGTTGATTATCCTGAGAATTTCATTGGTTTGGTCCATAGTAGCCAGAGAACTTAGGCAAACCAATGTCTCTACAATTACAGTACAACAAAAAAAGGGATAGATGTGGGGCAGGGGGTTAAGGAGAGATGCTTGGGTTGGAAAGAAAAACAATGTCACAATAGTATGGCTACATGCCTTGAAAAAGAAAAATTTATGTGAAAAGGAAGATGTCTTATAAAATATAACGGAGTAGGCTTGAAGGAAGCACCTAAAATGCTTGTGAAATTCAGAATACTGAATTAGAAAAAGCCTGACTATTGGGGTCTTGAAAGAACCCCTCAAAAATCACTCAGTCCAACCCTGAAATTTTACAAATGGGGAATGCCCAGAGGGAGGAAATAACTTGCTCAAGATCACACTATGAACTAGTGACAGAGCCATGACTAGGACCTAGGGCATCTGGACCCCCTGTATAATAATGAGGAGACTTGTTACTTCTCTTGTGTACAACTCTGTGAATACAATGCCAATAATTATGATTTTAAGACCCCTTTCTTAAAACCAATGAACCAACTTATGAAGATTGCAAGTAGCATTCAGTAATTTCAATGAAGGGCTTCCAAATTTCTAAAAAGTTTTCAACATCATGAAATGAAACTTTATGCCTTATTGAAAACACTTCCACATATAGTTAAATGATAATGATGGATTAAAAATTCAGCTATAATGTCCTTAACATCATAAATAAAATTTCATGAATTCAAGCCACTCCCATCCTGAGAAACATTATTTGCTATGGCATTTTGTTCCAAGTCAGAGAAATCTAAAGGAAACTAGAACAGAAAGTTAAAAGTCTAAAAACTTTTCAATGTTCCACAAGGAAAAAGTTCTCTTCAACAACTAAATCCAAAAATTAAAATGAGAATTTTTTAAAAACTCAAATGCAAAGACTTTTAAAAAAAGAGGCAGTATGAAAGAAAGAACAAAGAGCTGGGTCCTGAATTAGGAAGACTTGGATTCAAGTTATGCATCTATTGTGGTAATTATGGGCAAGGCTCTTCATCTCAATGACCTTGACCAGTCTTAGTTATAGAACTACTGTATGTGCATTGTTACATGGAATATCCATACCAGGGGTTATTCATATTATTTAATCATAGGTCTGGATCAAAAAAAAATAATTGATATTTTAAGATAAACCCAAGGGGGAGAGTGGGAAAGAATTCATATTGTTGATTTTTTATTTCTCTTCTTCAGGGTCAACAATCATGTTTGGGGTTCAGAAAATTCTAAAAGTGAAAGAGTATAAAGTTGGAGAGAGTGGTGTATTTACAGTAGAGAACCAGGACTCCAATACCTGCTCTGCCACTTAGTGACCCTGGGCTTATGATTTGATGTCTCTCTATGCCTCTGTTTCTTTATGTGTAAAAAGGTGATAGGACTAAATAGTCTCTGAGGTTACTTTCGGCTCTAAAGCTATGATTATAGGTAGCTCTTCGCTTTACCTATAACATAAGTGAGGCATTTGTGGAATTTTATTCTAACAGGTTAAATGAGAACCTTGGATTACCAAGTCTTTATTCGTCAAATAATAACAGGCAACATTACAAAGAGCTTTTAAGCTTTACAAAGAGCATCTATGATATCTCATTCGATATTCAACCCACTGAAGTAGGTGCTAACAATATCCCAGATTTTACAGAAAAGGAAACTGAAGTTGAAAGAAGTTTAAGTGAATTACCCAGGTCCACAGAGCAGTGAGGTAAGATTCAAAATCGGGTCTTCTTGACTCCAAGTCCAGCACCCCAAGTAACCTTCAATCAAATTCCTTAAGAAATATCTCAACAAACCTTAATCTTAAACCTAAAGTCAGAGTGCAGATTTAATAAAGATTTAACTGGGACAACTAGGTGGCACAGTGGATAGAGCACTGGTCCTAGAGTCAGGAGGACCTGAGTTCAAATACGGCCTCAGACACTTAATAATTACCTAGCTGACCTTGGGCAAGTCACTTAATCCCATTGCCTTGCAAAAACAAAACAAAAAAAAATATTTACTGCAGATTCAAGGGAAGTTTAACAGGAGAAATAGATGGTTGGGAAGTAAGGGGAGGTTTGGGGTTGTTTTTAAAGGGTATAAACCCTTCTGAAAGGTGTGCATCAAGTGTTAGGGCAAAAACAAAGTATGAAGAAGGCCTTTTTTTCCCTTTGGGAAGCTATTAATAAATACAGATCAAATAATTGTGAGTCATTATTTTGTGTACCAATTTACCTAAACCACATCCTTAATAGGAAATTTGAAAATGGACATGAGCCAGAAGGGTTAGCATACTTTCACTGAAGCCAAATCCAAGACTCAGATTTAAAAGGGAAAGGAGATTATGTTAGTGTTCTCTTTCAAGCAAGTAGATTGAGAGTGGGGGAAGGGTACTAATTCCTCCCCACTCCCCAACATTTTCTTATAACAGGTTCTCCCTTAAGGAAGGCAAGAGCTTTGTTCCTCAACCAATAAGGTGAAGAGTCTTTGGTTATCTATGTCTAAGAACCTTTTTGCTGGGCAAGGTAGATTAGGAATTTCCTACATATTAAATTCTTAATTCTAAGGAGAGATCCCTGCAGTTGGTCCGATCATTTCCAACTTTTAGATTAAATTGAAAGGCTTTTTTGGGGGGTGGGGGGATGGGGGTGGGTGTGGAACTGAGATAACAGCAGTGACTTAATGGTTAAAGTATCCGCTGGGGAATACCCAGACAGCTTGGAATCGAAGCTGCCAATCCAATCAGAATTCCTCATCTCTGGGCAGAAATGTATAGGTAATTCACAATAATGGTGGCATCTTGGAAAATAGCATTAAAAACTCAAATGTTTATCAGTTGCAAGTGAATACAGATAGGGCAAGACACATTTTCTTCACCCATAGGAACACATTAAGTATTTTTTTAAGTATTTCAATTCTTAAAACAAATCAGTGTACTTATTAACAATTATACAGTTCAATTCTTTTTTTTTTTTAAATGCTTCCATATTTATCAAACGCTGTTCAAATTTCTGGGATTTTTTAGAACCAGAGTGAGGCAGTTTTCCAGGGACCTGCTAGTATAAAAAAACAATAAAATGCTTTCCCATTTATTTGAGATGGTTTGAAATTGTCATTCCTAGAATGAGAGGTAAAAATAGATACAATTTAATTAATGTTATTTAAAAGAAAACTTATAGATCTATCCCCTTAATTTCTAAGCCCAGAAGAGGTTAACCGGCTTTCCCAAAGTCAAAGAATAAACTAAACTCAGACTAAAACACTGACTTCTCTAAGACTCATTATGTATTTTTGAGCTTGTGGCATTCCCCAACTAGAATGTAAACTCCAAGAAGGTAGGAACCTTAACTTACACAAATGCTGTATTTTTTTCTATGGCAGAGTACACAATACACAAGAGGGGCTTAATAATTTGTTGAGCTGAACTCCAAATTTAACTTAAGAAAACTAACCATCCATATTATTTTACTGCTAGTTGAAGACCATTATATATTTTCTCCCTTTCTTTCTGACAATCTTTTTCTCGATAACTCCTAAAGACTTTTAATTCATACCAGAGGCTTTAAAAGCTCAATTTCTTTGTGTTAGAGGTTTGACATGACAGAGAAAAAATAACATGCAACAAATCAATGAAGATTTATTAAGTGTCTAATATGTGCCAGAGGCTAGGAGGAGCAGGTAAGTGGCACAATGTCTGAAAGAGTGCCAGGTCTAGATTCAGAGTTCAAAGACAGCCTCAAGACAATAATTGTGACAAGTCACCTGACCCTGCTTGCTTCAGTTTCCTAAAAGGGAAAAAATGGCAAACCACTACTTCCTCTGCAAGATTATGCCTGAAAGACTGGTCAACTTGACCTTCTAAAAGAAGTGTAACACCTCTATGAGAAATTAATATGGGGCATTATCACTTACCTCTTTTTTGTCAGGTAATAATAGTTTATGTTTTTCCAATTACATGGGAAGATAATTTTCAACATTCAATTTTCTAAGTTTTTGAATTCCACACCCCTCCCCCGTCTTTTTCCCTCCCAACCCAAAATAGCAAGTATTCTAACAGAAGTTATTTCTGTACAATATTTCCATATTAATCCATATTTCCATAAAGTCATGTTGTATCACTTGTCTCTTGAAAAGGAAGGTGAGATTATATAGTCTTGAATAATAGGCTCCACGATACTTTTTCAATAACATATTCCTAGCAATAAAAAAAATCCAACAAAACCACACAAAAACACTGAGCATTCACCACCAATGGTTACTTTAAAATATTTAGAAACAATAATTTTTATGGTTTGGAAAGTGCTTTATACAGACACATACACTTTGATCCTCAAAAATCCTATGGAAGTGTCGTTATTTTCCATTTTACAGATGTGAAAATTGAGGTTGAGAGTTTCAAGATTAGGTATCTTGAAAAGGGTCACATAGCAAGTAAATTTTGAGGTTGGAATTGAACTAATTTCCCAATTCCAAGTCCACCAATCTGTCAACAATAACATCTGGCTAGCCAGATACTATACCAATAATTATCTACATTGTAAAACAAAATGAGAAATTTTACAAAGATGTAATTAAAATCAAATGATATATGATCCTCAGATCAGTAGAGAGCTAGGTTGTGTCAAGAAGATTCACCTTCTCAACTTCAAATGTATCCACTGGCCCATGTCAACCATTATACTTGATAAGTATAACCTTTGAAATACCCAAAACTTTTTTAAGATGTAAAAACAAACCCAAACTCAAAGGGGATTAATTATTTTCCATACCTGAGACTATGATCATGAGTGTTACCAAAACAAATCCCAACTAGTTTGTACTCTACCTGAATAGTCCTAAAAACACAACACAGATTTAGGATGTTGAGGTCGTTTTGCTGTTCTCCCGCCCCCAACATTGGATGACATTACTATGACAACTGCTCTCAGACTACAACTGCCTTCATGAAGTTGACTTCTTCATCCAGCCACTGCCAATCAACAATTCTTTTGCAATTCAAGATTCCAGAGTTACCTGTGAAGATGAGAGAGTAGGTGACTTGCCCAAGGTCAGATCACCATTTTGTGTTAGAGGGAGTACTTGAACCTTGAGTGTTCCCAACTCTCAGACTGTCTCTGTAGATCAGTGTGAAAGGGAAAGGAATAAGGGCAGCTAAGTGGATAGGTACCAGTCCTGGAGTAAGGAAGAACTGAGTTCAAATCTTGCCTCAGACACTAAAAACTTACTTAGCTGTGTGACACTGGGCAAGTCACTTAAACCCATTCCTTGCAAAAAAAAAAAATTCAAAAAGAAAAGAATAAAGAAAAGGAAGGGAAGGGAATAACAGCACTTGATACAATTCTGGGAATTTTACACAAGATATAGATTTTATTATATCCTCCTGGCTTACTTCAGAGGCAACTGAGACCGTGAGATGGAAAATCACTCACCCAAAGACCAGAATTGAAAAACCCAAAGAGATCATTGATCTTCTGATTTCTCAGATAGGATACTTTATTATACTCTATTATCTTGGATGTGGATGATCAAAGACTAGTATTTATTTGAAGGCTAACTTACTTCCAATGTCCAGAATACTCCTGAGTTCATCTCTCCTTGATGAACACTCTCTTCATCTGAAATGACTGCCTTGTATTGTGAGTTATTCTGACATGCATGTGTCTTGTCTCACCCATGGGACTATAATATGCTGGGACAGGAATTTCTCTGCCCATTTCTTTGAATCTCTCTACCCATCTTACACTGTACCTTATAAATAACAGGTCAGTCAGATTAGGGAATTGTAGAACAGAGTACTGAAACTTCTAGCAAACAAATATCCATAATCTGTAAAGTATCATGAAAAGTGATTCCTGAGGAATCATAAACACATTTTAATAGCAGCCTGTACAACAAGTTAAGTAGAAAAGGAAAATCTATCAATCCTCAACATGTATTTATTAATACCTAAGCAAATGTTTACACACAAACACCATTAATTTATGGGCTTATGTCTATAAATTGGAAAAAGATTATGATACGCTCTCTTCTGCCATCTCAGGTATATAGATGCAAGTTGAGGTAGTTCAAAAAAATACATTTACAGCTGCCTAAACAATTAGAAAAGTGTGAAGAAAGCAAGTAACCAGGGATAAAGTGACTGCCATCTTACAATTCATGATAGCCAAGTAGGAATAGTCTGATCCACTTGAGACTTGTAGGAAAGAAGCTTTCAAAAAGTTCAGGAAAAAAAAAAACCAGGTACAATCATGTGACTGAAAAGTCTAAAACTGAAGAAAGTGAAGAGATATAGGAAAGTCTCAAAAAAATAATATACTAACAGTAAAAGTCCCTGAATAATTCTGATGACCAAGAAAAGGAGAAGTTATCTAAATGAGTTTGCTACTCAGTTAGTTTTTAATACAAATTTGGATTTAAAAAATAAAAATCCAAAAGACAGAATAGCTTATAGCTGGCATGAATATAAAAGAAGTAAGAAAGATCTCTAAGAAAGTTAAATTCTAAAATATGTTTAAGTTTGTAAAAAAAAAATGCTAAGCATAAACAAAAAAAAAAAGCAGGGAAGTAAGGAAGCAGATCTTTTGCCTTTTGTGGCATGGAGTTAATCTTGGTTCCTAAGTTTTATGCCAGGAAAGGTCCTGCACCAATATGGAAAGGCTTCAAATATGTGCCTGACTAATAGACATGATGTGTGCCATCTGAGGGAGGCCCAGTCTACATAAGTCCAGACAAGTTCATCACTGGAATGGTCTTAGTGCAATAAATTACTTAGTCAGCTATTCATGAAGGCAGTCTACTAAAACATAGGGGTTGTAACCTTCATCAGTGGTTGAAATATCCACACAGACGGCATCATGTCCCCTGAATTTTGCCCTCTATTGTCCAATAAAAGGAAAATAGAAATAAAATCAAATAAACTAAATGCCTGCAATTGGAGTAGCATTAAAGAGAAAGTTGTACTGTTCAACTCCTACATTGCTTCTGTCTCTTTCCTCAAACAGAGAAAATGATCTTTAAACTGGAAATGGAAGAACAAATGTGGTCAAAGAGGAAACAAATGATGAAGAAGACAAGTAATGAGATAATAAGAATGTATTCAACTGCTTTAAATGAGTTCAGATCGCCTGGCTCAAATGCATTTTAAATCAAAATATGGAAATAGTTTGCACATGTTTTATAAGCCATTATCCATAATCTGTGAGATATCATGGAAAAATGATAATGATGATAATAATAACAGTAAGCAAGCATTTATAAAATTCTTTGAGATTTATAAGATACTTTACAAATGTTATTTTATTTGATCATCATAATAACCCTGGGATGCAAGAACTATTATAATCCCCATTTTACATGGGAGGAAACTAAAAGACAAGATATTAAGTGACTTGTCTAAGATCACACGGATCAGATCTAAACTTGAGTCTTCTTGAATTAAATCAGAGTACTCTAACCACTCAGAAAACTAGAAGTAGGTTCTGGAAAACCAAGACCAATGAGCTTGATGTTCATCTCCCACAAAATTCTCAAACAAATTATTGTACAGATTGAAACCCTAGGAGTTAACACAGATTAAACTAAAAAAAAAATTATCAATTTCAACATTCTTAATAAACAGTTCCAAGAGGCAGAGAGTGCTAAGCACTGATGGGAGATACAAAAAAAATTTTTATGAACATACATAAATAGAAATTTTTGTAAGACTTTTAGAATGTGTGGGGGCAGCTAGGTGGCACAGTGGATAGAGCACCAGTTCTGGAGTCAGGAGTACCTGAATTCTAATCCAGCCTCAGACACTTAATAATTACCTAGCTGTGTGGCCTTGGGCAAGCCACTTAACCCCATTGCCTTGCAAAAAAACAAACAAACAAACTAAAAAAACAAGTTTTAGAGTGTGAAAGGACCTGAAAAAATCATCTAGCTGAAATCTCTCCTTTTCAAATGAAGAAACTGAGGATCAAGGAGTTAAAGGGATTTTTTCAAAGGTCAAAAGATTATTAAGTCACAAAGCTGAAACTTAAACTGGGTGGCCTCCTATACTCATTTCATATATAATTTTCATCAGGTTATTAGAGTAATAAATCAGAGAAATATTACATTGCAAAGCATCTGACAAACCTTCTCATGATCTACCTTCAGATAGGAGAAATCAATGGAAGCTAGGTAAGTAGGTTTATAGCTGATTAAATGACAATGCTCAGAGAGCAGATTGCATTGGGAGCCAGGAAATCGGATTCTATTCCTGATTCTCCCACTTACTAGCCATCTGACCTTGGTCAAATAACTTTCTCCTCTGTTGGAGTCTGAATTTCCTTATCTATAAAATGAGACACTTAAAGGAGACAACCTCTAAAGAACCTCTCAGCTCTGAAATTCATATGCTTCTTACACAATATACTAAAATGAAGTCATCAGACATGTCAGATGTCTGGCTAGACATAGGGGCATAATGGGAGGAGGGAAATGGTAGATCAAGAAAAAAGTGGGCTTAAAAAGAGTGAATAGGAAGTCTTCATATGATTTCAGATACTAATGGGCATGAATATCAGTGGAAAGAGTTGGATCAACAGTCAAGAGGACCAAGGCTCTGATCCTACCTCTGATGATTACTATGTGTCTGACCCTAGACAACCCCCTTAATTCTCTTAGCCCTTAGTTTTCTTGACTATAAAATGAATAGATACTCCTAGAGCTCCTAGAGCTCCCTCCTTACTCTAGATCAATAAGTTTATTATCGATATAAGATTCAAGAGATGATCTAGTTGAATTTCCTCATTTCACAAATGAAGAAAATGAAATGAAGAGAAGGGAAGCAAACTGCTTTCAATCAGGAACCTAGTTAACAAATATCAGTTAGGTGTGGCTAGGTGGCCCAGTGGATAAAGCACCGGCCCTGGAGTCAGGAGCACCTGGGTTCAAATCCAGTCTCAGACAATTAATAATTACCTAGCTGTGTGGCCTTGGGCAAGCCACTTAACCCCATTTGCCTTGCAAAAAAACCCTAAAAACCAAAAACTAAAAAAAAACCATATCAGTTAGTAAGAGGGGTAATAACTGGAATCCAGGTCTTTTGACTTTAAGTGATCTTGGGCAAATCACTTAACCCCAATGCTCTGCAAAAACTAAAATAAATAAATAAAATAAAATAAAATTAGAATCAAGATAGCTAATCTCTTTGAAACAGCTCAAACTCAAAAGGACACACAGAAATTTTCAAGAGGAAAGGGGTTAATTAATCACTATCATGGAAGCTTGAGATCTGAAGAGGGTGAAAACCATTTCACAGTGAATGCCTGAGGCAGCTATGAAGAAGGGCTGGTCAATGCTAATAAACTGGTCTCTTAAAATCTGCTCCCAGAAAACGAGCAAGGAATAAGGTAAATGCTACTTACATAACCCATGCACATATCAGTGTATCACAAGAAATGCCTCTCCCACTTAAGGATGCCAAACAAAGAGCTGAAACCAACTTTATTGCTTTGGAGAGATGGTTTTAATATCCAGCAAACATAAAACCACTGCCTAAGCAAAACCAAAGGTTTACTTTATCTGAAAATAAGAAAACTACAACTGAGATAACTGCTATGGGGATCCAAACTGGGAAAGTAGGAATGGAGGGCAGGAAAACTTAACTATCACCCTGATGGAAGAGATTTTTCTACCTTAGACTTACATGGAAATTAAAAGATACAAGTCAACACGGAACTTGGTGACTAACTTGATACAAGTACTACAGATATTATTCCCCTTTGGGAAAAAATGATGGATTCCATAGACCCCAAGCAGAGTCAATATTTTAGATGGTTTTGCTTAAACTCTTAAGAATTTCTTGTGATGAGGCAGTGTTTTGTTGAGGGTAAAAGGATGTCAAGGGAAAGTAACAATTACTACTAGAATTTCCCTAACAATATTAATATGGTCCTTTTCACTTCAAACATCCTACTCCCATACGTCATCTTTATTTCTCACAGTCTAAACATCCTTTGGGTCCCAGCACAAAATAAGTCTCCTCTCATTCTCCCAATCAGATCTCTCTCTCTCCTAGGAATCTTCAGGTACTTGATATTTTGGGGTAAATGAGTTATTTGAATACTATCTTATATCCTTTTACTAGTAAAGGACCAGTGGTTTGAAGCACTTAAATACAACACATTATAAAGAGAGAAATTTATAATAGTTGACTGTGGGAATTAATGAAACATCAAAGAAAAGAACCAGGACCAATATGAAGAATGTATAGAGAAGCAGGACTTTTCTCAATAAAAATAGATTTGAATTAAGGTTGGTAATGGACTGCCTTATATGGTAGTGTCCATTACTGGAAATATTCAGTAGATGCTGAATGACCAACTGTCACGGATATTATAAGAAGATTCCCAATTTGGGTGGAAGGCTGGAAATATAATCTCTAAGGTACTTTCTAACTCTAGGAATCTGTGATAACTGATACACTGTAAAAATCATTTTGAGTTATGCAGAGTGGCAATGTTTCAAAAAAATCACAAGTGTAATATTTAATATAACATACATTCTAGCTATAATCAACTCTTATGAAAAGAAAAGCTGTACCTTTAAGAAAATAACATAGCAATGGGATCCTCTAATGCATTTTTCAATCAGGATGTTATGTCTAGGGATTTGCTCTAAGCTGATTTTAAAGAGAGGAAATCCCAATTCACAGAGCAAGCAATTTGTTTTCTCCCCAAACCGACAAGCAGTATCAGTTTACATTGGATACTAGAGAATTGTATTTATTGAGTATGCCTTTAGTTTGGAAAGAAGGGAGGGGGGGAGAAAATTAGCAGTGTAACTTGCTGAATTGTGAATACTATCATATAATCTATTAAGAAATTTCACAGTAAACAATTCAAACCAGTTTTACAATTAAACCATCAGAAAAATCTTCCAAGTGACTCTCAATTCCACTTCTAACATAGGAAAGGCCTCTCATGACATACAAGACAGGGGACCATTAAGAACCTGTTCATGTACTTTTGCCCCTTCCACTGTCTTTCTCACAGAAAGCATAAATATTAGTCAATTAGTCAATTGTTTCTTTTCCAAGTTCCCTCCCACCACATTTAGAAAAAGAAGGTCATTGTCTTTCCAGTACATTTTAAAAGGATAGGCATGTTCATGAATGAAGGCAGTTTTGAAGCTAATATTAGCTACCTTATATTTTAGAAAAGGTTATAGGAAGGAACTTTCTTTTTAGGGAGGGTGTGGGGAGGGAGAGGAGGCAGAGTCTCCTGAGACCTTTCCACTAACTTAACAATATCCCTGCATACTCTGGATGCCCATTATCCAAATCATTCTTCAAGTCAATCTAGGGGCAGCTAGGTGGTGCAGTGGATAGAGCACCAGCGCTGGAGTCAGGAGTATCTGAATTCAAATCCGGCCTCAGACACTTACCTAGTTTCCTAATTACCTAGCTGTGTGGTCTTGGGGAAGTTGCTTAATCCCATTGCCTTGCCAAAAAAAAAAAATCAATCTAGATTGAAAGTTGCATTTCTTTTTCAGAATAATAAATGTGAGATTTTACAGCCTAATAGCCAGTTCTCAAAAGGGCTCCATGGCCATTTATGACAAGCCTTACCCTAAAAACAATTCACATTTCTAGGGTTTACAAAGATGTTTCCTCACAATCACACTGTTAAGTAATATACTGATTTCACAGAGCTGCTAAATGGTCTGCCCAGATTAGTAAATAGCAGAGCCAAGATTTGAACTCCTATCTTATGACACCAAATCCAATGATATTTCTATTACACCAGAGCTGCCTCCAAATGTGCAAGTTGAAGGAATAATCTTAATAAAAGTGCCTCAAGGGTCAGCACCAAGGACAGCTACATCTCATTACTGAACCTTTTAATCAAGTATTTTTCCTATGAAGTGTATGTTAGCCACAATCACTTTGTTCAACCAGTCAAATGTGGGGAGTAATCTTTGTCCAATTTATGACATGATACAATTAATGTCACAGATGGGGGGTGTAGAGAATGGAAGAATAAAAGAAGGGGAAGTTGTCTAGAATTGAGGCAAAATTACATATGTTGTAGAAGATAGCCCTCATTAATTTTTTATAAAACTTACACAAGTTAAAATGAACATCATAAGTAATCATTATAAGTGAGAAGGGGAAAGTCATTTGGGGAATTCAAATATGCTGAACCTGACTCAGGTGAGACCTCAACAATTTAGGTACAATATTGGAATAAAATGAGACACCTGTAACCCAACTATTAGTTAACAAAAAAGAAGCTTAACTAGCCAGAATAGGGTAAGAATGTTCAGGGTCCAACTAGGATAAACCATAATTCAGTTGAACACAGCTTTCCAGAGTTCATGCTGCTAGTCTACAAAATGAAACCTCATGAAGGAGGTTTTTTTGTCCTGTCTTGTCCTGTCCTATTTATTTTGTACTCAAATGATCAGGAAGCTAGAACAATGGCCCAAGTCTTAGGTCCTTGAGTTAATCAAACCTCAAAAACAAAATCAATACCTTTTAAGGAAAACTAGCTTAACTTGCAAAATGGAGTGTGTTGGGGGATGGGGAGGGGGGTGCAGTCAAGATAGTGCTCCTAGCATAGGTGGCAGAAAAGAATAATACCTATTTTGATGACTAGGGATGGGGTTGAGAAGAGAGAAGAGAATAATTAGGGGTTGGTTCTACAAAGGTACTTAAATCTTCTTGCTCCTTTTGTTGTTTGGTTTTTAATTTCATTGCAAATGCATTTAGTAAGTACCTACTATGCACAAAACACACACACACAAAGACACTGGGAGTAGAACAAAATGAAAAATTGCATATTATGTATATATCTATAGATTTATATACATACACATACATGTATTTATGTATGTACATGTGTAGGAATATATGTATAATCTCATGAGAGTAATTACAGTTATATCCATACAGAATCAAAGATCTTAGCAGCCTTTTGGTAAAACTCCTTCACTTAAAAAATCCAACCAGGGTAAATGATTTTACCAAAATTTACCAAATTTACCAAATTTCTACAAATTTACCAAAATTCTACAAAATCAACATCAAAGGTTCCCTAGAACCTTTGAAACAGCTCTTTTTTTTTACTTTACATAGCTATAAAGAAAAGTTTCTCATAAGAGGTGGCACCTGTATCAAGCTGGAGCCATGTCTGAATACCCATCTTTCTCCCTTTATGGTTCATGACTTACATGGCAACAATATTATTTTCCCTCCTTGCTCCTCAAAGCTGCTGCAGGTAGGTCACCATATTGCAAACACTTTCCAGAAATTCAAGGTCATCACCTATACCTAAATGCTGAGATAACATTCCAATTCATAAAACCTATGTTTTACTCCTATGCCAATTACTCCTTCATAAGTTCAAAATCTAAGCAAGTGGTACATAAAAATTGGAAGCACATCGTCAACCAGAGAAAAGTAATAAATTATAAATATGACAGAGAAAAAATAAGATTTAATCTAAAAATATTTTTAAAATAAAAATAATAACTTCCATGTTGCAAGCACAACCTCATTCATTTAATTCACAGACTACATTTCCTAAGTAAAACATTTAAATAACCAGCAAGCTAGTTGGGATGACTATTCTAATTTTTCAATTAAATAATGGGAAAAATGGTTTTGGATTAATTTATTTTTATTAACTATGGAAAAAGAAGATAAACAATAGAGACAATAAGAACATTCTAAACAACCTCCTAAAATGAAAGTCTAACCATGTTACAACCCTCCTCAATAAATTCTAGAGACTCCCTATTAAGTCCAAAATAAAATTCTCTATTTTTCTTTTAAACATATCACAAGGGTTTTACTTGTGAATTTAGGGGAGACAAAGAATGGAAGAAAAATATGAAGAAAACATCAATCCTAGCTCTTAGAACAACTGATTTCTAATAAAGGGAAAAGTTTAAATCCATTCCAAACATCAACAGTCCCAGAATTTAGACCAGTTGATTCATGCCACTGCAGTCAGATTGCTACTAGTGTAGCAAAGATCGCATGCAATTGCCAAGATCACCTTCCTCAAGCACAGGTCTGAGCGTGTCACTTCCCTATTCAATAAGCTCCAGTGGCTCCCTATTATCTCTAGAATCAAATATAACTTCCTCCATCTCTTAAAGTCTTTCATAATCTGGGTCCTTCCTACCTTTCTAGGCTTCTTACATTTTGCTCCTTTACTCATGTTCAATCACCTAGTGACACTGGACACCAACATGCAATCTTCCAATTCTGCGGATTCTAGTCCATTTTAGAATTACATTACAGGGAACCTTTGATGATGACTTTGTATAATTTTGGCAAAATCATTTACATTTACAGGCCTCAGGGACCATTATGCCTGGAAGACTCTCCCTCTTTACCTTGGCCTCCTAGATCCCCTTCCCCCCCCAAGACTCAAATAATATGCTACCTTCTTTAGGGGGGCTTTTCCTGCATCCTTTTCCTCTTCTATTTTCTTCACTTGTGGATTACCTCTCATTTACAATTTTTATATAATGTATATACATAGTTGCAGGCTGTCTTCTCTATTAGAATGTAGATCCCTAGAAGGTAGAAGATACCACCTTTCTTCCTAGCACTTAGTACTGTGCTCAGTAAATGCAAATTCATTGATCAGATCATAAAGAGTAAAAAAAAACTAAAAATACATACTTTATATTCCTAAATTGAGGCATTGATATTATATGCACATGTGGTTCAATTAACTGTTAGGGTTAGGTTAGACATGTTAGGGATATGAGGGTAGGAGTAGAGAAGAGGTTCAGTCTATTTCAGGTTTACCATTCTGAAGCCACAATAGTATTTATAAGCCACAAGTAATATTTGTAAAGTAGTACAATTTACTTTGCATGTATAGTAAAAGGATTAGTGCTAGGAAATTAGGCATCCTTACCAATTTGACTGAGTTCAGCTTTGACTTCATAAAAGTCAAGTTAATTCAATATGGTGGCAAGAATTCTTGAAATCAAGAAACCTGGGCTTCCTTCCCAATAGAGTCATTAAGCATCTTAACTCACTCCTTTATGGGGCTCAGGTTTCACTCATTTTTGCAGAATAAAGAGATGAATGACTTCTTAGGTGCCTTCTCTAAGACTTTCTGAGATATGAATGATGATTTAAAGAAACTAAACTATGATTTAAAGAAACTAAAAATCACTTCAATGACTAAATTTTCAAGACGGACAAAATTCATTCCCATTCCTTTCTGTTTGGAAAGCAAAACGTACAGCATGTGTACAACATGAAATCACAATCTGTGCACATTAAGAACATACAAGTTTCTGCTTCTGAACTGTTATATTTTTCCACAGAATATCTCTATATTAAAAAGCTGCTATGGCCAGGAAATAGAATGAAGTGTATTTCTTTGATGTTAAAATACTACTCGGTAGTTAACAAAAACTTATTTTTAAGATAACATACATGACTACAACAACATAGAAAGAATCAGTTAAAAAAATTTTAAAAATGAATCCTGCAAAACTATAAAGAAAAATCATGATACAAAAGAATGGAAATGAGAAGACCACCCACCCCTAACCTCGACTCTACTAACCCTGTCCCATGAGAGAGATAGGAGGTTCATAAGTTTTGTACATTATTCATATTTTCAGACTTTTTCAATGCATTGATCAGTTATGCTTCCTTCTTTATCTTTTTAAAAATACAGTATTTGTTTTATAGGATGATTCTCTGGAAAGTAGAAGGATACTGGGGAAAATTATGGTGATATTTTTAAAAAGGCATCAGCAAAAATTAATTTTTAAAAAATAAGTAAAACTAACCTTTTGAAAAGAGGATTCAAAACCACCCTCTATTGGTCTGAATATATAATTGGACTTCTCTGTGCTAAAATTCTTTCCTCTTCTATACAAAACAGCAGCTAGAAGTTCAAAGAACAAAAGTATCTAATCATAATATCTATGGCCTATCCCAAGAGCTGCAAGAAAAACTTGTCATAAATTGAGAAACACATTTTCTGGAATTACATGACATTATCCTTGTCCACCATTAATACAGTAATTTCAGAGCAATCATTTCCCAAAAGAGCAAAACTATACTCTAAAGCTGTTCATCAAAACATTTAAATCCTTTTTTTAAAAACTAAAAAAGAAGTCAAGAGGTTAAATCTAACAAAGAATAACTATTATCTTCTTTACATGATATCAGGCATATAGTAACTTCTATCTCCAACATTCTGTGATTATATGATTCCATTTCAACAAAACATTTAATAGGCAAAGCACAGGCTGTGGCAAAGACTTGGCAGTTGGATGATCTGGGTTTGAGTTCTTGAGTTATTTTAAAAATGTGTGATCTCGGGCAAGTCATTTCAGTACTGTGAGAACAAATTTCCTTGTTTCTAAAATGGAGACTTTGGTATTTAGATCTGAAAGGGAGATTTTTAAAAATTGTCCAGTTCAAGGGTTTTTAATCTGTTGTGTATCATGGACCCCTCATTAGAATCTGGTGAAGGCTATGAACATACTGGAATAAAACTTTTTAATGTCTAAAGTAAAACAGATTAAAATTACAAAGGAAACTAATTATACTGATATAAATGAGGTTTATAGACTCTCAATTAGGTTTATAGACTTCCTAGAAGGCATGGACCCCAGATTAAGAACCCTGCACTAAAAATAAATAAACAACATTCTAAAAAGAACCCCTGCTCTTGTTCAACTCCACATTTTAAAGAGGAAGAACTAAGACCCAAAATCAAGTGATTTTAATAAGTTCAAGAAGGCAGCAAGTAAAAGAACTGGGAATTAAATCTGGGTCTTCTACAGCATCACTATATCTAACTGCCTCAAAAGGTTATTGTGAAGTTCAAAGGAGTTCACTTATACAATGCTTATAAAGCATAAAGTGATAGACAAATTTCTGCTAATAACACGGTTGTCATTGTTGCTACCAATAAGGATCTGGCCATACAAGCCCATTCTTTAAAGGCATAGAACACAAATCATTTTTAAGGAAAACTGCCTTTCAACAAGCTCCTTTTCTTACTTCAATCATCTGATTTCTTGGGTGAGACAGCACAAGAAGGATTCTACTCTTTCGAACACAGGTAAAAAAGCAATAGTCTAGTGAACTGAACACTGTAGGAAACATTAACATCATATGAGAATAAACAGGCAATATCTAGGCAAAATTGAAAAAAGAGAGAGAAAATATTGGGATAGAGGGCTATTTTAAATAAATGTGGACAACTGAGCAGGAAAGAAGAGAAATGAAGAGTTAGCACAGGTGAGTGACACAAAGATGCTGTGAGCACAGAGGGTAGAGTCCCACAGCACTGGAATAAGACCCGAGTTTGAATTTGACCTTAGATAGTCATTAGTATGTAAGTGAGCAAATCACTTAAACCCGTTTACCTCAGTTTCTTCATCTGTAAAATGAGTTGCAGAAGGAAATAGCAAGCCACTCCAGTATCTTTGCCAAGAAAATCCCTAATTGGGATCACAGAGAGTCAGATGTGACTAAAATGACTCAACAACAACAAACAAGCATACTCTTGAAACATAGCTGGTTGTTTATTGCTTATATTCTAATAAAGAAGACAGTTTAAGTAAAATGTACAGTACATAGACCTATGGTAAATACATCATTAAGACTGCTATAACAGGTGGCTAGGTGGCGCAGTGGACAGAATACAGGCCCTGTTGTCAGGAGTACCTGAATTCAAATCTGGCCTCAGACAATTAATAATTGCCTAGCTGTGTAGCCTTGGGCACAGCCACTTAACCCCATTTACTTTGCAAAAACCTATTAAAAAAAAAAAAAAGACTTGTACCCTGAAAATTTCAAAGGAGACAATTCCAGAATGATGACTCGTACCCTCAACTATCCTGGATAGTTGTTATCATGCAGAAAATAAAATCTGTTATATGTATTCCTAAAAATCCACTAATTAAGCAAGAAACTTAAGAGTTTTTTTTAAATCTCATGTTTAATAGTTATCAACATAAAGAATATTTTAACTATATGAAACCATAACTCCAAGTTATTTACAATGTTAAAAAGTCAATTTGCATAAACAAAAATAACCAAATATTCCCGTTTGTTTCTCTATCCTCCTCCAAATTATTTTTCCTCCATGTATATATCTGTGGGAAAGGAAGAGAGATTTTTTTTCACTTACGCCTCCAGCTCTAAATCTTATTTATCTTGACCTATTGATTCAGAGGCTGCATGATATGATGGAAACTCCAGAGGGCCTCTAGCCTTCCAGCAAAGCCCTCTGAATCACTGAGGAACTCTAGAGTTGACCTAGTCTTAGCCTCTCATTTTTACCCGTGCAGGAGGGGATACTCGGGGAGCAATTGATCTCTGGAGTTTGAACTAAAATTTAGAAATTACAGACAGTTTAGTACATAGTTGATGATAATTAGTTAAGATAGGAACCTATCTGAGAGCCTGATTCTTTTTTCCTCTCTTAGCAAAACCAAAGCACTTACATCCTCTCTCAAGACAGCTCTACCATGTTTCCTCTAGATTAGAAAGTTATGCCTAAATGAAGCTCTTTGATCCTTGAGCCTCTCTGGCTCCTTTCCTTCACACATGGAATGGTAAGGCTCCCTTCCTTTCCCTAGGCCCACAAGACCTAAATGCTCTATTTCTGTTGCTCTTCCCTAGGGTTACTTTAAGGTCAAGAAGTCAAGCTCCCAGGTCAAGTTTGAGAGACAAAACTAGAATTCTACACTCTTGTGAGCTACTTCAATGGCCTTCCTAGAACACCCTCACTGTTTTAGAATGAACTTCTTCAGGATCTTTATTCAACATTCCAAAAGAGATATGACCACTTAAAAATAAAACCAACTGATGGAAAAGTACTCTGAGAAAGTAAATAATGCTATAGAATAATATCATTATTCAAGAAAACAAAAACTTCCCAGATTGAACCCACAATTTGGAAGGCAGAAAAAAACACCTTCAAAACAAGCTTACTAACCAATGATAATTAATCTAGAGTTAATCAGGGTAGGCACTTAGTTAAGTAAAAAATCCTATAAGTGTCCTCAAGATACACTTATTTCTGCTTCTGGGAGACATTATGCTTTCTCCATATCCCATCTCTACCAAGAAGCAGAATCAGCTCAGCTCCTCTTTTAGGGTCATGAAAGGACTGAACTCCCAATTTGTTGATACATAATAGTACCTACCAACTTAGAAAACTAAGTAACAGTACAGGCATCTTAAAAGGTGAATAACCTAACAAATAAATTTGATGGATCTGTCATGTTTTCAAAAATAACAAATTGTTAAAGGTTTTTCACACACTGCATGATTCATTAACAAAAAGTCAATAACAATCAATGATTTAAAGAAGAGGAATAAAAATACTAACAGAAAAGTCTTCATAAACTACTCAAAACTAACCTAGGCCCATGAGAGAGCCAAAGGCTGAATGAAGGGGACAGTGTGATGCTACAATGAACAACTGACCAGGAGTTAGAGAGGGGTTACATTTCTAACCCCACTTACAGATCACCATCAAATAGTTGAGCAAAGATTTTACTTCATAATGATCTGTTTCCTCTTTTGTAAAATGCTGGGGATGTGGGGGAAGGAAGGACTAAATTTCAGGCAACTGATTCCATATCTAACTGTCCTTGATTCTGTGAAAATATTTCCTTATGGCAAAAGACAAAAGATACCAATAGTAAGGTACTGAAAAAATAATTATTTCTAAGTGGTTAAATCAATTCTGTAATTAGAATGACATACCATAATAATATTCACTAAGCAAAGAACATAGACCAATTTGAAAAATGGGATCTGGACCTCATCCATAGTCTGCCTTCTAACTGTAGTTGTATACTCTCAAGACTGTTCTAAGACCGTTTTACTTTTTCTATGATCTGCCCTAGTGTCTGATCCTCTATCTCAAATTTCCTGCTTAGCATTTCTACTTATATATCCTACAGATATCTCAGACTCAACACATCCAAAACAGAGCTCATTATCTTTCTCCCCCCAAACCCACTCTTCTTCCTATGTTTCCTATTTCTGTCAAGGGCATCACTAACCTTCCAGTCACTCAAGTTTTTTTTTTTTCCTCTCTATTCACATGGTCAGCACTCTTTTTCAGACCTTCATAACCTCTGTCTTCTAATTGGTCTTCTACCTCAGGTCTTTCCAATCTGCCTCCTGATAGCTTCCAAAGTGAAAATTCTTGAAACAAAAGTCTAACCATGTCACCCCCTTGCTTAAAAAGTTGTATTGACTCATCCCATAAGACTGAAATACAAATTCCTCTGTTTGGCATTAAAAACACTTTACAATCTGGCTGCAGTTTCTCTTTACAGATTTCTTGTACATTAATTCCCTTCACATAATTCTACCTTCCAGACATCTTATCATACTTGCCTTTTCTCATACACAACATTCCAAGCCTGTGATAAAGCATAGAAAAGAGGTTTTCTCTCTTCCCTGAAATACCCCCTTTTCTCTCCTAGCATCTCTTAGGATCCCTAACTTCTTTCTAAGCTCAGTTCAAGTACTTTCTCCTTGAGGAAATATTACCTGACTTTCCCCAATGGCACATTGGAAACAAGACTGGAATTAGAGACAGAAAATTCAAATCTGTCCTCAGATGTTTTCTAGTTATGTAGTCCAGGTAAATCATTTAACCTCTATCTGCCTCAGTTTCCCACATTGTAAAATGTAGATAATAATAACACCTACCTAACAGGGTTGTTGTGAGGATCACATGAGACAAAGTACTTAAGCTGTATCTGAACCATAGTAGGAATCTGATAAATATTTGTTTCCTTCCTTTCTCACCTGCTTCTGCATGTCATCCCCAAAATAACTTGGATTCACTTTGTACAACTTCCTTACTAATTTTTATCTTAACATGTTGTCTCTCCCAAGAGAATGTGAGTTCTTGGAGGGCAAGGGTTTTCATTTTTTTACTTTTTACCCCTAGGTAAAAAAAGTGTCTGGTCCATAGCAAATGCTTAATAAATTATTGCTCATTAATAAATGATAAAATCTATGAAAGCACAAACTCCTGAATTTTTATTATTATTTATTTTAAAAACATCACCATCTAAAAGGTCAAGACAGTTTGTTCAGCATGTCATGAAAATGCCTTTGTTGTACTACAATAGCCAGATTTTTTTTTATCCCATCCTTGGCTGACTTTTGACAAGTAGTTTAGAAGTGTTAAACACCATAGAAATTATAGGGAGAAAAATCAGCGATTGTTTTTGTCAAGGGGGTTGGTATGTTTGTGTTCACATATTTATATTCATTTTACTAGCTATATTAAATTTCCAAAACATCATGAAACCTCCTCAATGAAATGCAGTCATTCAAAAGAAAATACCTGACAGTGTTACATAGGAATGGAATGCTGGCCCCATCCGGCTATAAGTCCCACTTCTGAAATAGTTGCAGAGATCTTGGGGAAGGCCCCTAATAGTTCAGTGTTCTAGGCAATTCTAAGACAAAGTTTTGCAAAAATGGTGTCTACCTGAAATCAGAGAGGGGATTTCCTCATCTAGGACTTCCCAAGTCTGGATCCTAACAATAAATATTCAAAAACAAACAAACAACTCTTATTGCTCATTTATTGATCTATATTGCCAAGGTCATTACAATAATTATTGTGCAATGATTTAATCCACCAAAATTCATGTCTATGACAGAAGCTGCTGATGGATCCAGAAATGAATCAGCAAAATAAACTGAACTGAAATGAATTAAACTACAGCTTTAAATGACCTAAAGTTACATGCTATCTCAAAAGCCCATCTTTTTTCCTATTCTGTGTTTTTGAATTTAAATATTTTTGTGAACAAAAATCTATTTTCTCTCCATTCTACTCCCCAATTAAAAAAAAAGAAGCAAAAATAAAATTATTGAAACAAATATACATGGTTAAATAAAACAAGCTGTCTAACTGATCAGTCTAAAACTGTTTCATTCTGCAACCTGAGTCCAGTAAACACAAAGCCCATTCTTTTAATTCCAATATTCTCCTGGCAATACAGCATCCCTGAAAATCATAGAACACTGCAAGTTCAGATTAGTTCAAATCAAGGGTAATCCAAAGGACAAGATCCTTGTCAGAGGTAAAAAAAAGTTAAGCATGTGGCTTGTCAACAGAAAAACCAGCATCAGGTACTCTTAGGACTTATCAGTTACTTTAAAAGACTAATATAGTCCAAACTAATCACAAAATATAAAAAGATCCAGAAAAAGGACCATAGGCTTTTAGCAAGACTTTCTATGGAGAAATTATGGAAAAGATATGAACAAGAAATAACAAGGAATGATAATTAGATAAAAACTCTAATCATCATTTAAAACCAATATTAACCACTATAACATCTATACTATAGGAGAAGACTACTTTACTAATTACAAAATAACTGAATTAACACTAAATAGACTTGTATTTTTTATCTAGATCAATGATTTGAATAATGAGGGGAACTTTTTTTTAAAGGATTTTGCAAGGCAAATGGGATTAAGTGGCTTACCCAAGGCCACACAGCTAGGTAATTATTAAGTGTCTGAGGCCGGAGTTGAACTCAGGTACTCCTGACTCCAAAGCAGGTGCTCTATCCACTGTGCCACCTAGCCACCCTGGGAACTTTTGATAGAATGAAATGAGGAGGAAAATCCAATGACCAGAGTCAATGGACAGATGTACCTCAGACACTTACCTATGCAACCTTAATCTTAATTGCTGGATCTCAGTTTCCCCCTCTATAAAGTGACCTTTATAGGGTTTTCCATCTCTCTATCAACCATCCTATGAACTTCCTCCACCAATCAGTAACTTAACTTAAAGCATCTTAGATCATTTATAGATGAATGAGATGTTAAGTGACTTGTGTATGATGACACAGCTATTACATAAGAAAAAGAAGACTTGTGCCTAGGCTCTCCCAACTTTAAAGGTCAGCAAGATATCTTCTGCACCTTAATATGCCCCAGTAGTATCTGAAAAAAAAAACACTTCTTAAGAAAAAAGGAAACTATTAACAGCCATGGGAAAAAAATGCTCCAAATCGTTAATAATAAGAGAACAACCAATCATTTCCACTCAGAAAACAAAATAAAAGTGACAAAAGTTGGGAGAAGTGAAAGGGTTTGGAAAGACAGGCACTTTTATGCATAGTTATTGGAACTGTCACATTTGCATTTTTTCCAATTACAAAAAAAAGATTTCAACATTCATTATTCCTTTGTTTTATTTTGGTTTTTTGTTTATTTTTTTGTTAGGCAATGAGGTTAAGGTCACACAATTAGTATCAAGTGTCTAATCTGGATTTAAACTCAGCTCCTTCTGACTCCAGGGCCAATGTTCTATGCACTGAACCACTGAACCAACATTCATTTTTAAGTTTTTGCAAGGCAAATGGGGTTAAAGTGGCTTGCCCAAGGCCACACAGCTAGGTAATTATTAATTGTCTGAGGCCGGATTTGAACTCAGGTGCTCCTAACTCCAGAGCCAGTGCTCTATCCACTGCACCACCTAGAGGCCCCCCAACATTCATTTTTTTTAGGTTTTTTTTGCAAGGCAAATGGGGTTAAGTGGCTTGCCCAAGGCCACACAGCTAGGTAATTATTAAGTGTCTGAGACCGGATTTGAACCCAGGTACTCCTGACTACAGGGCCGGGGCTTTATCCACTGCGCCACCTAGCTGCCCCCCAACATACATTTTTAATAAGATTTTTGAATTCCAAATTTTCCTCTCTCCTTCCCTTTCTACTCCTTCCCTAACCTGATATTATGAGTACAATCAAATCAAATAAATCTTCATGTTATCCATGCTGTGAAAGTACAATCAGAACATAAAGAGAAAATCATGAGAAAGAAAAAAGCAAAATGAGAAACCATTTAAAAAGGTGAAAATAGTATGCTTCGCTCTGCATTCAAACTCCTTAATTCTTTCTCTGGTTGTGGATTGCTTTTTCTATCACAAGACTTAGAATTGTCTTTGATTACTATATTGCTGAGAAGAACCAAAAGAATCATACGCTGATCATCTGATAATGTTGCTAAACATTTACCATGTTCTCCTGACTCTGCTTACTTTTCTTAGCATCAGTTCATGTAAGTCTTTCCAAATCCACCTGCACAAGAGTTTTTAACAGAACAATAGTATTCCATCATCAGAACTTATTCAGTCACTGCCCAATGATGGCATCCACTCAGTTTCCAATTCTTTGCCACCACAAAAAAGAGTTGCTATGAATATTTTTGTAGATGTGGGTTCTTTTCCTACTTATATGATCTCTTTGGGATACAGATCTAGAAGTGGTATTGTTAATCAAAGGGTTTAATTGTCTGAGTCTGGATTTGAAGTCAGTTACTCCTGACTTGAGGGCCGGGTACTCTATCCACTGCAACACCTAGCCACGCCCCCCTCTTTCTTTTTAATCTTTGTTATAAGGGACTGTTCTCTGAGAGATGAATTGAGAGCTACACTGAAAAAATCCAATGATATAAAAACAAAAGTTTAAATCAGAAAGAAAGTGAAATGGAATAACCACCAGACTGGGACCCAGGAGACCAAGGTTCTGGAATTCCAACTCTACCAGTAACTTTGAGTATTATTTAGTACAATATCATTTCTCTCTGAGCTTCTGTTAAAGAAAAGGTTTGGCCTAGATGATGTCTAAAATCCTTTCCAACTCCAAGTCCTTTGACTTTATTCAGAAGGAAGGGAAAGTACAATTAAAATGAACTAGAGCATAATTTTTGATTTCTCTTATAAATGAAAGAGAATATTGGTCCAACCTACCTAAAAATGCAATAAAACTACCAAAAAAGTCTAAGATAAATTTAGGAAAGGATCTCTTAATATCCTTCTGTACACATTTAGCTCCTACTTAAAAAAAACCTTTCCAGAATTACCAATTTATAAGACAAAAACCTTAGACTGATGTTCAAGGTCCTCCACTATCTGGCATTAATTTTGCCAACCTCATTTCTCATTGCTATCCTACATGAATTTTTTTTGCTACTGTCAAAACGGGCCCCAAGACACATCACGCTCATTCCCATCTTCCATTAAATCAATCCATCTAAAATTCCTTTCTCCTTCCAAGCCTCAAAAGGTCTTATTCTTTCTTCAAAATATATTTACCTCCTATATGGATTCTCCCTAATCTCTATAATCCTAATAAATACCTTCTCCTAAACTCTTGCTGAATTTATTCGTCCTGTGTTATTCAGTAAATGCTACCTTGGGTTATAACCTATTTTAAAAAGTATATTTTCTGACTCTCTAACTGATAGAAGGAGCACCTTGAGAATAAGAACTATATACCTGGTATCTAGCATGGTCCCTTATAGAAGATGATGTTCCATGTAAATGTTTTGATAATAATTACAAGATCAGTATCTATAACAATGTGGGCTGCAAAATTAACATACCTAGAAATTTTTAAAATTGGAGCAGACATATATATAATATATATATATATATATATATATAATATACATTGTATCATCTTGTATTTAGTTCTTTATGAAGAGTAGAAACTGGACCTAATGACCTTGAAAGGTCATTCCAGTCCTGGGACTGCACACAGTTTGATGTTCACTGGCAGAATAGGTTATCACTGATGAACAGCTTCACTAGCTTGGCAACAATCAACAAACTCCATGGAGATAAAGACAACAGAAAGGCAATGAAATAGTATGAAACCCTGAAGGGAGGTGGAGCGGGAAGGAACTTTCTTCCAAGTAACACAATATGGCAACAAATTGAGGGGAGAGGGTGTGCACACAAAGATTACAACTTAGAAACAAGGGCGTAACCAAATTAAGGGTCAGAGTAATATAATAGATAAGTTATCATTTCAAAGTTCCTACCCCACCATGATAAAATACTGGCTGCAATGAATATCTGTTGGATTTATTTGTTCAATGCCTATGCCCTTCAGGGAAAGGGCAACAAGGACAATGTGGCATAATGATCTGAGCACTGGATGGAAAGTAAGGAAGATTCAAGTTGAAATCCTGACTCAGACACTTACTAGCCCTGTGATCCAGAACAAGTCACTTAAACCTCCAGGCTACAACATCCTTTTGTGTAAAATAAGGGGATTGAGTTCAATGACTTCTAAGATCTCTTCTAGCTCTTAAATTTCTGATCCTATGATTCCATCCTGAGGGAATACAATATAATGACAGCTGTAGAGAAGAAAACAATGCTTAGCATAAAGTCTACATTATAAACAATAAGTATTATTGCTGAGGAACCACTGGGATTTTAATAAGTTTCCTAGAAAGGTTTCTTTAATGTAAGGGGAGGAAAAAAAGCAATTCCACAGAGTCTCATGATCTGCTTTTCCTGAGAGCAACTACTTCTGTCTGATTTATGAAATCCTCTAATACTCCCTTCGAAAGGGGAAAGGACTGATTTTAACACAAGCAAAACTAGCAGCTCTGACTATCATTACAAGAATCCTACATAATGCATTTAAACTAGTTTGGTCAGTTTATCCCTTTCCCTGCAAGCAGGAAAGCCGCCACATCAGTAACTCTGTTGCTACGGCAACTGCTTACTTTCCATATCAACCGCAAACTGGTTTCCATGGAGACACATATACAAGAAAAATTCTTCTCTCCAGCCAGGGACCAGATGGCAGCTAACTCGGGAAAGTCATGGGCTAAGGGGGGGGGGGGGGGGGGGGGGGGGGGGGCAGGGAGGGAGGAGGGAGGAGGAGGTTCTACTAAATGAGATGTTCACTGTAGTACATTTCTATTTCCCCATCAGCAAGGAGACTGAGCCCTTGACCACACTTACAGGTTTAACTTCCCTAACAAGAAGCAAAAGTTCCCACTTCGTTGTGGGATTCTCTGAAATCCTATACTGCCAAATATTCAGTTATCCTTGAAACAACAATTCAGTCAAAATCTCTTACTGCACACTCCTCATCACTCTTCTTTATTCTAACACTCAGCACCAGTTACATCGTTCACTTTTTCTTACATTGTCAGAAACATAAATTCCAGCAAACTCTCGATTAACCAAAACAAAGGTTTTTGGTTAACTGAAGTCAAACCTATAAAACCTTTTTATATTAACCTATGCTAAAGCAAATTGGGCTACATTCCCACATCAGGGAACACTTCAGTTGAAGTTTACAGCTCAGAAAGAAAGCTGATAACAGCCTTGTAACAGCCTAGGTTTCACTTGCCCCAGATCAAGCAATAAGGGGCAGAAATAGGGCTTAAAAATCTAGTATTCTAACACCAAATCTAATGCTCCTTGCATTGCATCACCAAATTAAACAATGTCTTCAGATCTAGGTTCTCCAGAATACTAAATCTCAAGAACAATAGCAATGTGGACAGAAAAAAATGGAGGAACTCTATGACTAGTATAAAAAGCAGTAGGGCCAGAAGTCTGATTCTGTTCTATTTTACTGAATCTCTGATGTGACTAAGTTTGGGGGATTTTTTTGATTTTCAAATTTCTACTCTAACTAGAAATTACAGAAAAAATCTGATTGCTCAAGTTCCTAAAGAGTAACATTATTAAATTATATTTTTTTTCCCTTTTTATGGTTCCCACTTGAGGGCAGGACAATCAAAGTAATTGTTAGAGCATCCCATAGACTTCAGTTAAATGGAAGAACATGCAAGACTTGACTCAGAGGGGTCTGTGAAACCCTAGAGTTATTAGGGCATACTCTTCCAGTGTACAAAAGGAGGAAAATGAGAACATAGTCAGGGAGTTTTATCCACATTTGTGAATGAAGTAGAGTGTGTATTCATGGAGCTATCACAGAATAACAGGTGCGTGTAATAAGAAAAATGCAAAAGCTTTTACTATTCTTGGGAATACCTGCACTCTTACATTCTCTTTCAGCCTTGTCTCTCATTGTACCTGTATCACATTGCATCATTACCATTCTAGCCAAGGGAATTCCCCTTTACTATCTCCTAAGACTCACCTTTTTCTCATTTCCCATGCCTATGTATGTCAGCAAACCTAGTTTTGGTTTTATTATATGGTTTTTAGAGCTGAAAGGATCTCAAAAGTCACTTAATCCAAATCCTTCATTTTATATAAGGGCATACCAGAGTTCAATGAAGTGAGATAAATATAGTGAAGAGGTCGCAGAACTGATAATTGGACACATGGATCTTTCCATTAAATTCAGGTTCCTTAAGAAATAATTCACAGGGGCGGCTAGGTGGCGCAGTGGATAGAGCACTGGCCTCGGAGTCAGGAGTACCTGAGTTCAAATCCGGCCTCAGACACTTAATAATTACCTAGCTGTGTGGCCTTGGACAAGACACTTAACCCCACTGACTTGCAAAAACTAAAAAATAATAATAATAATTCACAGTAATTTGGAACTATTCTAAGGAACAATCAAACTGTGTATATCCTTTGATCCAACAATATAGACTACTAGGTCTGCATCTCAAAGAGATCATAAAAAAAAAAGGGAAAAACAACCTACATGTACAAAAACATTAGTTCTTTTTGTAGTGATAAAGAATTGGAAACCCAGGGGATGTCTATCAACTGAGGAATGACTAAACAACTGCGGTATATGAATGTAATGAAATACTATTGTTCTATAAGAAATAATGAGCAAGCAGATTTCAGAAAACCTGAAAAAACTTACATGAACTGATGTAAAAAGTAAGGTGAGCAGAAACAGGAAAACATTGTTTGAAGATGAACTATAACTGACTTAATTCTTCTCAGTCATACAATGATCAAAAACAGTTTCTAAGGACTCATGATGAAAAATGCTATCCATGTCCAGAAAAAAAACTGATGGAGTTTGAATACAGATTGAAACATACTGTTTTCTCTTTATTTTTAATATGATTCTTTTCTTTTGACCTGTTTTTTCTTTCATAGGAACTATATTTTCTAATATAGTTTCCATAATTGTATATACATAACCTATATCAGATAGCTTACCATTTGAGGGAGGGGATAGGGGATAAGAATAGAAAAAATCTGGAACTCAAAAATTTTATTAATGAATGTTGAAATTGGTCTTTATATGTAATTGGAAAAAATAAATATATTTTTAAAGTATATATATTTAAATATATTTTTAAAAAAAAGAAAATCTCTTCCAAGATTCTAGTTCAGAAGAGTATAGTATGAAGGCTAGACTTTGAGTCAAAAGACAGAGTTCAAGAACAGGCTCTGAGATTTATTGGTCATTATGAGCTTGGGCAAATAGCTTCACTTCAGATCTACATCTAGGGTAGGGAAAGAGTTAATATTTGTGATCTCTACCCTCACATGGTTATTTGTGAGTAAAGGGCTTTGCAAAACTATAAAAAGATTACATATTTGGGAGGCAGCATAGTATGGTGGATAGAATTAAGACAAACTCAGAACACTTCAGAGTCCTTAAAAAAGAAATGGGTCCAAGTTCTGTCTCTCATATTAACTGTGTGTCCCTGAGCAAATCACTTAACTTCTCACCAACAGGAAATTCTTTAAGATTAAAAATTCATACCAAATGGTGCCAATTTCCATTGTTAAAAGGAGTTTCTTGGGGTGGCTAGGTGGCGCAGTGGATAGAGCACCGGCCTTGGAGTCAGGAGTACCTGGGTTCAAATCCGACCTTAGACACTTAATAATTACCTAGCCATGTGGCCTTGGGCAAGCCACTTAACCCCACTGCCTTGAAAAAATCTAAAAAAGAAAAAAGTTTCTTACTGAGATTTTACCACATGAATGAAATAACAGATATTATTGATACATGCAAACATATAGATGAAAATATAGGAAAAAATAGATTATTATTAAACTTAATTCATACAAACAGGTCACTTCCTCATTTTATATTATGTCAGTATTTATAAAAAGTCAAATTATATTTTAAAAATTGCCAGTCTTTCATTTGTTTGTTGTTTAACTATGTTATCTTTCCAACCAGAGTTTTGGTCCCTAAAGAACCAAATTCTAATTCTTTTGTATGCTCTAAAACTGCAAAAAGGATTATAGTTTTAAAACCAAGATTTGAACTCAAATGTCCTGACATCAAGTTTGGTGTTCTACCTCCTAGACTACCTGTTCATTTTTAATACTTGCTCATTAAATGATCAAGAACCCTATAAATATAGAACCTGGGGAATATTCATAAAAAAAAGATGCTTTTCAGTGGAGCTATGAAACAGTACAACCATTTTGGAAAGTAATTTGGAATCATGCAAATAAAATAACTAAAACTCTTTAACCTAGAGATTCCATTAGTAGTAGGTTTATACCCTAAGGAGGTCATTGATGAGGAAAGTCCCCATATATAGCAACATATTTATAGCAGCACTTTTTGAGACAGCAAAAAAAAAAAAACAAAAACTGAAAACAATGTAGATGCCCAGCAAATAGGAAATGACTAAACAAACTGTGATACATGAATCTAATGGAATATTATTATGATGCAAAAAAATGATTGTGATACAGAGAATGGATACAAACAAGCATGAAATAATCTTATCAATTGTTTCAGAGTGAAGTAAGCAGAGCCAAGAAAACAATACATACAATGATGATAACAATATAAAAACAACCCCTATACATACAACACACAGTTAAAAAAATAAAAAATGAATGTTGCAAAATTATAAAAAATAAGTCTGCCTCAGAAGAAAATATATGAAACACTACCATTCCTCACTCCTTTGCAGGAGTGACAAGTATACAAGTGTTGAATACTACAGCTTTTCAGTCTTTTTTTTTTAAATCAGTTATATTGACTATTCTTTTTTCTCTATGGCTTTAAAGAATATTGTTTACCATATAGAATAACTCTCTAGGAACAAGGGAAAAGCAGAGATAGTAGCAGAAATGACAATTTTTTAAAAATATTCAACAAAAAACTTACTTAAAAAATAAAAATACAAAAAAATATGCTTTAATATTAATAGCTAAAGTTAACATATATATAAAACACTTATCATTTGCCAGGTAAGCACTTTACAAGTATTGACTTATTTGATCCTAAGAGGTACTATTATTACCCTCATTTTACATAAGAGGAAACTGAGGCAAAGATTTGGCAAAGTAACCTGCCCAAGGTCATATACCTAATAAGCCTCTGAGTCCAGATTAAACTTAGATCTTCCTGACTCCAAGCCTGACATTCTATTCACTGAGCCATCCTGTTGTTTTACATATATTTTTTGATGTTATAAATTATGTTTTATCCATTTGAGGTTTTCTTGGCAAGAATACTTGAGTGGTTTGCCATTTCCTCCTCCAGTCATTTTACTGATGAGGAAACTGAGGCAAACAGGATTGAGTGACTTGCCCAGGATCACACAGCTATTTCTGCTGTGGTTGCTCCCCTCACCTTTAGTGTCTGAGGCCTGATTTTAACTCACAAACATGAGTCTTCCTGACTCTAGGTCTGGCATTCTATCCCCTTCTTCACCTAGCTGCCCCACTTTACATAGATTGCAGAACACTCTTGAATTCCCGCCACCTGAAAACAATGAAAGACTTTCGAATCAGGCAACAGAAAGGCTTTAGAAGTGAGGACTTGGTAATTTATCCAAGAAAACTTGAAAATCAAGGTCATTAAGGCTGATACTATTAAGCTTTTTGACTATCTGGGCTACAAGATTACATTAAATAAGATATATCACCTAAAATGGTCTATCCCCTAGCCCCTAATACTTAGGATTAAAAACTTTTCTGATTCTCTCCAGAGTATACCATTACACCATAGCTGAATCCATGGAATAACTCATTTATGAAAGACAAGGAGTGTGCTGGGAAAGTTGACTGACTGACCAACTCATCTCATTACCACTGGGGGGAAAAAACTAAGCATGAAGGGCATAATTCACTAATGTCAGATTGACTGTACCCTTCTAAAAGTGAGAAAGAAGGTCACTAAACTATCCTGCTATGCCTAAATTCTAATCTGACAAACACAGAATTTACTTGAAGATACTCCTGGACACTGTCAGACATCACTAATATCAGCCAAAGAGAGAAAAGATCACCTTCCTAAAAAGATACCAGATGAAACTAGGAAAATATCCTAGGATCATAACACCACCTCTGGATGCAGAGCCATATTTAGCTGAACCTTCTAAAGAAGGCTTCTCAAAAAACTGAAGCTAAATATCCTGACCAATCTTATATGGTATAAAAGGAAAGAAAGTATCTAGTTGAATACTATCCAAGATATATCTCTGCCTGGAAAGACCCTGTAATGAGGAGCTCACTAACTCATGAATTGACCCCTTTCATTTATGGACTGTACTTATTGTTTGAAACCTGTCTCTCTGTAACTTCCCCCTCCCCCATCCTCTGGGATCATCATCTCTCAATAGTTGTATATATATCTTGTTGGGTTGAGGAAATGGGGTGAAGAGTAAGAACAGGAAAAGGACAACAAATGAAACATAAAGGTGTGAGAAGCTACCAGAGCAGAAATCAGAACAACCATCAGGTTAGAAACTAGGTAAGCAAACAAATCAGAGGGCATAGATACCAGAAGGTAGAGTAGGCGGGACAACCAAAGTCCACTCAAACGAACAAAAAACCAGATCTAAAGGAGCTGAAGAAATGTAACAAGGGAGCTGATTAAAGGGCCTGGCAAACAACCAGCAAACAGGAGAGCCTTAAGAACCATCCACAGCAAGGAGAAAGCCCTGATAGAGAGCTGCCTAATGCCTCAGTCTCCCCTGCCTTATTTCTCCATATCTTGGTCAAAACAAATCCCAAGTGGTCCTATCCCTGAAGGAAGTCTTACAGGAGATAACTTAAAAATACCTCTCTGAATAAAAAAAATGCAAGTGAGACACAAACTATTTTCTGACAGGGGCAGTTTTCTGACACCACATTAAATGAACTCTACCTAATTAAGATCCTCACAAAGAGCTCACATTTATTGGGATATAACAAAATATTATCTCCCTTGATACTCAAAAAATCCTGTGAGATCAGCAAAGTAAACATGACAAGGAAGGTGGGGAAATAACATTCTACTAACTTAATGTTTCACCTTCAAGTGACATCTGTAAAATTATTCCCATTTTATAGAAGAGGAAATAAAACCTCAAGAGAGGTTTAGACTCAATCAAATCATAGCTGCTAAGGGGTTTGGCAGAAATTCCAAGGCAAGGTTGACACTAAGACCTGAAACCCTTCTTGTCAGGCCACAGAGAAACTCTATGGACTTTGTCAAAACTTCATCCAATTTGCAATCATTTAGTCTTAGAGGGATTTTTAGTTTCTAGATCCAGAGGACACTGATTCATAGAGTATTTTCCCACTAAAATTAATCTTTCTCTCCTCCACTCCCCCAAAAAAATCACACCAATGAATCTGGGGCTAATTGAGTGGGAAAAAGAAGCTTCAGAGGCCATGATGTTTCATTTTATCAAGTGGCAGAGATTAAAAGCTATTATCATATCATATTTTTTGAGCATATGGGGGTGCTATCACATAAGAGACAAACTCATTTGCCAAACCATTCTGAAAGGGGGAAAAAAAGGTAACTGCCCACAGAAGTAGGGAAATGAGACTCTGAAAGTAACTTTCAGGGGGGTAGAGTTTGGGGAGAACTTTTGCCCCATTAAATCAGGAGAAACATGAGGGGAAAGACTTGGGAACCAGGTTAAGTGCAAAGCATAGCAACGGTAAACCATCTGGGCCAAATTAATGCAAACAGAATGACTTTACTATATATAAACAACAGGATTTTGCCACATCTAAAGAGCTCCAAACACCTGGATATACCACTCTCTCTAAAGGATGCATTTCTGCCACAAAAAGTTTTCATAAGTTTTTCAGGACTAGAAGAAGAGATCATTCTATCTAATCACTTTTATTTCAACAAACAAGAAGACATTGAAATAACTTGCATAGGGTCAACAGATAATCAGTGGCAATGGGAAGACTAAATCTCATATCTATTAACTCTCAGACTGCTGACTTCAACATTTCCTTCACACCCCAAAATGCATAAGTCCTTAAATTTTTTTGTGTCATGGTCCTCATACGCATTCTGTGGACATCTTCTAAAAGTAATATTTTAAATGCATAAAATAAAACACATTACAAAGGAAATCAAATATATATTGAAATAAAGGATCCCCCCCCATACAAGTTCAAAAATCCCCTTAAATCTATCCACAGAGCCTTTTAAGGATAATTCTATGGTAGCCCTAAAGAAATAAATGCCTTTCAAACTCTCAAAAGATACAGTTTTTTGATCAGGGTCTCAATAGTCCATTAGACAGACTTACTGTTTATAAACAACATGCATTTTGAATAGCATTCTGTTTCAAAGTATCAGGGTTAGATGATGAAGAGGAGAATGAATGTGTATGCTCAATTCTTTATGACATGGGCTCTAAAGGCAAAACTGACTTTTCTTTCTCTTTTCAAGGTGCTAACAGATTCATAAGATGTGTGAGCTAGAAAGATGGCTTAGAAAGATCATTTAGTCCAAATAACCCCCTTTGCTAAGAGTACACAGCTAGTAATAGGGATGAGGTTAGAATCCATATCTCCTAGCTCCCAGTACAGCATCATTCCAGTGAAGCTATGGGGCCATTCTTATGATGCAATGCCAAAATTTTAATTGTTTTGTCTCAAAAATAACTTTTTAAAAAAGTTTCCATACCTCTCAGACTAATAAATGCATGGAACTAAATTTATATAGAATGAGATAGATCCCTCAATCAACAAGCAATTACACTTACAGAAAAAGGAAATAAGCTAGGAACTGGGTTACATGTTTTTCAAATATTATTTTATTCAATTCTCACAACACTGGGAGAGTAAGCATTATTATTATTACCTCCATTTTACAGAGACGGAAACTAAAGTAAAAATAGATTAAGTGACTTTTCCAGGGTCACCCAGCCAGCATGAAGTTAGTTCTGGATTTGAACTAAGATCTTCTTGACTCTAGACCCAGCAAAATGAGAGAGAGAGAGAGACAGAGAGAGAAAACAGCAAATAAGTGTTTTGGCTCTCAAGGAGCTTATGTAGCTAACTATTTTCAAAATATATACAAGGTAATTTTGATGAGAAGGCATTGGCAACAAGGAAGAAAAGGAAATCAGGAGAGATTCTTATGTACCCAGGCTACAAAGTCCTAAATTTCACTTTAAACCTAGCTGCAAATTTTCCTTTAGACAAATTAAAAAAAGGGGGACAGAAATAGCTAGGCAGTGTTTGAAGCAGCATTCAAGGCTTCATTCAAAGTACAAGGCAAATATAAAGATACCATTCCAATGTGCAATTTTAGTTCTATGTGTGAAGTAAAATTCTTTGGATATAAAAAATGAGTTTATGTGAAGAGCACGAATCTTTTAACAAGAAAAAGAACTATGGTCTGCGTGGCTAGGTGTCGCAGTGGATAGAGCACTGGCCCTGGAGTCAGAAGTACCTGAGTTCAAATCTGATCTCAAACATTTAATAATTGCCTAGCTGTGTGACCTTGGGCAAGTCACTTAACCCCACTGCCCTGAAAAAAAAAACAAACAAAAATTGTAACGAAAGAACTATGGGTCAACATTCTGCTTTTTCTGTACTAATTTCTGGTTGAAATCCTATGCATCCGAAAGTGGCCCCTAGTAAATCCCAGGATAATCAAGAGAGAAAAAAAGTAAATAAAAAGGGTTAAAGTCTCCAAAAGTCTTTGCTTTCTTCTCATGGCATCACACATGTTGGCCATAGACACCTAAACTACAAAGCTACCTGGAAGCCTATCAAAAAACATGTCAATACAAGGACAAAATAGATAAAAAGGTAAAAACCAAGACAGTGAAGGATTAATGTTTTCAAGTCTTTAAAATAAACACTTATTCACCGGTTGGTATCTGAACTTGTTCTGAAAAGGGCACCAAGGTAAACCTGACTGAGAAACTGGGGAGGGGGGAGGCAGAGTTTAGCTTCTCTCAGTGTTATTTGTATATATGGACATAACACCAATAAACAGTTGCCTTCAATTTGCAAAGATAATAAATAATTCTCCAAAACCTTCTCTCTCATGCTTTAGAAATTTAAGTTTCAGAACAGGCCACTTGCTGGGTTACTTTTATGTTCATGTACAAGATGTCAAACATACAGACACATACATGTGGCAACTTGCAAGACATTTCCCAACAGGCTGAAAAGCTTGCTGAAAGTTACTTAATTAATGATGAGATGCACTGTTTTTGAATGAGGTAGGGGTGGGAGGGTAGGGGTGAGGAGAACATTCTTCTTAGTGGTTCTGCTTTTAGAAGGATATTACATGACCTTTTTCACTTTCTGCCTGCTTTAAACAATCCCAAGATTGGAGTGCTGGGGCTTATAATGGGTAAGTTTTTTTTTGTTTTTTTTTTTACTAATGAAGTCCATACTTCAATCACAGTGCACTTGCTAAAGTCAACAACTGCCCAAGTCTCCAGACTTTCAAATGCCACAATGTCTCAGGCCAGTATGAGACTGACCTAGTATAGCAAGCCAACCAAGCCAAAGTACAGTCCTCAAAACCTGAGGGCAACTGGAATAAGGGTCCTGATTCTCTATCACTTTGTGCAAATCTAGTCCTTAGGTCTACATTGAAGCAGAGAATTAATTAAAAGAGGGGTGGGAGGTAGTGGAGGCCTGGAGTCAGGAAGAACTGAGGTGAATCTGATTTCAGACATTTACACCAGCTTTGTGACCCTAGGCAAGTCACTTAACTGTATTTGCCTCAGTTTCCTCATCTGTTAAATGACCTGGAGAAAGAAATCGCAAACTGCTCCTTTGCCAAGAAATCTGCAAATGGGGGTCACACTTTAGACAAATTTCTTCTGCCACAGAGATCAAAGGTTTAGTCCCTCAATGCCCAAATCCTGCTCTGTCTCTCCTCTGTTCAGCTTTTTAAAATCTTGAACATCAGGGGCGTCTAGGTGGCCCAGTGGCTAGAGCACTGGCCCTGGAGTCAGGAGTACCTAAGTTCAAATCCGACCTCAGACACTTAATAATTACCTAGCTATGTGTGGCCTTGGGCAAGCCACTTAACCCCATTGTCTAGCAAAAACTAAAAAAAAAAAATCTTGAACATGAACTCCAAGTGAGCTGGGTTTTATAAATCTAAGAAACAGATGGAAAACCATTGCTCCTTCCATTTCCCCATGAAGTTTTATTCCACTCAGGGCATGAGTAGTTTCCTCAGCTTCCTGATTCTATTTTAAATAGAAGAACACTCTCCCAGATAGAAGCTAAGGCCCAAATTCTACATAGCAGCTGACCCCCATACAATAGCTATCATTGAAACTAAACTGAAATTTCAAAAGGGGATTGGGGTTGAGGCAGGGAGGGAGGGAGGAGCAATTGACTGTAAACAGCAATGACATCAATGTCAGATCCCCATTCAGTTTTTCATGTCAATATTGATATTGCAAGTATTATACCTATTATCCTTGAGAGATCACATAAATGATGAAAAAACAAGTAACTCTTCTTTATATAACTTAAAAAAAAACCCTCATGAGTAATCCCAGAATACAATTCCACCAGTAGTTTCACACAAAGTAGCCACAAGTTGCCAACCACTTATTACACAAGTAGTTACAGAAAGTAATCTATGTACAATTTTTGGTTTTATATTAGAGGGGCACTCCAAAATATCCAACCAAAGTTCAATACCCATTTTTACTACAATATTAAAGTGGCTCCCCCTTTCTCTAGTTTAACAATGCAGAGAATCTACAAAGCTCTCTGTATGCACTCTTCATTGATTAACTAGCTTGCAAAGCAAACTTCATATGCTTAGTGAGTACACATGAAATCTTCCCTCATCTCTCTAAAACCCAAGCATCTCTAACCTATACCAAAACTTTAGGGGAAAGGTCAAGACTGAAAATAATAGCATGCATGTCATTCATATAATGGTGGTGTAGAAGTACAACCACAACCAGTAGTCTCAGTAATGATATCTAAAATCCATGTTAGACTAAATATGCATAAGGATTCCAATTTTAGAGGGCAAGGGAGGAAGAATTCTTCTGGATGTCTACACAATGTGTTAAAGTCATAATCGGCCATCCTAAAGACTACTTTTTTTTTTTGGCATGATGAACTTGCACTCCCTTAAAAGGAAATCTTCAAAAGGATGTTCTTTTTTTCCCCCCTTTAGCAGAGAAGGTTAAAAGAAAATTAGCAAAGGCAGCAATAGAATTATAGGCATCATTTCCAGACCCTGAAAGACTTACCTGGCTTCGGTCTTTATCCACTTTCTTAAAACACTTATTCAATGACAAATTATGTCTCACTGAGTTTTTCCACCCTGTGGGTGCATTTGCAAAATATGGAAAGTGTTCTAAGATCCAGTTGTATATATCCTTTACTGGTAGTCGCTTAGTTGGAGAGTCTTCAATGGCCATAAATATGAGGCAGCTAAAAGAATAAGGAGGTTTACAGTTGGGGTTCTGCCTGGCATCATAGGGCATGTCAGAGTGAGCAGGAGATGGGGGTGTATCATCGTCGATGTCCTGAACAGGGCTGA
Organism: Macrotis lagotis; assembly: GCF_037893015.1. Taxonomy (NCBI): domain Eukaryota; kingdom Metazoa; phylum Chordata; class Mammalia; order Peramelemorphia; family Peramelidae; genus Macrotis; species Macrotis lagotis. The sequence goes on along the minus strand of NC_133661.1, from coordinate 228,416,221 downwards.
CACTCCTCAGGACTGAATCCCCAAAGCTTTTCAGCAAGTTCTTACTCTCATGCAACCAGTTCAAGTTAGTGAGCTCTTCATCTTCCATTGCCCCTTTTTCTAATCGGATGGCAGGCAAGGCAAAGTCGAGGTCATCTTCATCGTGAAGGGATTTGGACAAATCGCTATTTCTGTAACACTGACTCAGGCCACTGGAAACACTAATTCCTGAGCCCTCTGGCTTCTTACTGGGAGGCATGACTGGACCCATTTAGGTGGAGGCTCCTAGCAAAGTAAATTTGAGAAAGAAAAGATTAGCTGGTAAACTTAAGAAAATGTACAAAACAAGCTTCCTTCCTTCCCTCCCTTTTCCCCGGACCTCCACCCAATTCTCCCCTAAATGGCTATCTCTTTCCTTCTTTGCTCTCACTAATCTACACTTAGGAAAGCTACAAATGGAATCCTTAGCAATTCAGAGAAGGCACAGATCTTAAATAGGATAGTAACAATGACAATGACATGGGAAATAGTAGAATACTTGTGTTATTACAGTCACACAAATGAACTATTAATGATGAGGTACAAACACAATTAAAAATTTTAAATTTTGCTCAAATCAAAGAAGAATTCTAACACTGTTCCTAGTTCTCTAATGAAACCAAAAGTGACCTCCCCTGCCCTCCACCTTGAAATTATTATTTTTACTGCCAAGTTTTTACCATCTCCAGGAGATAGAAAGAACAACTAATATTTCTCTGGAGCCATAGAATTTACAATGTATTTTCTCATGATCCTATGAAGTAGGAAGTAAAGTATTTTTTTCCGAATGAAAAAACTGAATTGAAAACGATTTGCCAGACATCCACGATAATAAGTGACTGGGGCAGAAATCTACAAGTCCTGAAACTAAGTCAAAGACAATTCAATAATGATGATCTCCTATGTGTCTTTGATATCAATATTTCTTTGTGACTATCATCCCCCAAATCCCACAACAAATACTTTTGGGGGAAAGCAAATTATTATTTAACAGTTATATGCATCATATTGTATACATACATCACTCTGCTTTCAAATATGTGTTCCTATATTTACATGTACATATATGTAAAAATACATATATTCCTATCCATATTTATGGGTATGTACATGTGGAATAAAACTTAAGGTCAGTTGTTTCAGATTAAGTTCAGCTGTTCCCATTTTGAATGCATCAGGACTAATTTGTGATTAAACTACATTGCCAGAAAGGCACATCAATTTAAGTGCTTTCTAGAGTTTCTCTCCCTCTTTCCCCAGCACATCTCCTATTCATAAGTAACAAAATCTGTAATTTTAACAATAGCTGTATAGGAGCAAGAAATTGGGGGGGGGGGGAGGCAAGTAACTTCAGGAATGTATGAAAGGCAATCAGAACCCATAGGTTGAAGATAGAAGGAATACCAATACATGTATTGCTACACAATTATATTTCCCTACTTTTATCAGTGACCTAGAACAAGAAGCATATGATAAAATGGCAACTAAAAAAATACATGAGGGAGTGGCAAACAGTAGCCAATGGAATGACCTATACCCATAGAAAGTTTAGTTAACTTTCAAAAACCTACATGAGTTTTGAAACACAGCAGAAATTATGCAAAAGAGCAGTTGGATGCTCTGTGGATGTGGTTCCTTACAAGGGGGAAAGCGGGGGGAGACTCAAACCATACATTTTTGCAAGGAGCTAAGACCCACAAAATGCCAAGGTCCATCAAAAGAACAGTAAAATTGTCTCTAAGAGTCTTGCCACTCAAAGGACAATAGAATTTGAATCTGGAGAGACCTTAGCAGTCACAGAACTCAGCCTCCTCATTTATAAATGAAGAAACCTGAGAGGGGGAAGTGACTTATTTGAGTACATACTCACAAGCAAGTAAATAGCAGAGTTAGGATACAAATCTAGTTCTTCTGACTCAATCTTGACCTAAGGATTCCTCCACTGTGGCAATATGTATCTATCAAGTCCTTGCTGATTTTTTCCAAAGCCAGAAGGGATCTCCTCCTCATCTCTTAACCCTTGGATTCCCTCCTATGGGCTTATTAGAGTTTAAGTTGTATTAGAACTTATCTGTAGAAAAGAGGATAAGGGCCTTGTCTTATTTATATTTGTTTCTCTTCCAGCACATTACATACCCTGGGCCTGTACTACTGGCTACACTGGAGGGGAACACCCTGAATGAGGAAACTCCTTCCACCAAAGTAGGTTCACAGCTTTTTCTACTACTAGTCCCAGAGCTGCCTAAAGCAGTAAGCATTTCAGTCACAACTCAAAGGCTGTACTCGACCCCAAAGTGAAGCACACAGTAAATGCTAAATAAATGTTTACTGACTGACAGACCTCTTTCTACCTTCAAGTCCTGCTCTCATTGCCCGCCAACCTGCTGCCTCCACCAAACATGCATGAGTACACACATAAATATACACATGCGTGCATGTGCATGCACACACGCGCACATGTGCGCACGCACACACACACACACACACACACACACACACACACCTCTGAGGGGTAAGTGTCATGATTAGAACTTTTTACAGTTGAAAAAACTGAGGCACACAGGATCACAAGGCTAGTTACTGTCTGAGGATACACAGCTCTATTCCATCCACTGCTCAATCTAGATGATTCCATAAAGAGTAGGGGGTTTAGTAGCCACTATTTTGAATGAATGAAAAAAAAAGGTAGCTTGAAGAGTACTTTTTCTACTCCAAAAAAAATAGAGCAATCTGTGATTTTGGGCAAGTTCCTTCACTTCTTTGGCTCTCAGTTTCCTCATCTGTAAAATTAAAAATTAGAAGGTGGAAACTGAAATGACCTGTGTCCCTTTTGCAACTTCAAAAGCTGTGACTTTCCTCTCCAAAACAGAAAACATGAGATATACAAAGGTATATTTTATTCCTGCCAAACAGAAGCAACTACAGTGGCCAAGGGAGAGGAGCTGTACTATAACCTGAATTTTTTTTTATAATTGGATCAAATCTGGGCTTCTTTCTCAAAGGTCCTAAGTTCCTATCAAATATCTGAATTTCTACTTTAACTTCCCACTCTTCAAAGGGGAACAAGCTAGACCAACTATTCAAGTTCAAGTCAACTTGAGTTTCAAATGAAAGTTTTATATCTCATGAGCTTCTAAACAGGAAAATTATATCATGGCTGACAGTAAAGTAATTTAATTGCACTGTTGCTATGACAACATGCTGCTCTCTTTCTGTTTAATTTGCTTATTTGTCAGTAGCTTCCCAAAGGAATGAACAAGCTATTCTCCATGTTTTCTTTTGTTTTAAACAAACATTTTCAGAGGCCAGCAATAATAGTTTCTTTCTTTAAACGATACTTCAAAAATAAGTTTAGAAAAATAAAAAGGGGACAGACTCCAATAACCTTGTATTTCTTTGCTTTGTCTATATTCCGACAGCTTTCCTTTTAGCTTCTCCCAACCACCCACCCCAACTACATACCTACAAATCATGCATTTTATAGCAACAGTGTGCAGAGCTCTTGACCTCTAAGTTTGGTTTAAAACACATTTTCCAAAAACCACAGCTGAGGATTTTTCCATTATTCTATTCTAACTGCAACACTAGCCAAATCTTTTTCCTCTCCCTATTGGGGGGTGGGGGTGGGTGGGGAGAGGGAGAAGAGTATGCAGTTAAGCAAATATTTTTTAATCCGCTGCCAATTAGGCTGTTCTACAAGATAAGTCAATAGTTATTCAGTGGTGACCCTTAAAACTTTTCTTTTTGGAATTATATTATACCTCCCTTTGTTTTTTATACCTTTCTTTTTAAAAAAAAAAAAGAGACAAACTGCTTTAGAAGAGCTTGTTTCTTGGCCACTTCTAAAAATTTTTCACAATAACCGGCAGATACAATACAAATTGGAAATCCTCAACAGGTGTTCACTGTGGGTTTTAAAAAGATGAGTTGGGAATAATGATATATATTTCAATAGCAAAGCTAAAAAAGTCCCAGAGTTTGTGGGGCCAGGAGCAATTCCACCCCCCCCCCCAGCTCCTGCGCGCGCACTCTGGCTGCCTTCTACTGTACTTGTCAAAAACATTTGAAGGGGAACAGTGAAGGCAGTGATTGGCTGAACTTAGAGTCAATCAGGCGTGTTGCTAGGAGACCGAAAAACTGCTCTTATTCCCCACACACAGGGCAGTTGCGAGCTCACATACCTTCACTGCTGGTCAGATGTCATAAACGTTTTATTGGCCTTATGGGTTGCATGTCATAAAAATTAATACAGCCCCCAACTTATCATGCACCCGAGGAACCCTGATAGTCAAGAGGGTCCGTGGGTCTGGGTGGCTAGGGAACGTTTCAGGAGACTCACTCCCCCTACCCCATGCCAAGGCTGGACAGTTTTTAAAAAGAAAAGAAAGAAAGCAAAAATCTTTGTTAGGCACATCTCGTTATCTTAGGGTCCGTCTCCTGTGCCCCCTGCCCCCTCCAAGATTCGAGTGTGAATGACCGAGACCCCGGTCCTCTTCACACAATGCCAACTCTCGTCTCTTTTTGAAGGGATTTCGTTCTTTTTCTTTTCTTTCTCTTTCTTTCTTTCTTTCTTTTTTTTTTTCTTTCGGAAATCGAAGCAATAGGAAAACATCCTGTACGTCGGGTCAGGAAACTCTCTAGACCAACCAACTTGGCTCGGCTGGGGTTCTCTTCCTTTACCTACTCGGGCCGAGCCGGCCCCAATCGGAACCCCAGAGCAAACATCCTTTCCCACCCCGCCTCGATGCCCAGTTGCGGAGGGGCGAGAACCACTATCTCCAGCCCATCCCGCTGGGCCCCAGCCTCCCCCCCACCACCACACACCTCCCCAGATCTACCTCCCACCCTGGACGCCCTCCAAGGCTCGAAATAAACTTACCTGGATCCGGCTGGGGGTGGGGTAAGGGCGGGGTGGGGAAGGGGAAGGGGGTGGAGGGTGGGATTAGATTCCACAACTGCCCTTGGGCGTGAGGTTACAAACTTTCATCTGATGGAAGTGAACATCGCTGCCTCCCCGGGCTAACAATGTGCAGCAGGCGGCGGCGGCGGAGGGGGTGGTCGTGGGGAGCAGAAGCGGGAAGAGGAGGAGGAGGAGGAGGAGGAAGGGGAGAGCAGGGGGAGAGCGCGGCATGGGACCTGCTGCAGTCGGCCTCCTTTCTTCCCTGCCCCCCGCCCCCTCCCCGGCCCGGCCGACCTCCCCACTCGAGAGCAGCGGCGCTTGGGGGCCGGGGCTCGCCCGAGAGCGATAAATTGTTTCCACTGCAAACAAAAAAAGGCGACACATGACCAGGAAAGAGGAGGGGGAAGAGGGGAGGGGAGGGGAAAGCGGGAGGGGGAGGGAGCCGGAGAGAGGGAAAACGTGGGCTGGGCCGCCGGCGGCAGCGGGCAGGCAGCGGCCAGAGCCGCAGTGAGGCCGAGCGGGCACCGGCGCAGCGTCCGGCCCGGGGCCGGGGCCGGGGCCGGGGCCGGGGCCGCCTGGGCGGAGGAGGGGGCCGGGGCCGCCTGGGCGGAGGAGGGGGCCGGGGCCGCCTCGGCTCCGGATCCCAGCCCCGCTCCGCTCTGGGACCGCGCACGCCGGCCCTCCGCAGCGGGCTCCGGCCTCGCTGGCCCGGGCCGGCGGGGCTGGGGGCCGGGGCGGGGGCCGGAGCACACTTTCTGCTTCGGGGGGGAGGCCTGGGAGAGCCACGGAGAAACGAGCCTCCGCCGCCGGGCCGGGGGTCTCAGGCGCGGCACAAGTTTGCCCGCCGGCCCCTCAGCGCAGAGCCGCGGGGGGCAGGCAGTGCCCCTCGGATCGGGACGGCACCGCCGGGCTCGGGCTCGGGCTCCGGCGGGTCAGGCGGGTCCTACCCAGTCCTGCTTCCATACATGGTGCAAAGAAGGAATGAAAAGCGGAGTGGCGATGCGGTCCAGGCTGGGGTGCAGGGACAAGTATCCCGCTCCGCCCCAACCTCAGATTCCTCTCCTAACTCCCGGCCCCCCACCCAGGAGGAAGAGCCTGGGCTAAAATTACACCGCTTGGTGCCGCCGCTCGAGCAGACGGCAGGGAGGCAGCCCGGCCCGGCCCGGCCCGGGACGGGACTCGGGGGTCTGGGGAGCCGCTAGCCGGCCGCTCGCTCCCGCAGACTTCTAGGCCAGGCGCGAAAACAAGCCTTATCTCCCGGCGCCGTCCCGCCCACACGGCTGCGGGGGACCACGGCCGCCCCATCTCTTCACAGGGTGCTAGCTCCGGTCCACAGGACCCCTAGTGCAGGGAGGGGGCAGCCCGGCCATTTCACTGACCGGCGGTGGATCGCAAGGCTTCGGTTCTGCTCCCCGCCCCGGTGAACCCGCACAAGTTTTTGAAGGACCAGACAAAACAATGCGCAGTACTGGAATCGAGGAAAGCTCTTACTAACTGCTCATAGACTGGCCAGTCCACCAAAGGGCAGACTGGGGAGGAAAATCTATGACTAAAGGGGACAAGAAATTAGAAGAGTGTGGTAGAAAGAGCCCAGGGGGATCCTGAGACCTTCGCCTTGTGACCCAGGGCAAGACCTTTCTAGGTCTCAGTTTCCTCCTCTGTGAAATGGAAGATTCAATTGAACCATTTTTAAAACTCCCGACTCTCGTGGACCCTAAGAGAATGTTGAGCCTGTTTCTATGTGTTCTGTTTCGGAGCAACATTTTGCCAAGTTGGATGAAGTAGAAGGGATATGACCTTCTTTGCTTTTAAATTTTTCTCATTCCTGAAAAGAAGAAAACCAGCCTTGGAAATCATTCTGTACAAGGCCAGCTACGACTCACTAGGGAAAACAGAATCCTCTCCCATCCATCAGTCTCACGAGGGGTAACTTCAATAAGAAGTCCTCACCCTCAATGGAAACCCAAGGGGAACAGATACCAAAAGGAAGGTGAGGTACATCCAAACAACTCAGGTTTTGTTCAGAGAAGACAAAAACACCACCACCGGCTAGGGAGGGGGAAAGGGAGGAGATTTTGATATGGATCTCAAGTGCAATATAAAAATCTGGGTTTTCCTGGGACCTAGAGAACAATAAGACTACCAAAGAAAGAAAACAAATGTATCCTATTCCTTTGTCATTGCCTTACAAGTCTCTTCAGGAGTTCCTTAAGTGCTGCTACTGTTATAGACCAGGAGTATATCAGCAACCCTTCCTTTCCATACTCCTGAACACCCCCCCCCAAGCTATTGACTGGCTCACTCAAACCAGAGTTTCACATCCTTTTTAATAATTCAAAAGATCAGTGATTTCATCAATGTGGGTATTCCCTCCACAGAGACAGATCATAACCCCATGAAAGTCTTTATGAATTGATGTGTGTGGTTATTCTTTTCATGATAAGCCTCTCAGTAGTTGGTTAGGGTAATCACTGGCCCACACTTTAGAACTCACCAACTTGGGAGGGCCTGCCAGAGCTTATGTTCTACTGGCATTCGGTTAAATTCCATTCAACAAACATTAAGCACCTACCATGTCTGAGGATTCCAAGTAAAAAAGACAATCTCTTCACTCAAAGATAGTGCATTCTAAAGGACAGTAGCCATAGAGAACCACAGATCACCATCATCTACAGTGACGCCTCAGACTAGGATGGGAATAGAACATCTCTTTAAGTCACCATTGAAATACAATACATTACTTTATACCTACTTCTTCCTATATTCTTAGGAATATAAGAGGAAGAATAATGGAGCAGAATAAGCTTTGGGCAGACAGTCAAGAAAGACTTTACTTTGAAACCATGCTTCTAACACTAACTGTAAGGCTTTGGGAAAGTTTGCTTTTTTAAACCTCAGTTTACTTAACTTTAAAATGGGAATGATAATACCACCTGGAAGCTTTTTCTCAGCTCTTAACACAGAGCAGGGCCAAAAGTACAGAGTCAGTATATGTTTGTTGACTGATTGTAAAGCATTATAAAAATGTTAATTATCCTTTAAACTGTTATCGATTGTAAATTTAAAAGAGATGTACAAAGAAATATAAGATACTGCAGGAAAACTGAATATGGACAAGTTAGGAACAACCTCTGTTCCATCATCCATAGAGATAAAAATATCTGTATTACGTACTTCACAAATGAAATAACAAGCAAAATATTTATGAATCTTTAAGCACCTTATATCAACTATCTTCTGCCCTTAGTTAAAATCCCACTGCCCCTTCTTCATTTATTTACCTTTAAGGTAGAAACACATCACATAAGATTTCCTTTGGCTGACTTCTGGTTGCTTCCACTGCCCTTTCTAGATCTGTCTAGACATTAAGAGTTTCCAGAGCTAAAATAAGAAAGGAAAGTTACCTTGGGCGGGAACTTTTCTTCATCAAGTTTCTCTGATAATGGTCTCCCTTCTAAAGCATTATAAGGAACTGATTTAAATTTCTAAGAGTCACTGTCTGACTGATAACTGAACAAAGGGTATGAGTTTTCAAATGAAATCCAAGCTATCAAACCTGGAATAAAAAGTTCTCCAAATCACTAATAATCAGAGAAAGGTACATTTAAAGCAGCTCTTGAGATTCTAACCATCACCATTATGCTAGTAAAAATGATTTTAAAAAAGGAAAATAACAAATGTTAGAGGTTGAGAGAAAACAAATTTATTAAAGCATGTTGGAGTTGGGAATCAGTCTAGTCCTGGAAAGCAATGTTATATTATGTCCCAAAAGTCTCTAACTGGTTCATTCCCTTTGACCTAGTAATAATTAGTCCTAAACTCCAATGAATTCAAAGAGAAAAGGAAAGGACCAATATATACAAAAGGACTAATATATATATATATATATATAAAATGTGTATTTGTGTGTGTGTATATACACACACAAAAAAAACCAGGGCTCTATTTTTTGAGTGATAGCAATGAACTAGAAACTGGGGGGAGACACTTGAAATGTTTGAACAAATTATGATTTAATAAACTCAAGAGAATCTTATTTTAAGAAATGGTGATAAGAGCACATACAAAGAAATCTAGAAAGGTTTGTATGTACTGATGCAGAGTAAAGTGAGTAGAATCAGACGAACACGTTATACAGGGACCACACCTTAAAGACAACAATTTTTAGACTTAAGAACTCAGATAAGTACAATGACCAAGCACAGTTCCAGAAGGCCAATAATGATAAAGTTGGCTACCTACCTGTTGACCAATAAAAGACTCTATATACAGAATGAGAATTTAGACATGATCAATAAAGAATGTGTTTATGTGTGTATATACACACACACAAAATAAATGCTTGTTACTTGAAAAGTTTAAAAATAATTTCTTGGGTACAGAGTTTATTAGAGGGGAAGCTAGGTGCTTCAGTGAATAGAGCACCAGCCCTGGAATCAGGAGGACCTGAGTTCAAATCAGAGCTCCGACACTTAATAATTATCTACCTGTGTGACCTTTTTGCAAATCACTTAGCCCTACTGCCTTGCAAAAACCATAAATATATTTTTTAAAGAGTTTATTAGAGCCTGAAATAGCCCCATGGAATTTCTCTGACTCAATGAATATATTTATTAGTTATTTTCCTTAAGCATGTCCACCCATGTTACCCTTCTAACTCAGTAAACTCTAGTGCTTCCCTTTTACCTTGAGAATTAAACTCCTGTTTGATATTTAAAGAACTTCAAAAACTTTGTTCCAACTGACTTTTCAAATCTTATGACACGTTAATTATCTTCTCACTTCTCTGTTTCAGCATAACACTCGAGGTCTAAGCACTAGCAATCCCCCATGCCTGGACTCCACTTCTTCTATAAAGAGTCTTTCCTGATTTTTCTATTATCAGTATCATTCTTAGTACCATTCTTCATTGAAGCTCTTTCATATACATGTATGTACATGTTACCTCCATTGATTTCTCCTTTTGCCATACTGCAATCTCTTAGCTGAGAACTTGTCACTTTTTCATTTACGTTTCTAACACCTAGCTAGGGTCTAGCACACAGTACACTCTTAATAAATCCTTGTTGATAGATCAAAATCCATTAATTGTAAGACATTGTGCCAGGCTGGAAAAAGTAGAGAACAAAAACTGACAGTCCCTGACCACAAGAACCCTTCTACTAAGATGAAATGTGTGTTCATAAGTAAGGTAATTTAAGGAAGAAAAAGAACACTAACAGATTGGTGGGATGGAGAGGAATGAAATCAGCAAACACTTCTTAGAGGAGGTAGCCCTCAAATAGAACTTCAGAGAGAATTAATACTGACAGAAATGAGGAGAAAGGACATTCTAGGCATGGAGGATAGTCACTTCTAACTCAAATTGCCATTTCTCACATCATAATTTTGCTTTGTGATATTTTAATTCTCCATTCCCTATCTTACTTCTCTTTTTATTTGCTCATTCATCATTTATTGAAGGCCTGCTGGATAATTCTCCTAGACTGTAAGTCGCAGAGAAGATGCTGACTTGCTTAAGCAAAAGAAATTTCCTCATATAGTTCATGATGATCAATAATATCACAGGTCTAGCTCCACAGCAGTTATATAGCACAGTAGAAAGAACACTAGGCCAAAAGTATTAACTAGCTGTGTGTGACCCTGGGCAAGTCACTTAAACTTTGCCTCAGTTTCCTTAACTGTGTAATAATAGCACTTATCTCAGGGTTAAGATTGAGATAAATTTACAAAATATTTACCATAGTGCCAAGTTTACAGTGGGCACTAGAAAAATGCTTATTCCTTTTCCTTGTCCCTATCTGAAGAAGACATTGCAGATTCTGTTGGGGAAACAGAGATGAATAATACCTGTTTAACAAGGGTTTATCTACAATCATAGATGATGGAGGATATAAAATCAAAAATGAGAGTATCCCTCCTCTCAAAGAATTTACATTCTACTGGGGAAAAGTATTATGGACACAGATAAATAAATACAGAAAAATCTAGGAGTAAAGTGTAAACATAACTGCTAGAAGAACCAGAAATATCTTCCATAAACAACAGGGAGCTATTGAGTGTTTTTGAGCAGGTAAGTGGCATACTCAGGGCTTTTTCATTAGGAAGATTAATCTATCAAGGGATGAACTGAAAGATCTGAAGACATTAGAGGTAGAAAGACCCATTTGGACATAATGAAAGCTTGAATTAGATGGGAGCACTGGGAGTGTTAATGAAAGAAACCAATTTAAGGATCACATCAAAAAGTCAAGATTGAGAGATTATCAATGCCTGCTGGAGTTAGGAAACCAAAGTTTGCTTTCTTTGTTGTGTGTAGTATGGAAAGAGTAAAGAAAACAGTGTAATACTGTATAATTAGTAAAATTTAATCTCACTGGACATCTGTTATAATAATTATATTTAAACAATAATCATTCTAGATATACTAGAGAAATTTTGGTACTTTCTTAGTTCTCCAGATTTTTCATTCTGGTGCATAATTTGCATAATCAAGAGGGTAGGCAATGGGAAGTCCTTGTGAAATGACAAGTTCCCTAGATGGAACAGAAGCCACATACAAATTATATATGAGAAAAATAGGGTCGTGACTAGTGAAGTGTGAAAAAGAGATGATACATTTTCCTTCATTAGGTAAAATGAAATAACTAAGACCAAACTGTATCAAGAATTCTTGCTGGAGGCAAAATGAAAACACTGAACTTACAAACTCTTTTTTTTAAAACATAAAGAGAAGAGTGTAGATTTTTGACTTCTTTTCCTTATACTCAATGATCCAGTGACATAGACCTACCTTTGTTCTATTGTTGTTCACTTGTTTCAGTCATGTCTGACTCTATGTGACCCCATTTGGGGTTTTCTTGGCAAAGTTACTGTAGTAGTATAACATTTCCTTCTCTGTTTTATAGATGTAGAATTGAGGCAATTTATATTAAGTGACTTACCCAGTATCACACAGCTAGTAAGTGTCTGAGAGCCAGAACTCATGAAGATGAATCTTCTTGCCACCAAACCCCAGTGCTCTATCCATTGTGTCACCTAGCTGCCCCTTGGCCTACTTGCTACTCTTCAAACACAAAACTCCATATCTTTTTACCAACTATATAACTTGTCTAGAACGCTCTCCTCTTGACAAGTGTCTCCAGGTTCTCATAACTTCCTTCAAAACTTAGGCAAAATGTCTTTCTATTCTAGTTATTTCCCTCCTCCTTCCTTTCCCTATTAGATTATCTCCAATTTATTAAATTTTTCTTTTTCTTTTGCACTATGAGTGTGCCAATTCATTTATTGGCAGGTTATCTCCTTCATTAAAAAGTGAGCTCCTCAAGAACACAGATCATCTTGTTTTTGTATCCCTTGATCTGGAGTACACAGTGAGCCTTAATTCTCTGTTGATTGGTAGATTAAATCCAGATTCCAGATGCAGGAATACCATTTTATCAATAAGTAATTAATGAATATCTACTGTGGACTCACAGAGTCTAAGTGCTGTTATAAAGATGGTAGAAAATCATGATGGATTCAGAGAAGTCAGATATGGCTTCCCTGGCTAAATGGAAAGGAAGAGAATTGCCAGAAATATTGGTGAATATTATGCAATAGAACTGTCTGATCACTGTGAGCAAGAATGATCACTGTGAGCAAGAACTGTTTTTACTTTTATCTTTATTTTCCTGAGTACTTAGTACAGTAAGTACTTCATTAAAGTTTGTTGAATTAAATGAATGAATCAGTTCAGGCTACATTACAGTTCTATTCCATCTTAAAAATGGCAGACTTACACTTGAATTTCAGGTCTTCTTAAGGGAAGCTTACTGGTTCATTTTAAGCATTCCTCATATTCTCAGGTACTGTACTCATGAAACAATTTGCAAAAATTCCACAGAATCAGTGCAGACAGCTTATGGGAAAATAAGTATTCTTGCAGAGCTTTTTACAAAAGGCTTAAAAAAATCCTTATCAATCAGTGGGGACAAAATTACACCTTTCTCAAAGTGTTGGTGTTTTGAGTAAACTGGAGAGCTGTTTAGTATAATAAACACTGTATTTCCCATTAGGGATTCTATTGTACTGATATGAACAGGCTTACAGTATTTATGATATTAATACCAAATTTTCCATAAATTCCCATGAGTCCAAATATAAGGTGAATCCTCCTTGAATTAAATTATTTTAACTATTTTGTGGTGTTTTTTTTTTAAATGTGAGCCTTCTATCTCCATGCTAGTCTATACATATCTGGTTTCCCTCACACCCAAACATAATGGAATTATTCTGTCATGCAAATTTGATACTCATTTTCAGAGAATTCATCCCAAATGATCACATGGACTCTTTGTACCTGATTTGTGGGAGAGTATTCTGAGGTTGTATTGTCTGATCAGACAGGGTTGGATCCAGTGTATTTTGTCTCTAACGTAGTGATGTCATTTTGGTCCTCTTCAGGAAAGAAGGACTACAACCAACCAATTCTGTCAGGCTAAGATTCTATGTGTATAATGTTGTTCTCTATACCTGCCTACCCTCCTGGTTATACTGACCTGCAAGTTGAAAACAGGAAGAACCTACTAGAATAACAGCAGACATTTCAATAACTGAGAGCTCCTCCTATTTCTATAAAGGCTTATGGTTTACAAAAGCCTTCTTTGCAACATCCTTATGTATTAAGTCATATATGATAATATTTAGATGGTGATAACCCCATGTCAGCTATTATAACATGCTAATCACTTTACAAACATCTCATTTGATCCTCATAACAATTTAGGAAATACGAACTGTTATCCCCATTTTAGAACTGAGGAAACTGATGAAAACAAAGCTAAAGTGATTTGCCCATTTAAGTTACTTAAATAAGTAATTGAGTTCAGATTTGGCTCAGGTCTTCCTGGCAAGACTAGCACTCTACTCACTCACTGATCCACCTAGCTACCTAATCTCAATAGGTGGTAGAAACATCTCCATTTCCCAAAAAAGGACACTAAGTCTCAGTTAAGTCACTGATAATATAGATGGACCTTAAAGGGCACATGCAGGGGAGTAAAAGGCTGAAATAGTAGAAAAACTATGGTCAGATTATAAAGCGTTTTAAATATCAAAAATGGAAACTTGTTATCTCAGAGGTATTGGAAAGTTACTGAGGTTTTGTAGGCAATGAAATAACATGGTCAGACCTATGTTTTAAAAATATCAACTTAGGAGCTATATAGAAAATGGATTGAGGAGGGGCTGAGTAAACTGGGGGTGGGGCAGAAAAGGTGATGATGGAATTAACCAGGGCAAATGCCATGAACTTGGAAGATTCTGAGGAGGAAAACACTGATGAGACTTGTGAAGGGACTGAATATATAGGATGAATGAGAGTGAAGAGTCAAAAGTGACTGTTTGAGAACTGGGTAACCAGAAGTGAGAGGGTATCTAAGAAAAGGCAGTACTTCAATTTGACCCATGCAGAGTTTGAGGTTGTGGTAAAGTTCATTTACTAATTGTGTGACCTTTGCCTCAGTTTCCTGATCTGTAAAATGACCTGGAGAAAAAATACCATTCCGGTATTTTTGCCAAGAAAAACCTAAATGGGGTCAAAATGAGCCAGAAACAAACAAATACTGAACAGCAATGACATGGGTTATTCTGGTGAATACATCTAGTAGGTGATTGGAAATGCAGAACTGAAGCTCTAAAAAAAAATGAGGGCTTGATATGAAAATCTGAGAGTCATCTACACAGAAAGAACCTTTGAACCCACAGGAGTTGATAAGATCACTAAGAGAAAGAAAGAGGCATCAGATAATCAGATCTCTAGAACTTGAAGAGTACTTAGTAGTCATCTAGTTGAACTACTGATTTACAGGTAAAGAAACTGAGAGGCAGAATGGTTAAATACCTTCCTTGCCCTGCAGCCCACAGCTACAGAACTGTAAATCAATTTCTGGAGTCCATAATCAGGGCTTGCTTCTCCAAGCAAAGTAAAGAAGGAATGGAGAAGGGCCCAGGACAGATTTAAATCTGTGAACCTAAAGTAAATTAGTTACTTGAAAAGAAATATCAGAATTTTTTTTCTTCCAATTCAGTATTTTTAGTTCATCTTCTGTTTAATAAGGTAGGTTGTCTTCACTGTAATCAAAACAATGGAAAGAGCAGAAGGATACATACAAAAGTTAAGTGATGTTAAAAATAAAATAAACAATAAATAATTCTTATAAGAACAACAAAAATAAAAAGGGGGAAAATTAGATTCCAAGTGCCAATCTTTATTTCCTTGAGGGCAGAGACTTTGACATATATACTTCTCTTGTTCTCAATCTTTGCCTTATGCAAAGAGGCCCATCAAGAAATATTTGTTGACTGACTGCTTCATCCAACAAAAATTATAACCCTTTTGGAAAGTCTTCCTTCAAAACCTTTTTAATCTATGTAAATTCATAGCCTGTCATAGGGAAAGAAATCAAACATCTTTTTTCCCTTTTCCAAGTTTTCAAGAGGTTTTATTGCCTTTTTCAGTAAGTACACCAAGTCCCCGAGTCTCCTGGGTCTCCTCTGTAAGCGAGCCTGCCAAAGTGTTAACAATGCCAAAAAACAAACTTCTCTCACTTTATTTTCTTTTTAGGGGAGTAAGAGAAAATAGTCAAACCTTACAAGCAAAAACTTCCCTCTGGAGCAAAGTAAAAGCTCTAACTCTGATGAACTTTTTGGAAAACAGTAACAAATTTTGAGTTCATTTGGTCTGTATTATTCCCTGCTGGGCTGAAAGGCATAACGAATATCCACCTAAATCATTCCATCAGTAACTTGTGATGAATTACAAGAGAAGTGATAGGCCCTAACGCAGAAAAATTAAAGGAAAACTAACTGTCCTCTTCCAGACTGGTGAAAGTTCACCAAGACTTTTCTTCAGACTGAAATTCTCTTACATGATAAACATTTCAGGGGAAACCCCGCCCCAAGATTTCTCTCCCCACCCCCACTTCATAAAGAATACTGAAGCTCAGGTGCAAATCCTATAGACCCATAAGCATCAGAGTGTGGTTGCAGATGACTGGTCACTTGATTGTGGTGTAAGATTCAAGTTACTGAGGAAGGCCCAAGCTTCTGGGTTACAGTTCTGCCTCCAACACTATCTAGCTGTATTACTGTATTACAAAGCAGCACAGGGCAATTTGCTCCTGTGTGCCAAAGTTTCCTCCTCTGTCAAAGGAGGCTAATAATACTTTCATTATCTACCTCCAAGAGAGAGGCTTGTTGGTCCTTAAGCAGCACAGAAATGTTAACTAACATATTTCTAGAGGAAGTATCTAATAGAATTGCAAATTCTCTGTCAGACATTCATTCAATAAACATTTATGAAGGACTACGGGCCAAGCACTGTGCTAACTCTGGGGATGCAAAAGTTTAAAAAAACCAAACGGTCTGGGCGGCTAGGTGGCATAGTGGATAAAGCACCGGCCCTGGAGTCAGGAGTACCTGGGTTCAAATCCGGTCTCAGACACTTAATAACTACTACCTAGCTGTGTGGCCTTGGGCAAGCCACTTAACCCCATTTGCCTTGCAAAAAACCTAAAAAAAAAAAGATATCATTATCCAGGTTGGATCAAAATTGGGGGCACAACTCCTTCCAGGTTGAACACTGTTGGTCCCCTGGGGTCTGGTTCCTGGCCAATGGTGGATATACCACATGACATTAGGTTTACTAAGGGCATTTTAGTCTTCTATTGTTGTTCTAGGCTAGTTTTTTATCATACCTATCTAAAGGCCTCCATGACCAGGTTCAAAAGGTATGAGGCATTTACCATATTGGCAATTCCCTCCATACAACTGCCATCTGCCTCCAACATGCCCAGTTCTAGATTCTAGGATTGCCAGTCTCTTACACTAGACTCTAAATTCAAAAAGCTGGGGAATTTATTGTACTACTAGCTTTTTCTTGCTAACTTGGGGGAGCAGGGTCCAGAGATAAAATGGAGGGTTGAAAATAATTTCTAAATGCTAGCTAGGATCAAGCAGGTCCTTGGTCCACCCCATATTTCCGATTTTGTTCTGAATTGGGATGGTCCAAATTGATTAATTTGCTGTAAAGTGCTAATCCAAAATTGTACCAATTTTCAGAATTTTAACCTGGTTTGAATCAAACATATTCATGACTGTCATGTTCTTTTACCTGCCAAAAAGATACATCACCTATGAGGTAGAACTGCTACGTAGTTTTGGTGTTTTCAAGTGACCTAAGGTCATAATAGCCAACCCAGTCCAAAGGGAACCTATATTCCATATTCTAGGGAAGAATGGAGTTGCTGCTCATCTCATTCCACTTCATCTTGCCTAACAAGGAGAGAGTATTTTAAAGATTTTCATCAAAAATGTTATCTGAACTTGAAGTAGCTTCAAGTTACTGAGACTTATTGGACCAACCCAGGGTCACGAGAGGAAGGTTTCAATAGCACACAAAAGACAAGGCAGACCTGAAAGGAGGCAGCCTGCCCTAGGACAGGCAGCCAACTGCCAAACTGTCATTTTGCTCAGTGGCTGAACAGAAGGCTGGTGTAATGACAACGACGAAACTCAGTTAAAGTCTGAAAAGGTGACTAATGAGCTCATTCATGCTGGCTATAAATTATTCACTACAACACTGATCCCACTCAAGACAAACAGCAAAGTAAACTTTAAACACAGACATCTCAGGCCTCCTAAGTAGAGCAAGTTCTGTCTGTAAAACTTTTCACAATAAGAGATACTTGTCTTTCTCTATTCCCATTGTTTCCTCTGTACTTGTTTACTTTTTTTAAACCGCCTTTAATCAAGTTTAAACAGACACAGCTGTTGGGCATTTATTTCTCTGTTGAGTCCCCCCTTTACCCCTCCCATTAGTTATTAGAAGCAATCATGAAGCTCTATATATAGCAGTAAATTATATTCTTTGAAAATTGAAGGCTGACCTTAAAATGAATCCTAGGTCTTCAGAAAGAATATTCATGTGCATGTGGTGGGTGACTGGCACCATTGACACAAAAGGGCGGGGGGAGGGTGTGAAACACAGCAAATCATTCTCAACCATTTATGAAGTAGATTAAGCTCCAGCAATTAACTGTTTGCTGCAAAACACCCCTTTCTAACCTGCCGACATGGGTCATACTGCAGTTAAGACTGCCAAGAAAACTTACAATCTGCAAACCAAATCAAAAAGGAATGCTTTTCTTAGACTTGAAGGGCACTGATAAACAGTACCTCAGGTTTGTTGAGAGGGGGAAAAAAAAGTAGCCCGGACACATGGCTGGAGATAACTTTCCATTTCCTGTTTGATATTAAATAGATACTTTAAACTCTTCTGTTTCTATAAACCATAATGGTTGCTACTGATGTGTTGTTACTAAAAGCAGAATAATTGTTTGTGTAAGCAGTCCATGTTTTTAAAATCCTAAGATAATTTTTAAATCTTGTTATTTACTTCCAGGCTAGAAAAAAGTTAGAACACAGGTAAAAGAAATATCATCATCACCATCACCACCACCAACCACCCTATCCAGCATCAACCACATGGTCAGGTCACATGTGATTGTAACATGTTTGGTCTATTCATTGCATAAATTGTTGCTTCTTTTTTTTAGGGTTTTTTTTTTAAATGCTGTGTCCACCAAACATGCTAGCTATGTGACCTCAGCAAATCACTTAACCTATCAAGGTCTCAGTAAAATTCAGGAGTTGTAAAACCCTGCCTCTTCCCTCTTAAAGCTACAAGTTCATAGATTTGAAGTTAGAAAGGACATTAGAAATCATCTCTACTATCCTTCTCATTTTACAAGTGACAACATTGAGGTCAGGAGAATTAAAGGGATATATTGCAAAGAACAATCCCCAAAATCACATAATGCAATCACAGAGTAATATAAAGGATAACATTTGAATAATCAAAAAAAAAAGTAAAGGAATGAAAATAAATTTGCTTCATACATACCTCTTCAAACTACAGTAAACACGATACCATTATCACAAATTCACTACTGGTCATCTAGTTCAGAGATGTCAAACATGCACTGACCCATATGGAGTCTACAAAACTCCAAAGTGTGGGCCCAAACCAGATTAAAATGTAATTTGGGAATAAGTAAAAAAATAAATTAAAATATTACATTTTAAGGTTGTCAATATGAGAGGTGGGGGGATACTTAGGTAGGTTTTAGAAACCCCCCATCACAATAATGATTTAATTTCTAAATCCCCTAATTTTTCTGATAAGGAAACTAAGACCCCAGAAGTGAAATGACTTGCCCCAGGGTCACATGGGTCATGAGTGACCCAGCTGGGATCTGAAGGTAAATTCTCTGATGTCAAATCCAACACCCTCTGCACTGTATCAGGCAAATTGAATGGTCTCCAAGACCTTATATAACATGTAAGAAATAATACTAAACAAATGAATCAAGCCAAAAATTGAGACTTTCACTTTAAATCTGATATAGAGCCAATTTTTTTTCTTCATGTAAGGATACCCCTTCCACTTTGTTTTCAAATTTGTAGCACATGAAGTGGAAGCTTCTCTAGTCATTTCAGTCATCTGAAATGCAAAGTGATTAAAAAAAAAAACAGGAAAGAAGCCTCTTGCAATATTTATAGTAAAGTACTTTGCCACCTACCGACAGCAATCTGGTTTGCCTTCATGTTCTTAGACTATTTTTTTCCTTCCAAGTTCCTCAATCTAGTAGGAAGTCACTTTTTTCTTTCCGTCGTTTGTGTAGTTTCAGGACCCTTTTGGCTAGTTGGCAAGTAACTTTTTTTTTTAAAAACCCAAAGTAATGGAAAAGTCTGAAACCACCTCACATACAAGTCTCAACTTCTCAGAATCTCTCCACCAGACTAGATTCCTGTACTCTCATAGCTAAGGGGTGTTGGCAAAATATGGCTTTGAAAAGGCAGTCACATGTCCTGCCCCAATAACCTGTCTAACGAGTGAGTTCACCTCACAGTTCATTGGTGGGAAACCACAGAGCTTCCTGCTGGCCCAGCTCCACACCCAGCTCCTGATTTTCCCTAGGAGGACCCAAAGTGATGTCAGATTTGCCACAGGGGAAACTGATGGCATCTGAACCTTTAGAGGCAAAACAGAGAAATGACTTAAGATTCAAAATCTAGAGACTTGTATAGTTTTGATTCTGAACTAGAAGAACCATTATTGCTCATTTCACAGTCCAACATCCTCAAATTACAGATGAGAAATGTAAAGACCAGAGAGGTAAGTGATCTGACCTCAGATTTTCTTGGGATTTTCTGTCTTTTCCTTTGGAGGAGGGAGAAGAGGAAGACATATAAAATAGTGGTTTAAAAAGGTCCCACACAAGGCACAGCTAGGTGGCTTGGTGGATAGGGCACTGGCCCTGGATTTCAGACACTTAATTGCCTAGCTGTATGACCTTGGGCAAGTCACTTAACCCTATTGCCTTAAATAAATTTTTTAAAAATAGGGTGGCTAGGTGGCAAAGTGGATAGAGCACCAGCCCCGGAATCAGGAGGATCTGAGTTCATATCCAGCCTCAGACACATTAATTACCTAGCTGTGAGACCTTAAACAAGTCACTTAACCCCATAGCCTTGCAAAAACAAAACAAAGCAAAAAGGTCCCACATATATTATTTCATTTGAGCCTTCTTTACAATAACCCTTTAAGAAAAATGCTACAGATATTAGTAATATCACTTTACAGAAGAAGAAATTGGGGTTCACAGAGATGGCAAGAGAAGCCTTATTAAACCCAGTTCAGCACTCATCTATTTTTTTTTAGTTTTTTTTGCAAGGCAATGGGGTTAAGTGGCTTGTCCAAGGCCACACAGCTAGGTAATTATTAAGTGTCTGAGGCCAGATTTGTATTCCTGCCACCTAACCCACCCCAACACTCTTATCTATTAAGCAATATGTTTTCTTCCTATTACCTTCTACCTTGTACAATACATATTAGGTAATGTATGTAATGCTCACTGTCAATTTATACTGAGTGCTCCAATGTGTGGTTTGTAGAGTGTCCCAAAAGTCTTACTATTTATTAGTTTTTAGCCATTAAAGTTTTAAAATGCTCTAAGACTTTTCAAATACCTTGTACAAACTTGAGTTCTTGTTGCTAAAATTATTACCATAGAAATTAAATCTCCCCTAGAAGGTTGTAAGTTCCTCAAGAGTAGGGACTGTGTTTTTCATCTTTCCACTTACATACCTGATATATTGGTGCTTGATATATAGATGCTTATGTCATGCAATTAATCCTTGGCCAAATTTTCAATCCAGTGTTCTGTTGTACAGTCAAGGTTTATGAAACAGACCTGTTGCTCATACTATTACAAAATGTGTCTAGCTTGTACATCAGCAGCATATCTTCAGAAAAAGCTAAGAGTTGCTTATCTATTCACTAGATTAACTCCTTATGCAAATGTGGAAATCCATAGCCATTAGTTAAATCCATAAACATTCAAAGTGCAAACATACACACACATAAGTGGCAGTGAAGCAATTATCTTAGTTGCACACCAGGGGGATCCTCCTGAGTCAAATGGCACAGTGTTTTTAAGGGTTGGTGACAGTAGAGAAAAATTCCAGGGTCGATATATATTTGTTTTATCTCTAAATTGCATTCCAATCTTCATTTCCAGGGCCTGGGGTGCTGAATGACACCAGCATTCTTCTTTCAGTTGGAACAAAATGCTGTTGAGTCACAAAGAAAAGATATTCCATCATGCTTCTCCTCCTCTCTACCTCTGTCTTTTTGAAAGTGTGTCCCTCTCTTTAAAGATCCAACTTAAATGTAGCTCTTTGGGTCTCAATTTCCCCTTCTGTAAAATGGTGGAATAGAACCAAATGAACTAAAAGGACTCTTCCAGTTCAGATATATTACATCTCAAGTTTCAACACCCTTTCTGAATTTGATGACTTATACTTTATGCTCTAAATGTCCCAACTAGCTCTAACATTCTAGGTTCTGAGGTCTTATGAGATCCAACAATGATCTTGTAACAATCTGTGAGTTGAGGTCCTTTCTAGTAGTGACAGGGTGTGATTCTGAAGATAAAACATCATACCTTATAAAAAAGCAGTAAACTAGCATATATTAAACACACTCTACAAAAGGCACTGTGCAAAAGTTAAAATAATAAATAAAAATTATAAAAATAAAAATAAGAAAGGAAATGACCATATGATGCGCTTTCCTGGAACAGAGGGAAATAAAACTGGAAATACAAACAGTTTGACGAAAGATTCTGGGCAACAGATCTATGATGGATTATCAAGAAAAAGGTGGGGGGTAGCTAGGTGGTGCAGTGGATAGAGCACCAGCCCTGGAGTCAGGAGGACCTGAGTTAAAATCCAGCCTCAGACACTTAATAACTGCCTAGCTGTGTGACCCTGGGGAAGTCACTTAACCCACTGCCTTAAATTTAAAAAGGGAGGGGGAAAGGATTATGGTCCAGGGAAAAGAACACTAGATATGGATTTGGAGAGGCTGGGTTTAAATTCTGTTTTTTCCTGTTTCTTGTTACAGGGACCTTGGACAAGTTACTTAATCTCCCTAGGTCTCAGTTTCCTCATTTGTAACATAACAAAGTTGGATGAGATAATCTTTAAGGTTTTACCCAGCTTTAAGTCCTATGAAACTTAAGCTATATCCTCTAGGAAGTCTTCTGTTATCTCCCCACCAATACTCCTCACCAGATGAAACTGATCTTTTCCTTTCCTCAGGATTCAAATATACATTTATACACTTATATTCAATTTAACATTATAAATATTTGTAGGTCCTACAAGCCTCCCCATATTTACACATATAAATACCTATATACATATACATGCCTATACATATATGTATACATAGATGTGCTTGTGTAGTTGTGTGTATATGTATGAGAAACTTTAAATTCCACAAGGCAAATACCCCACATTATATTCCTTTGTAGATCTGGGATGGATGATGAGTTAGGCCCAAAATGGAAAAGAAGGGGAAGAACAGACTGAATTGCCTCTGGGAAATTGCAAAGCTACTCTAATGACCTAAGTTTCCTATGAAAGCAAAGGCCTATCTTTTTTTAATACTAACATTCTATTCACATTGCTATACAGCAACAAGACTAAATATCACTGCCTCCAAAGGACTAAAAAAATGATTATCATAACATAGGGCAATGGATAGATGTGATGAATGTGAGAAGCCACAACATATAATCAAATATTATCTCATTTGATTTGTCAAAACAAGATGAATAGCAAGAACATCACTGATACTTGTTCAATGTCAGAAGAAAGCAATAATAATAAGCTACTATTACTACTACTACTACTACTACTACTACTACTAATAATAATAATAATAATAATAACAATGATATCTAACCTTCATATAGCACTTAAAACATTGCACATCTCACAGACACCTCATTTCATCTTCATGGCAACTCTGGAAGGTAGTGTTTTTTTTTAATTTGTCCTCATTTTATTAACAAAGAAACCAAGGCAAAGGATAAGCAACTTGCCCAAGTCACTAAGGCCAGTTTTGAATGTAATTCTGCCCAGACTTCAGGTTCAATACTCTATCCACTGTACCACTGAGATGCCTCAAGTATCAGCACTTTGAGTAGCAAAGTAGTAGAAAGACATGGACTACAGCTAAGATGAATAAGTTTTAGAAGGCCATTGTGGGCAATTAAGGTTGGGTGGTAATCTGCATCAGATCACAGGTCCATAGATTTGATAGATCTCTCATCCCTTAAGAAACTTACATTAACTGGGAGTGAAAACATGTGCATAAATAATTAAAGACAAAACTTAAAACAAGATAAATGGGTGGGAGGGTAACTAACAATAGGAGAGGAAAAGGCACATATTGAAGGTGTTCTATCTTGAAGACTGTTTTGAAGGAAACAGGGTGAAAATGTATTATAGTCAATGCCATAGCTTATGATTCATTCTGGGAATAGGTTCCCTCTTCATGTTCCCCTACTGCAATAACTCCCTTTCTCAAATTCTAACTCAATTCTCTGGCTTTCCCAAGAAACTGTCCCTAATTCCTCCCTCCCAAATTCACAGTGAGAAGTGTCTCTTGGTCCTCTTAACTTCTCACAGTGCCACTCCCAGGTCTAAATCTTTTCTCTAAGTAGAATATATGCCCTTTAAGAGAGGGTCTGGGGTCAAATCAATCCTCCTACATCCAAAACCAAGCACAAAGTACATGTTTAATAAGTTTTTGTTAACATCACTTGGACAAAAATATTCATAGCAGCTCTGTTTGTGGTGGCAAAGAATTGGAAATTAAGTGAATGTCATTCAATTGGGGAATGGCTTAACAAACTGTGGTATATGTATGTCATAGAACATTATTGTTCTATTAGAAACCAGGAGGGATGGGAATTCAGGCCTGAAAGGATTTTGCACGATACTGATACTGAGTGAGATAAGAACAACCAGAAAAACACTGTACACCCTAACAGCAACATGAGGGTGATGATCAACCTTGATGGATTTGCTCATTCCATCAGTGCAACAACCGAGGGACAATTTTGGGCTATCCAGAGAAAGAACTGTGGAGTTTGAACAAAGACCAAGGACTATTACCTTTAATTTAGGGAAAAAAAACTGATATCTTATTGTCTGATCTTCCTATCTCTTATATTTTATGTTTCTTCCTCAAGGATATGATTTCTCTCTCATCACATTCAACTGAGATCAATGTATACCATGGAAACAATGTAAAAACTAACAGAATGCCTTCTATGGGGGGTTGGGCGGAGGGAAGCCAAGAATGAGGGGAGAAATTATGAAACTCAAAATAAATAAAATTTTTCTAAAAAAAAGTTTTTGTTAAATTAACTTGTTCAAAAGTCCATTAGAGGGGTGGCTAGGTGTCACAGTGAATACAGCACCAGCCCTGGAGTCAGGAGTACCTGAGTTCAAATCTGGATTCAGACACTTAATAGTTACATAGCAGTATGGCCTTGGGCAAGCTACTTAACTCCATTGCCTTGCAAAAGAAAAATAGTATTTAATGGAGCTTTGATGTTCAGTGTTTTCCTCAGAAAACCGAGGAAGATCAATTAAGAAGTGACCTACCCAGAGTCATGGTGCAAATATCTGAGATATTATTTGAGAACCATGCTCAAATAGCACTATTCCACCTAAAAATCAACCTTTGCCAACTTTGTTAACAAGTCTAAAATATTGGAAAATATTTACAAAATAAATAAAATATTCAATAGAATATTGATAATGTTAATTCATGAGGTTTATACAGCCAATACACACAGGTAGGGATCCTTTTATATGATTTAAATATCTATTTTAGCTTAATATTCCTCATTTAAAGAATTCTAAAATTTCCATTACAAATTTAACTAATAATTTCAATAAAGGAATAAAATTATATAACATACCCATGAAACTCATCAGCCTTTTTTGTGTAACAGCAACCAAACCTAGTAGGGAGAGACAGAAAAAGAAGTTACCTACAAAATAACCAGCAAATGTAAAAAAAAAAAAAATACATGGGAACCCATCTATCAAGACATAAATAAGGAATCTATAAATAAAAATAAAAAACACTTCTCAGAATTAAGACAAATAATTGGAGTTACATGAATTGCTCATTGCTATGTCATGCCAATATTATAAAGTCAGTACTACCTAAATTAATTTACAGATTCACTTCTATACCAACTAAAACTACCTGAACATTACTTTAGTTTGTTTGTTTTTTTAATTTTTTTTTTTGCAAGGCAATGGGGTTAAGTGGTTTGTCCAAGGCCACATAGCTAGGTAAATATTAAGTGTCTGAGGCCGGATTTGAACTCAGGTATTCCTGACTCCAGGGCTGGTGCTCTATCCGCTGTGCCACCTAGCCGCCCCTGAGCATTACTTTAAAGAATTAGAAAAATAACAAAATTCATTTGGAGAAATAAAAGCTCAAGAATCTCAAAGCAAAAATGAAAAAAATGTAGGAAGGAAGAAAGCCTAAATGTACCAATCTATATAACAAAGCAATAATCATACAAATTATTTGCTACTTGTTGAAAAAATAAAAGTTGATCAATAGAACAAATTAGATACTTAAGACCCAGGAGCAATCTCTCTGTCTCTGTCTCTGTCTCTGTCTCTGTCTCTCTCTCTCTCTCTCACACACACACACACACACACACACACACACACACACACAAATAAAGACATCCTATAGGAATACCTTACTATTTGACAAATACATCAGGGAAAATTGGAAAACAGTCTGTTAGAAATTAAGTATAAACTAATTCTCACATCACAGATCACAGATCACAAAAAGCTCCAAATGGATACAGGATCAAGATATAAAAGGTCATTTTATAAATGAACTAGAGGAAACAAAGATACCTCTTAATACTATGGATGAGAGAATTCTTGACTAATCAAGATAGACTATAGAAAAGAATACTGACAAGAGAAGAAAAAAAATCGACAATTTTCCTTACAAAAAAATTGAAAAGTTGTGACATAAATAAAAGGAGGTCAAAATCTGGGAAAAAATATTTGTAGCAAATTTCTTTGTTAAAAGTCTGATATCCAATATACATAGGAACTATTACAATTATAAAAAACAGTAGTCATTTTCCTAACAAGTGATTAAAGGATATGAACTCAGGGAAGAAATCCAACCCATCCACAATCATAGGAAAAAATTTTCTGAATCAGGAATGGCACTGATTTTGGCATCCTAATTCACACCGTGAATTATAAAGGAAGTAGATTAAAAAAAAGTTCAGGTCTATATTTTTAGTTTGGTTTGGTTTGGGTTTTTTTGGCTGTTGTTGAGAAAACCCTCAGCCATTCACAAGGACCTTATTCTATACCCATTATGGAGTAAATCTTTAGTCTGTGTTAAGACCAGTAGCATCCAGTCATATTAAACCATTTTCTCCCTCCAAATGACAGTTGCATCAGGGCAGAATTTCATCTTGTTCTGGTACCCTAGGAAAAACAAGCCTTCCCACTATGGATGAAAAATAAAGATGGGCTTTGGGGGGAGGAGAGAAAGGACTAGGCAATAATTAATCACTAATATGTGTCCAAAACTGTGCTAAACATTGCAAATGATATGTTATTTGATTCATAAAGTATATGATACATCTTATATTACAGTTGAGGAAGCTGAGACAGAGAGTAAGCAACTGGTCCAGGTCACAAAGCAAGAAAATATCTGAAATCTTATTTGAACCCAGGTTCTCCTAAATCCAGGCTAAACACTCTCTGCACCACCTAGCTACCTCTTATTTAGACTGGAAAACGGTCCATTGCTTTAAAAAAAATGATAATTCCATTTATTTTCTAGGGCTCATCTCAAGAATTTTACTATAAAACTCCCCCCCCCCCAAATCCTTCCCTTTCACTCACTTCCCTTTCAAACCCAATGGGACTACTTGCCATTTCCAGTACATAATATTCCATTTCTCTCTGCTTTATAAATGTTAACTATTATGCCATCTCTCAGTAAACTGCTTGAGAGCAGGGACTATTTAATTATTGTTTTTGGATTCCCAGGGACCAGAACAGAATCTGGAAAATAACAGGAACTTAATAAATAAATGAGTATTGAATAAATGACTTATGAAAAAGGGTCAACATTGGTTCACAATTTAATCTGAATAGGAAGGACTAACTACAGTTCAATGTTTAATACCTACCAGGGACAGCTCCTTGGTTACACTAACCAACTCAACTAACCCCCCCCCAAAAAATATGTAAAATCAAATATGCAAAATGAGAAGATGAGTCTGAGAAAAAAAGCAAAGTGATTGGCAAAGGATTCCTATGGCAGCTCTGGGATTATATTAATACTCTGGCATGCATCCAGGCTGCTGCCATTCACTTGATAGCTTCTCTTCCCACACTGTCCTTCTTTCCTCCTTATACAAGACTAAATTAATCTAGCAAGAGCTCACATGAAGAGTTTCCCAAATTTCCAACATAGATCTTCATCCTGGTTGTTAGTCTAAATTTAGGACAGGCCAACTACATCTCCCATTACTTCTTTTTTGTTGTGTGGGTTTTTTTTTTGCAAGGCAATGGAGTTAAGTGGCTTGCCCAAAGTCACACAGCTAGGTGATTTTTAAGTTTCTGAGGCTGAATTTGAACTCAGGCCCTCCTGACTCCAGGGCCAGTGCTCTGTTCACTGTACCATCCAACCACCCTACCCTCACATTACTTTTTTTTTTTTTTTTTTTTAGGTTTTTGCAAGG
Organism: Macrotis lagotis; assembly: GCF_037893015.1. Lineage (NCBI taxonomy): Eukaryota > Metazoa > Chordata > Mammalia > Peramelemorphia > Peramelidae > Macrotis > Macrotis lagotis. Next base: position 228,388,081 of record NC_133661.1, on the reverse strand, counting down.
CAAATGGGGTTAAGTGGCTTGCCCAAGACCACACAGCTGGGTAATTGTTAAGTATCTGAGACTGAATTTGAAAGCAGGTACTCTTGACTCCAGGGCTGGTGCTTTATCCACTGCGCCACCTAGCCACCCCCTCACATTACTTCTTAATAAAATTGGGCTGTAATAGTGGAGAAGTATGCCAAAGTTAGTTGATGTTTGTCTTTTCTTCTTGAAAAAAGACCATGACATCAGGGAGGTGATGCCATGACAAGCACATGAATTGGATTTGAGTGAGAGGAAGGGGCTGTGCTAAGTCACCAACCTCACTTTCTCTTCCAGTGCCATCTGGGTCCAATGGCCAGATATGAATCAGGTGGACTGGAGATGACCCTGGATACACAGCAATAGCTGGTTGGCAGTTAGATAATGTAAATTCAAATCCAACTTCTTACACATTCTTACTGTACATGTGACCCTGGGCAAATCACTTAATTTAGCCTCAGTTTCTGATTTTTTCAAATTTGAAGACTAGAATACATAAACTCAGTGACCCCTCCAGTTCAAAATCTATGATCCTATGAGTCATATTGTCATTTTACTCCTTCTGTTACAGTTCCACTTTCCATTTATATAAACAGTAGGTATTATTCACAGCCTAACTCATTTCCCACCCCTTCCATGAAACTACTCACACAATCATGAATTTAAGCCCTGGAAAGGAACTTAAAAGTCATCTGGTTCAGATTTCATTTACAGGCAAGAAAATAGAGGCCCAAAGAGATTAAGGAATTTACTCAAAGCTACATAATTAGATGCAGGATTAGTACCAGAAACCTAGTTACCTAACCTCAGATCAACATAGGGTATCACAAAGGTCTTATCCCAGTTTTAAGCTACTAAAGCGGAGTCTTCCATTTTAGTGGCTTAAAACTGCAATAAGATTTTTTTTTCTTACACCTTCCTGTTTTTTGAATTTCTTTTGGGAGCAGCTCAGTAGCAGAGTGACCAGAGGACTGGGGTTAAAATAAAGAAGACATGAGTTCAAATTCAGCCTTAAGATACTTCTAGCTTCAGTAAGACACATACAAACCCTGAGGTAAGTCGTTTAACCTCTGGCTGCCTAGGTTTCCTCAACTATAAAATGGGAATAAATAATACCAGCACCTATATCCTAGGATAATTATTCAATAGTAACTCCATTTGGGGAGTAGTTTAGCCATTTCCATCTTCAGCTGATTTTACAGAGGAGGAAAATGAAATAATCTGGATTAAATGATTCCTATTCAGGGTCACACAGAGAGTGGTTTGCCATTTCCTTCTCCTATTCATTTTACAGAGGAGGAAATTGAGGCAAACAATGATTAAGTGATTTGACCAGGGTCATACAGCTAGAAAGTGTCTGAGGCCAGATCAGGGATTCCTGACTCCAGGGCCTGCACTCTCTACACCGTACCTCCTAGTTTCCCTTTTAATAGCTGTAATAGCTAACATTTATGTAGAATTTGCTGTGTTCTAGGTATTGTGCTAAGTACCTTACAAATAGTAACCACTTTAATCTTCATAAGAATTCCAGGAAGTCAAGTACTAATATCTCATTATTTTTCAGAGGAAGAAATTGAGGCAAACAGAGGTTAAGGGACTTGTCCAGCATCACAGAACTAGCAAGTGACTAGTCCAGATTTGAACTCTGGTCTTTCTGGCACATTCCACTTTGCCACCTGGCTACCATCAATCATCAAGACAACAGTCCTGTGTGGCAAGCACAGAAAAATACTGATGATACAAATTATTGGGGGGGGGGGGGAACCAAAAAAAGAGTTACTGCTGCCATAATGCTGTTTAAGTTAGCTAGGGGGGAACAGTGATAGAATGTTGGGCCTGGAGTCAGGAAGACCTGGTTTGAATTCTAGCTTCAGACACTCACTATCTGTGTGATTCCAGGCAAGTCAGTGAACCTGTCTGCCTCAGTTTCCTCATCTGTAAAATGAGCTAGAGAAGGAAATGGCAACCTACTACAGTAACTTTTCCAACAAAATCCCAAATAAGGTCAAGAAGGGTCACACATGAGCACTGGACAGAACCCAATACAATATATACTAGATAAAACCAGTTTCAGATTCTGGGCAGAGGGCTAGTTCTGACTTGGCTCAATGTAAGAAAAGAAGGTGCTTTAAAAACAACACAAAAAAAATCTTTAAAAGCAGGAGATTTAATATGGGGCTCACCGAAGTAGTCTGGGGAGGGATAGATTTCAGTGGAGGGGTCTATAAACTTAGGAAAAAATTACATTTTTATTTTCACTCATTTGTAACTGAATTTCAGCAATTCCTTCAATCACGTAAAAACATCCTAACTATTGTGCCACATCAAAAATTTTAAATGCTTTCAGAGAAACCTGAGAATTATGATTCAGAATGAGATGAGGAGAACCAAAGGACAATTTTACATTAACAACATTGTAAAGACAGACAACTTTGAAAGACTTGAGAATTCTGCTCAATTCAATGACCAGTCAGGATAATGAAATAAGTTCTTCAACTCTTAAAAGAGAGGTAATGGAATCAGGGTATAGACAAAGGCATAATTTTGGGACACAGACTACATTGTAATTTGTTTTGCTAGACTATGACTATTTATTACAAAGATTTTGATTTTCTTTCTAAAATAGAACAAAAATATTTGTTTCTTTAAAAAAGTACAATTTTAAAACTATTCTTAGAAGGGGTTCATGAATTGTATCCAACTACCAAAAAACAGATCCATGAAACAAAAAATGGCTAATTCCAGGGCCTAATTTATTCCCTCAAATTACTAAGAGAATCAACAAGATTTCAAATAAGTAAGTACTGTGTGTTGATTTCATGACCTCTGTCTCCAACTAAAGAAGTCAAATATTAGATGGAAAGGAAAAAAAAACCAAGTGACCTTTAAATACAAAGCCAAGAGAGAGATTTTGGTGAAAACAAAGGAAATTTTATAGTCTGAGCAGCTTAACACACACACACACACACACACACACACACACACACACACACATACAGATATGTGTGTGTGTATATATATGTGTGTGTATGTATGTATGTATATATATATGTGTGTGTGTATATATATATATATATATATATATATATATATAATATTTTTGTGTATATCTAACTCTATATACAATGCACATAGTCACACACTGTCCCAAAAAGTCTTGGTGCAGTTTAAGGTGATTTAGAGCTTAAACTATTAAAGTTTAAAACCTTGTGTAATAACAACAACAACAACAATAATAATACATGGAGATACAAAGGTAAAAATAAAACTCACTACCCTTAAGTTTTTATTTTATTAGATTTAAAGTTCATTTAATTAAGATAATTTATTAAGATCTATACAAAAACCAAAGTTCAGTTCTTAAAGAGTAAGAACAAATTAATGAATGGAATAGTGGAAAGGTACCAAATTATTCCTCCTTTTATTTCTTTTAAAAGTTTTTTTATTAAAAAAAATTATTCCTTTAATGATTATTGTATTGGTTTAAATTGTTCTAGTAATACTTTTTAAATAAGGAGAGAATTTTCCCCTTCTTGTTTTTGCAACACTATACAGCACAGGGCTTTGAACATGCTAAATGTTCATTAGTAAATATTCACTGAAAAATTTACACTAAGGCATGGCCAACTTATTAGAAGAGATGCTAGGCTTGTAATCAGGAAGATCTTGCTTCAAAATCACCACCTTTGACAAGTGTGGGACCAAGTTGTTTAATCTCTAAGTATCCCAGAGCCTATCTGGTGGAGGGAATTCCCACAGGAAGAGAAGGGAGTTTCTACACCACCACACCAGGACTTCCCCTTGCCACGGAAATCACAGTTGCCTTGCATTCTCTCCAAGAACACTTAGGGGTCGGGAAATACATCTTGGCATGCCAAGAAACTAGGAAGACATAGTACTCTGAAAAGGCATCATAGAGGGGGATAAAAAATAATGGCACTCAAGAGACAAAAGATCTTTGTTCAAATACTCTTACTAACCAAGTTTTACTAACAATGTTACCTAACCTCTAACATGTAACCTTACCTGGCTTTAACTGCCTCATATGTGAAATAAAATAAAATAATAATTGCATTGCCTAAAGAATTATTATAAAGTTCAAAAGATAGAACAGAAATAAGTCTAAACCACAAAGCACTAAGATATATATATATATATATATATATATATATATATATATATATATATATATATCACTGAAACTATTGTGAATACTTTGGTCCTCTATCTTCTAAATCTTACTCCTAATCAGTAACATTTATTTAGCACCCTGGAGTACTTAACACTGTCTTTAACACAGTCTAGCTCCTATCCAAATTAAATAGACATTTTATGGTCTAAACTTCCTAATAACTAACATATTAAAATAATTTAATTCCCCCCCAAACCAGCTGAAATACCTACACTATAAAAAAGAACAATAGAGCAAAATTAGAGGTCTCATTTTTAAAGCTTTCCCTCCCAAACCCCTCATTCAACTTTCCTAGTTCTTATTCCCCTAGAGCTGTTCCTTCATTCCTTTACATTTTAACTTTGTAAAAAAAAAAAATCAAAGAAAATTCTCCTCTAATAAATACCTATATTTTCCATAATTTTCTCAGGATCCCTGAAAGATATTTTGTCTGGGAATGGAAGTCAAGTGTACAATGGATAGAGCACCTGGAAATAGGAAGCTCTGAGCTCAATTCAAGTCTCAGATACCTTCTGATTTGTGTTACCCTAGATAAGTCATTTAACCTGTTTGCCTGTTTTCTCAACTGTAAAATGGAGATAATTACAAGCTCTACCTCTCAGGACCCACTGCATAAATAATTCTTATTCTCTCCCTCCAAGTCATTCTTCCCCTAAGTCTTCCCTGGCAGCTGTTGTCATTCTAATGTGAAAAACTCCATTTACTACCCGTGCTACCAAAGTATGGACAAAATAAAAAAAAAATTCTATTCCCCGTTCTGTTACTGGTTAGGATTTTTTGGTTTGTTTGATTTGGTTTGGTTTGCTTTTTTAAATGATAAAAACTTGGTTTAGAACCACAGAATTTTGAATGACATTTTTTTAAAAAGATCAGAAGGCAGCACAGAAGAAAGTAAGATTATTGTTGGCTTTTTTTGACTGATTTTTATTATTATTTTATTTATGAGAGACTCCAATTAGGCAGTTTGTATTATGTTTTATGAAAAGCAAAACAAATGCCAGTTGTCACTATTTTTGTTGATGATATTGTTCATACATTGTTCTCATTTTTATCTTAAACTATTTTTTTTTGTTTTTTATTTAGTTTTGTTTTGTTTTGCAAGGCAATGGGGTTAAATGGCTTGCCCAAGGCCACACAGCTAGGTAATTATTAAGTGTCTGAGGCCAGATTTGAAATCAGGTACCTCCTGACTCCAGGGCCAGTACTCTACCCACTGCGCCATCTAGCCTCCTCTATCTTAAACTATTTTTTCAACTTTTAGGGTTTAACATATGGATTCATTTGATGTTTGTGTTGGTGTTTTGTAAGTTTAGAATGGAAACTTAAAAGATCTAAATAGTAGGGTTTTGTTTTTTTGTTTTTTTTAAGGAATACATTTTCTTAAAGTAAATGACAAACATCTCATAATGAATGGTTCAGTCAATAGTGCCTTGGAAGTTGTCCTTGTAAAAATATTCATTCCTGGATAGGTGTCAGGTAGGATACACTAAACACATTGGCAATTAGCTTTTTAAAACATTTTATTTTTAAACCTACCTTTTCCTTTCAGGGGAAGGATACATGCCATCCCTAGCACCACTTTCAACAATATGAAAGTTACCTCAGTGTTAATGGAGGTGAGCTTCTCATCATTGGTGAGCTTTTCCAATAACAGATTATTGCAAAGGAGAACAGATATATAGGGAATTTTGTAATTCACTTGTTCCAATTGTAGACAATTTTTCAGGACCCCACTTGAGATTTCTTTTGGCAAACATACTAGAGTGATGTGCCATTTCCTTCTCCTGATCATATTATAGATGAGGAAACTGAGGCAAACAGAAATAAGTGTCTCACCCAGGGTCACATAGCTAGTAAGTATCAGAAGCCAGATGAGGTAACTTCCATAATACTGAAATATCTCTAGTAAAATTTTCTTCAGGTTTTCATTCAGATGTATTAAACAGAAGAGCTAGGGAATCTATTATTGTAAGCCTCTTGGTTTATTTTGTAAAATGAGAAGAGCATTCTACTGGATGACCTCTAAACTCTATTCCAATTCTAGAGCTACAATCCTATGTGATTCTAGTAAATACTCTGTATAAGATAATAACATTCTGAAACATGTAACAATAAGGTAAATATTGTCATAAATGATAGCACAAACTTCTACAACACTTTAAAATTTGGAATTTATTTCCCCTTCATAACAATGAAGTACAACTGTGTGACCCTGGGCAAGTCACTTAACCCTGTATGTCTCAGCTACTCATCTGTAAAAGAGTAGGAAAAGAAACAACAAACCACTTTAGTTCATGAGGAAAAAAATGAAAAATGGGTCTTACCCTCAAGAAATTTACATTCTACTGTGAGTATACAACATATGAACATCTTAGTAAACAAGATAATTTGGTGAGGAAGGAGTCTGGACTAGCATCTAAAGGAATAAGTGAGTTTTGTGTAGAAGATGAAACATGACATAATAAGGCTAGAGACACCTCTCCCAGCTCAGTAGGGGAAACAAATTGGATAACAATAAAGTGAAAAAAATTAGCTCAAGTCCAAATCAACATTCTTTGAACTGATATTTGCAAATGGGATTCTCCTCTTTCATCAGCTCTCATTAATCAATTCTTCATCCTTTCCCCATAGAACCATTGTGCTACCACCCTATCTATTCCCTTTACTGTCTGGCTTCCTTGAGTTTTGGGGCTTTCTGGCCCTCAATCTCAAACATCAGTTTCTCAAATTCTTCCTGCTCCTCAATTCTCTTCTCTGATGTCTGCTGAAATGATTTCTGAAATATGGAACCACTAAGTCCCTCTATAGTTGTTTTTTCTTTTTCTCATCATTGATCTTTTGGAACCAAGATTGCATTCAAGCAGAATTCTAATATTGTATGCTGTTACCTTATTTCTTCTTTCTTTAGCAAGAATCACCTCTGCAAATTTTTTCATGTTTCTCTGAAATCCTCATATTCATAGCCAATAATATTCCATTGCATTCATATGCAACATTTTTTGGCTGTTCTTCCAATCAATGAGATCATATTTTACTTCCAGTTTTTAACTTCTACAAGAATGGCTTTAAATATTAAACATTTTATTTAATTTTTTATTCATTTAAAAATTTATTTTTAATTTTAATAAACAAAAAATTATTTAACTTATATATTAAATACTTTAAAAATTTTGGTCATTAACATTTTTTTTGGATTGCTGGGTCAAAGGTTACAAATTATCTAGCAATTTCTCTTATATCATGCCAAATGGCTTTCCAGATTAATCAAAATAATTCAGTTTCACCAAAAGTGTAATACCTATCTTCTCGCAGACTCTCCAACACTATTTCTGCTTTAATTCTCTTTGCCAGTCAATAAAAGTATGAAGTAAAACCTCACCCTATGTGATTGGAAAAACATCTGATTCCTATAAGCTAAGTAGCATGCCAAAGAAATTTGCACACTCGCAAACCCAGTAGATTCTTCTGGATATTCCCTCAGAATGCCAAACCCTTCTGGATAAATAGCATCCCCACAGAGATCTGTATGGAGCATGCTGGCATCATCTATGCCTTATTCACCTTTTCTATAAATATCTGCAATTAAAACTGAATGGCCAAATCAGCAGAACAAGAACAGTGTACGTCACAGCTGGAAAGAAGGAAAGAAGACAACAAAACCAGGAGGCAAAGAACTTCAGACACTCCTAGAAGGGAACATGGGGGGGGATTTATTCATTTTTTGTTTACTAGTTATTGTTTATAATTCACCTGAGGATTTATGGAGGTTTTTTAAAGTTTATACATTTCTTAAATTTAAAAATTTTTTTTAATCAAGAAAAATTCCCTGGCTCTCTCTCCTACCTTCCTCCCATCTACTCTTTATTGAGAAAGAAAGAAAAGCAAAACCTCTTTTACAAATATGTACAGTCAAGCAAAACAAATTCCTGAAATTAGCTATAACAAAATAAAGAAATGAATCTCAATCTTTATTCTGAGTAGGACAGAAATAGCCAGTTATCAGGAATTCTCTGGTATCACATGTGGTCGTTGTATTGATTAGAGTTCCTAAGTTTTTCAAAATTGTTTATCTTTATGGATTTCACTCACTATTTATCTGGCTGCTAATTTTTGTTGATGGCTATTAAATTTATAACTGACAAATTATTTCAAGGTAGAAAAAAAGTTGAGGAAATAGAGGAAAAGGAGGAAGAAGAGAAGAAAAATTAAAGTAAAATTATTAACAAAACTTAATATAATTAAATATAACATCTTTAAGATAAATAATAGAGCAGTTAGGTGGCACAGTGGATAGAGCACCAGCCCAGGAGTCAAAAGTACCTGAGTTCAAATCCAGCCTCAGACACTTAATAATTGCCTAGCTGTGTGACCTTGTGCAAGTTACTCAACCCTATTACCTTAAATAAAAAAAAAGATAAATAATAAAACCTAAATAATTAAAAATGTACCACCCCCAATTATTTTATCCCTTTTCTACCCACTTAAAATGACTAAAATAAAATCTAAATGAATCTGTATATCCCAAAGCTTTCCAATCAATAGCCCACCATCACCACATCTTGGTCTTCTTGGAAGGCTTTAGGAAGTCATTTGTTCAAATAGCTCTTAAGCTCTTTCCATACTCTGGCCTAGACCCTGAACTGCTAGCCTTCATTATGAAATCAGAATCTTTTCCATAGTCAGAAATTTTCAAGTCTATGCCTTCTCTTTTCTTTAATCTCTCTGAGGCAGTACGCTGATGGAAGGTGCCACCTACAGAGAAATTCCTGGTATTGAAACCCATATTTAATCACCCTTACTCTTTCATTCTCTCCTGACCATTCTAGAGACCATTACTTCTCTCTTCCCTTTCCCTTGCTCTCTCCATCATCTGCCTTTGACCAAAAAAAAATTGACTTAAGAGAGAATTCTTCAGTTTCTTTGAGGAAACAGGGAGAAAGAAAAGAGAAAGAGAACAGAAGTTGGGGGAACAAAGAGATTTCTCCCTTCTCCAACAATGAGTTCAGAAAACTGGGATCAAATTCTCTATTTCCTATAGATTAACTCATGCTATATAACTCCCTTCTACTTTCTCTTAAATGGAAGTCTTTCCTCTTCTTCCTAGTGCAGAACTCTAACTAATAATTTTCATGTTTTGGTGTAGTGGAAGGAATATCAGATTTAACATCACAAAACTTTGGTTCACATTCTGGTTCTTCACTTCACTACCAGTACAACAAGGACCAAGTCATGTAACCATTCTGCGTCTCAGGTTGCTCAGCTTAAAAGTGAAAAGACTGGAAGAAATGATCACTAAGGACTCTTCTATGAACCTTTTGGGCAAAAAAATGGAGGAAGAAGAAAATCATTCTATGTCTTTTTGATATACATATAATTTCATATTTAATAGTTTTTAAAGGAAAAATTCATGTTAACATCCAAACTTTTTCTTAGACTAACAGTCACATTAAAAAAACCCCCAGCATTTTGTGGACCACAAATTGAGAAAATATTAATCAAGCCTCACTGTCTACCATCAAGTAATTTCACTGTGTAACCTGTCACTAAACATTTTCCACAGCAGTTGAAAGCTGAAGAGAATATAGGTGTTCAAAAAAACCATGTCCTGGTTTTACTACAATTTGAACAAAACAGAATTCAGTTAAACCTGAAATGCCAAAATGCAAAGCTGACATTTGGAATCCATCCAACTAGAGGTGGGGGAGAGAGAAGGGCATCTTTTAAGGGATGCTCTACAGCTTAAATTGAAGCAATGGAAGAGTTGTCATATCCACCACACTAAACTCTCATAATCAAGCCAACCAAATTGGTAGCTACAGCAGATATCTCCTATGTTCAGAATTATGGAGGACGGACTATAATTAGAAAGCAAGTAAGGTTCATGGGGAAGTATAACAAACTCCTATTTTAGAGTTTACACTTCTCTTTCTCTTTGTCTCTCCCACACATATATACATATATATTCACTATAAAGAAGGAAATATAAACACAATTATCGCCATTTTACAAAGGAGAAAAGTGACGTCTAGGGAAAGGAACTGACTTGCTCTGAGTCACAATGTTAAATTACAAAGTCCTTTGGAAATCAAGTTCAGTTCCTTCATTATGGCAGCTAAGTGGCACTGTGATTAGATGCTAGCCTAGGGTCTGTACTCAAAAAAGACCTAAGATCAAATCCAGCTTCAGACACTCACTAGTTGTATGACCCTGAGCAAGTCATTTAATCTCTGTGTGCTTCAATTTTATCAATTATGAAATAAATATAACTTCAGTACCTACTTCCCAGAGTTGTTGTGATGATCACTATTGTGTAGAGATGCTATTTGTAAAGTGATTAGCACTTATAAATGTTAGCTAGCTGTTATACAAATTACAGAGGAGGAAACTGAGACACAGGAAAACAAAGTGTAATCCAGAGTAATATAAAGAATATAGGATTGGGACAGCAAGGGGCACAGTAGATAGAGTACTGGCCCTGGAGTCAGGAGGACCTGAGTTCAAAGCCAGCCTCAGACACTTAATGATTACTTAGCTGTGTGACCTTGGGCAAGTCACTTAACCCCACTGCCTTGCAAAAAAATATATATATATACATATATGTGTGTGTGTGTGTGTGTGTGTGTGTATATATATGATTTGCACTCCAAAAGGGCAATAAAAACGTGCATACCCTTTGATCCAACAATACCTCTACTGGGTCTATACCCTGAAGAGATTATGAAAAAGGTTAAAAATATCACTCCTTTGAAAATATTCATAGTATTTTTTGTTTATTGTGGAAAAGAAATGCAAAGCCAGTGAATGACCATCAATTGGAGAATGGCTGAACAAATAATGGTATATGTACATTATGGAACTATTGTTCTATTAGACACCAGCAACTGATGCTGAACTAGATGAGCAGAACCAGAAGAACATTATACACCCTAACAGTAACAAAGGGGTGATAATCAATCTTAATGGACTTGCTCATTCTATCAGTGCAACAATTAGGGACAATTTTAGGGTATGTTTGACGGAGAATACCATCTGTATCCAGAGAAAGAACAGGGGAGTTAAAACAAAGACCAAAGACTATTACTTTCAATTAAAAAAAAAGTTCTCTTATGTATTACATAATTTTGCTATCTCTAATATTTTATTTTTTCCTCAAGGATATGATTTTTCTCTCAACACATTCAATTTTGATCAATGTACAGCATGGAAACAATGTAAACATTATTAGACTGCCTTCCGTGGGAAGGTGGGGGAAAGGAAGGGGGGACTTGTAAAATTCAATACCTTACCAAAAAATAAGTAGAAACTATTATTGTATATAATTGGAAAATAAATAAAATATCTATATATATAAAAAAGAATACAGAATTTGGAGATGGAGGACACCAAATTTGGATCTTTGTTCTGCCAACTACTACTACATGGTCTTCAGATTTCTCCATTTCTCAAAGAGAGATGGATTTTCTGACATCTAAAGCATTCAAAGTTCTCAATCTGTAATTCTATGTTTTCTTCTCTGAATATATTCTCAAAAGGAAACTTAAGTGGTATAGAATGTAAAGGGATAAGCCTGGAATCAGGAAGACTCAAGTTCAAATCTGACATCAGACACTTATTAACTGTGTGACTCTAGCCAAATTACTTAACGCTATTTGCCTCAGTTTCTTCATTTGTAAAATGAGTAAATGACAAACTACTCCTAGGACTTTGCCAAGAAAACCCCAATGGGGTCACAGTCAGACAGGACTGAAACAACTGAATAAGACACCTGGGCAAATCACTTAATCTCTGTCTCAGTTTCTTCAGATTGTTGACAAGATGAAACAAGATAATAACTGGATAATGTCTAGAATATTATAATTATTTAATAAATATCTATTTCCTTTCTTCCTTCTTCATAAGCTGAATGCAAAGGTTTCCAAGTATCAGTCTGCTTTTTTTTTTTTTTTAGGTATTTTGCAAGGCAAATGGGGTTAAGTGCCTTGCCCAAGGCCACACAGCTAGGTAATTATTAAGTGTCTGAGGCCAGATTTGAACTCAGGTACTCCTGACTCCAGGGCCTGTACTCTATCCACTCTGCCAACTAGCCACCCCAAGTATCATTCTGAATGTCATTTTCAAAGAAACAGCCTGAAGATTAAGCAATAATGATATTCAAAGAAAAGGCAGTTGGAAAATTTGGTTCTTGTACAAAAGTTCCCAAAAGGGCAAGTTGTAGCTAGGGGAAAAAAGGCATATTGACTTCATTTTTCACAAGAAAGACCTGAAAACTGGAAAGTTAATCCCCAGCTATGGTTCCTCCTTAATTCAGCAAATAACCACTTTAAGGGTCTCAGTTTCCTTTCCTGTCAAATGAAGATGGAGATCCAGATATGTTCACTGCCTTTCATTTTTAAAATCACATCTTCATTCACTGTGGCCTAGTGCCCTTTGAGGAAACTCTCCTCACCCTACCAAGAACTATTTTAGGGGCAGCCACCTGGTGCAATGGATAGAGTACCAACCATGGAGTCAGGAGGACCTGGGTTCAAAATTGACCTCAGACACTTAATCATTAACCTAGTTGGGACAAGTCACTTAACCCCAGTGCCTTGCAAAATAAATGAATAAAGAATTATTTTATCTTAAGAGTTCAACTTCCAAGGTCAAGATTATAAGAACTGTCACAGTGAGAACTGTCAGAAGGAACGGGGTGGGGGTGGGGGCAGCAGTAAGAAGCCAGTGAAGACGATGCCTTCATTCTCTTTGGTCAGGTAGCTATCTGGGTATGGAAGCAAAGTCTAAATACTGCTAAAGAAACTTTGCCAAACTAGAAACTTACATTTAAGCTACAGTAGAAAGGGACTTAGAATATGCTACCTCAGCCCTTCCACTACCCCATCCCCTCCTACCAACCCATGAGCATCTGGGGGCTTCAAAAATGTCTTTCGATTCATTTGGCCTGTAAAGATCAAATGAATCAGCAGTCCAGAGCTTATGGGCAACTCTCCAGTAAACCAATCAGCATGAACATGTAATGCTGGAGAAAAAAATTATTGGGAAAGGCCCAGACTTGAGTTTCAGGTTTCCAAAAGCTGAGATAAAAACCTATTAAGAAATACTTATCTAAAATGCACTGGCTTTGCTTTTAACCCTTTAGTATAAGGAAAGTACATTATTCCATACAAAAGGAAAAAGAAGTCAACACATTCATCTTGCACCACGGGATCCATGGTCCTTGTTACTTCTCTAATCACCACACTCTGGTTCTCCATCCTGCTCCCCAAAGTCCTGACACCTGACACCCCAAGAACATTGAGATCTAGGACTGGCAGAAAGATCATAGCCTAGAGAGCAGAAGGGAACTTAAAAAATAACTCATTCCAATCTCTGTCTCTCTCTCTCTTATTTAACAAAAGAGGAAACAGGAGGCCAGGAGGTTGGCTAAGAAATGGACCCAAGGTTACACAGATTCTCAAATAGCAGAAGAGCTGGGATTTGAATCCTGGTTGTATAGTCTCTAGCATTCTTTGCTGAATACCATATCACTGCCTCCACAACTGTGGGTTTTCTGTGTGTTATAGGGATGCAGAAAGAGAATAAGCATTTATAAAGTACCTACTCCATGTGGGGCATTATGTTAAGGGCTTTGTTTGTTTTACAAAAATTATTTTAATAAATAGAATCAACAAGACTTGTAATCAATTTGGATGGGGGCAAAGGGGAGGGTGAATGGGTGAGGATGACATCTCCATTTCAAGCCCAAATGACTGACTGGAAGGATCATGATATTCTCCAAAGTAATAAGTAATAAGAGAGAGAAAGAAGAATTTTTGGCAGTTAGAAAAATTAGTTCAATTTGGGACACGTGGAATTTAAGATGTCAATAGGACATCCAGTTTGAGATATCCAATAGGCAGTTAGAATTACAAACTAGTGGTCAGGAGAGAGACTAGGGCTGGACATATAAATTTGAGAATCATCTGCATAGATATAAATAATTACCTAAAAGAGGGCCAAAGACAACAAATGGTAACTAAGAAGGAATGATCAGTCAGGTATGAGAACAAGAGAGAACAGGGTTTTATAAATCTAGAGATGAGGGTATCAAGGAGAAAGAGTGACCTACTTAACTACTTTGTATGTATTTATATTTTTGTTCATATTTATGATGTCTATATTTCATATGTATTTAGGATAACCTCCAGTAAGATTTATAAGCATTGTAAAGGAATTTGTTTCATTCTTTATATTCATCTTCCTCAAATGAATGCTTAATAAAATAACTGATTGATTAATTAGACAAGTTGTTTAAACTCTTTGTCTGGTTTTCATTATCTTCTGTAGGGAACACCTACCATTTGACAGCATTCTAATGAAATAAAATATATGAAAGCCCTTTATAAAGCAATGACAGCCACTGAGAAGGGGGAGGAATGGGGGGGGGGGAATAACATTGGTGAGAAAGATACATGAAAACCCCTATGTTCAGATCCCAATCTGTAACCTTTAATCCCAAATCTACAAAACTCAAAAGTTTTTAAATTATACAGCCCAAGGACTGTAGATTTCAGAACTTTCACTATGACAAATGCTTTAAAGAACCAACGGATAAATAATAAAATCTCTTACTTGCCTGAAAGTAGTTTCAAAGCTTACTGATAAAAGTTTTAGGGTTAGGTCTTAATCACATTATGGCTGTGTCTTTGTTTCAGGCCCTACAAAAATATCTGATATGAAATCATATATAGACAGGGCATTTTAAACTATACCTCTGAGCCAATCATTTAACCTGTTCCCTAAGTTTTGTGAACTGCAAACTAGAGATAATAATAATAATAATAATAATAATAATAATAATAATAATAATAATACTTGCCTCACAAGGCCAGTCCAAGGCTCAACTGAGACAGTACCTGTAAAAAGCACAATGGTTGGGACATAATAGGAACTATATATTAATCCTTATTTTCTTCCCTTCTCCAGATGAATGCTTATTTTTCTCCACCCAGTTATATTTTCATGTTTCTATAATTATTTCTAGAGCACTATTAGTAAAATTATGGTTCTAACCTATTATTAACTAGTCCACACTTCGAGTCACAGTGCTGTGAAGATAATTCATTACATAGCTTTTAGCAACCTTCTCTCTCAGATTTCATAAATACTTTGATCTTTAATGCACTTTTACATCTTGAGTTTTTCTTGCAATTATCTGGATTGGTGTTTTCAGGCCCCTACAAGATTTTAAGTTCTCTGAGGGCAAGGACAAATGGTTAGCACAATACAGAGTAGGCAACTGATAACCATTTGTTGTACTGAATGAAACAGAGAGAGGTAGATTTTGGCCCTCCCTAAGGAAAAAACTTCCCAGTAATGGGAATTTTGAAAATGAAATGGGTAACCTCAGAATCATGGATGGGAGGATGGTTTGAGGGGGTGGGTAAATGAGGAATCTCTCCAAGCAGAGATTTATTGGATCACAGATGATGAGGGAGAGGTCATCAAGTACAAACCCTTCATTTAAAAGACAATGGAAACTCACAGAAAAGGAGGTTATGTGCTTTGCCCAAGGTCATATAGGTCATAAATATCTGAGGTCCTTGAAGTGGTTCCAATGCCAGAAAGTGTTTTAGTAGGGATTTATTCTACTCTCAAGATTCTATCAATGTGTAGATCCTACATTTCTTGACTGACAATAAGACTTGCTTAGAGCAAGTCATAATAGATAGGAAAGCTGACCTCAGAGTCAGAAAGACCTGGGTCAAAGGTCCACTTCTGACATAATAAGAGCTAAGTGAAACTTTCTAGGAATGTAAATGGCACAAGTCACTTCATCTGCATTGGTGGAGGGCTTATCCTCACCCAAATTTCCCTATGATATCACATTCCTAGATCCTTCATTTTCTAGCCCAACTTAAAAAAAAAGTTTGAAAAATACAATCATTCTTTACAAAAGTGCTTTTATTATTATTATTAAACAAATGATATTATTATTCCCTATTATTTTACAGATTAGTAAACAGGATGAGCAGGAAAGTGACTTAGCCAGTAACCATCACAGAGTGATTGACAAGGCCAGGATTTAAACCCAAGTCTTTCCTGACTTCAAGATCAGTCCTTTAATCAAAGATTCACTCAGCTTGACCTCTCAGTGGTCACAAACTTCACAACAAGTCTTTTGAAAACCACTGTTCAAAAACCAAACATATGAATAGCCTCTTCTTTGAACATTAGCAATAGTGGTGAGTGATAATAACTAAGATTTGATATAGCACTATAAGATACATGTACTTACTAACTTCTTTTATCCTTACAAAAACCTTGTGAAGTAGTTATTATTATTATTATTATTATTATTATTATTATTATATCCTTTAAAGAGATGAGAAAACTGAGGCCGAGAGAGAGGTTAAGTGACTTGCCCTGGTCACGCAGCTAATAAATGTCAGAGGTAGGATTAGAACTCAGATTTTCCTATCTCCAAATCTGGTGCTCCATCTGTCACACCATTAAATTGCCTCTTTGTTCTCTCAAGTGTCAAACCTTCAGGACAGTTTTTAGGAGATGATACACATAATAATCAACATCATTTTGAGTACAATTATAAGATCATAGACATTATTTCAGGGAACTCTGGAGTCATTCTAGTCCAACCCATTTCTATTTTACAGATAAAACTAAGCTTGTCCAAGACTGCATTGCAATCCTCTCACTGAAGGGCAAATATGTTTTTCATAGTACCACACTTTAGAGATCCTTGAGAACAGTTCCTGGGGATGAGGACTACAAAGCACACCTCAAGATTTGGAAGGGACTTCATAGTTTATTAATTCCAAAAGGTTCATTTTAGAGAGAAAACTGAGCCTCAGTGAGGTAACTCTACTGGTCCTGATTCACCCAGGGAGTAAGTGGAAAAACTGGGATTCCAACCCAGATTCCCCAATTCCAAATCTCCCATCCTTTCATAATGACCCATCCATCAGTTAGGGCAGACAGCCTTTGGTTGTGCCCATCACGGTCAGGCTCCAGCTAAATCGGTTCCATCCTGGATCAGGTTCTGGATCAGGTTAATGAGACCTGATCATGCTCAATTGGGAAAATCAAACAATTAAATCATGTGAAAAACGTTGATTGCCAGAGGAGGTCTCCTAGCCTGCTAGAGAGAAAGCCTGGTGACTGTTCGACTACACTTTAAGAAGTCGGGCAAATTCACTTAAAGGAGCAATAGTTCTCAGCTGTGCAGTCAGCTGTGTGGTATTCTCTGGAGACGCCAGCCTGCTGTTCACATGGCAGACACTTCTCGGAGAGGCCAATATTTACAGCAGCCTCGTGGGTAATTACAAAAATGGACTGGCCCACCCACCTGAAGAGACCTGGACACCCACACAAGAGAAGACATTCCAGGCATATAAATTTCTGTGTTTTGCCACCTTGTTGTAATTCAATGAATATTGACTAAGGCTGGAAGTGAAGCAAAAAAAATGGAAAATGACACAATCATCACCCTCAGGGAGCTTACCAACTAGTAAATTATGAATAGGTTTGCTTTTAAACTTAATCTATCCTTTCAAGGGTAAATGGCTTATCGGTTACAAGGTCATTCCTGAAAGAAAATTCCTAAGGCTTTTAATTCATTTAAAATTTTTGTTGATCTCTTTTTCTTATATGTCATTTTAATTTCCAAATATACAATTCAGAGTCATATCTTATAACAAATAAAGAGAAAAAGATGGTTCAACAAAACTAAAGCAATGTATCAATTGACAAAAGATTCCCATACAAATCAAGCAATATATCACAGAAAAGAATATTTCACTTTGCATGCAGTTGGAAAAATAAATTTATTTTTTAAAAAAGAATATTCCATACCCATAATCCCTCACCTCTACAATGAAGAGAGGGAGTTAATATTTTCTTACTTCTTCAGGGTCTTATGTCTTCAACAAGCTATTTTAATTAGAAATCGATTCATTCATTCAGATCCTCCTTGTGCTATTTCCATTTATGATGTTGTCGTCATTCTTTATGTTATTTTCCTAGCTCTGCTGGTTTCACTACGTATCAGTTCCCATAAGTCTTCCCGAGTCTCTGTATTCTTATTTGCAGTTTCTTATGGTGCGATAATATTTCATTATATTCACATGTTTAGACATTCTCCAGTGGATGGGCAGCTACTTCATTTCCAGGTTCTCAGCTCCTACAGAATGTTTTGCTGTTTATATTTGGATGTCTATAAAATCCCTTATCTCACTTTTTTACACATATATGTATATATATTACACACACACACACACACACACACACACACACACACATATATGAGAGAGAGAGAGAGAGAGAGAAAGTACACTGGCATTTCTGGATTAAAGAGTTAAGGACAATTTAGCTACATTCTTAGAATAATTTCCAAATGCTTCCCTTCTAGAATGGTACAGCAAAGGAACTTTTAATTTCTCTGAAATGGTTTCCTTATTTGTAAATAGAGGAATATGTATAGTGCGGACCCTTTCATCTCTAAGGTACTATGATTCTCTGATTTAACTGTGTGACCCTTGATAAGTCATTGTTCAGGCTTCAGGATTCTCCTCTAGAGAAAGAAATGGGAATGGAGGACCTCAGGATCTCCAAAGTTTCTAATAATAAGTCAACATTTATACAGTGCTTATATATATATAGCACCAGTCTCGAGCTCAGGTTCTTCAGAGGTAATAATATTTATATAAGTTTGGAACAGGGAACTAGGTGGCTGCCCCAGAACCCAGGACTGACATTAGGTGAACTCTTCTTCATGAGTTCAAATCCAGACTCAGACACAAGCTGTGAGTCTTTGGGCAAGTGGCTTAACTTTGTTTGCCTTAGTTTACTCTTCTGTAAGTTGAGCTGGAGAAGGAAGTGGAAAACCACCCCAGTATTTGCAAATAAAAAAAAAATCAACCCAAATGGGGTCATGGAGTCAGACACACTACACAAGGTTTGCAAAGTCCTTTTGATATTGTCTCATTTTATCCTAACAAAAACCCTAAGATTTTAACTTTTGATTCTGGCATTCACTTTTTAAATTTCTGATGATAGCTTTTGCTTTCATATCATCTTAATTTTCAAATATATCCCTATCTAGAGACTCATCTCTTATAACATAAAAAAAAGAAAAGAGTAATTCCATAAAACTAAGCAATATATCAACTGAGGAAAAAAAAAGTCCTATAAAACTAAACAATATATCACTGTGTAAAGAAGATTCCCTTTTATTACCTCCCTTTCACAGAAGAGAAAACTGAGCCTGAGAGGACTGAAGTGACTTGTCCAGGATCACACATCTAACACTTATCCATCCACTTGGTGAAACTCTGAAGCTACTAAAAACTGGTGATCTTATGACCTAAATTTTAGTCTTACCTCTCTGGTTGGCTTAGTTAATCCTTCAGGCTCTCTAAATTTTGTTTCTGCCAGTAAAATAAAACTATTGGATTAAATCAGGGTTTGTCTTTGTTGTTGTTTCAAGGGTGGGTGGGGGGGAGGAGAGGCAATCCCGTTAAATGAATTGCCTAGGGTCACACAGCTAATAAATGTGTCTTGAGGTCAAATTTCAATTCAGGTTGAATTCAGATCCTCCTGACTCTAGGGCCTGTGGCAGATAAGGGATTCTTAATCTTTTTTTTTTCCTGATAGCTGATCCCTTTGGCAGGATGGTGATGTCTATGGAACCCTTCTTAGATTTAAAAAAAAAATCCTAAAGATTTAGAATTTAGAATTTAAAAATTTTAGAATTTAAAAAATTTAAAAAATTTTAAAAAATCATAACTAAAAGTATTGTTATACTTCAATTAAGGGTTCCAATTAAAGGTCGTTCAGAGTAAAAACTCTTGGACAAAATGCACAGTAAGGACTTTTGAAGAAACTTCAGCTAAGAATTAATGATTTCCATGAGAAGAAGGTGGTCTAGAAAGAAGAATGCAAGAGAAGATAGGCTTATAAGACAAGAACTATACAAAGAGGTCAAATTTAGAAGTGGAGGGGAACTCGAAATAGAGTCAGCAAGTAGGAAGACAGAATAACAGAGATTAGGTCGATTTGGATGGGCTGATAGAGGTACAGGAAGCCAAGAGTCAGGAGCTTAACTCTGATAGAGAGGATATTAGGAAGCTGTGGTGGAAGGAAGGAGGTATGGTCAAAGTGGCAGATGAGGAAGATGGCTGTAGTTGCCATGTTTCTATCCCTTTCAAAATCCAGGTTCAGTATTCACTTTTAATCCATCATTTACTTTCTTCACCTCCCTCCCCATCTGATTTCCCTCTGCAATGACAGGGGCTCTCTGGGGCTGACAGGCTTGCTTTTACCACAGGTATGAGAGAAGTATACAAAAGGCAGGGAGCTTTCAACAGTCAGCCTTCTTTTCCTGTGTAATATGGCCCAGAAGCTGGATGCTGAGGGACAGACAGCAAATCTACACTTGATAGGATTACTCAGTATCATTTCCATGGAAAACCCAGCAGGCAGAATTAGCCGTGGATGCCAACTGCCTCGATTACACCATTTTACCAAATGCTTTCTAATGCAGCTCTCAGGAAAATTACCCTGTTCCTCTGGCCTCAGCAGGGTGGTTCAGTGTTAACTGTCAGCTGTGTTATTATCGCTCAGGATCACTTGGTTTTCAAGAGTAGCCTAGACGTATCTTAAAATAAATAATAATAAAAAAAGTGACTTAGCTGCCGGATCAATGTAGCCTGGCACTTAAGACCCACACAGTGGCAGGGAGCCCCTCTCCACTGGCTCAGGTGCAGGGAGCAGTCAGACTGGCCACGATTCTGGATGGGTCCCAGTCCACCACTCCCCGCCCCCCCCACTCCCCCTGAGTTGTTTTGACTGATTGGCGATAAAGCCTTTAAACAAAGATTAGCCAAGCTCATTTCAGTTCCATTCAGGGCCAAGGGGGGCAAAGTCGATATTTGCAGAGTGGAAAAGGACAAAAGGAAACAAATTTTGTTTGTAAGCTCTCCAAACAGAAGGGGGTAGGAGTAAGGAGAGGAGAGTAGCAAGGAATCCCCAATTCCCTTTTCCCTTACATGGTCCTGCCTCATCTAGGAAACAGACTTAACTAATGGTCAGGCTTTAAGGGAATCCCTGCCTTACAAAGCACTCCCATTGGACTGCTGCCTTTGCCACAAAAAGGAGGGTAAAAAATCCTTTTTTTTTTAAATCTAGTATAATTCACAAAAAAAAAATCCAGGGTAAGCCCCTACTATGTGCCAGGAAGTTTTAGAGACACAAGGATCAAAAAAAAAATAGTCTGCCCACATGTCACACAGTTATTATCACTGTCCACTAGGCAGTGGGATAGGGGTGGAGGGGGAGGTGAGGAAGTGCAAGTCATGTGAACCAGGGTCGGTAAATTCAAAATTAATAGAGTGCTTTCAGTGAAGTTGTGAGTACTAATAAATGGATAATCAGGAAAGATCTCTCTCTCTTTTTTGTTTTTGGTAAGGCAATGGGGTTAAGTGACTTGCCCAAGGTCACAGAGCTAGTAATTATTAAGTATCTGAGGCTGGATTTGAACTCAGTCCTCCTGACTCTAGGGTTGATGCTTTATCTACTGTACCACTTAACTGACCCCTGGGAAAGCTCTTTTATGGGAAATGGTTCTAAAACTGAGATTGAAAAGGAGCTAATGGTACTTTCAAGAGGCAGGGGTAAAAGCTAAAGCTCCTAGAGATGGGAAACAGACAGGCAGCAAAGTAAAAGGTAGAATTTCATACACAGGGAAGAATGTCTGGTTCAAGAGTATATGCAAAAATCACATGAAGTCAATCTGGAAAACTAAAATTGGACCCAGCTTGCAAAATAGGCTTTGAGTCATAAATGTAGTAGTTTGGATTTTTTTCTCAGGAACTCAGTTTTCTCATTTGTTAAATGAAAGGCTTGAACGAGATGATCTATAATGCCCTTTCTAGCTTGAAATCCTATTCTATCATAAAGTCAACAGGAGGGCATTAAAGTTTCTTGGGCAGATCTATGATCTTAGTAAAATGAATCAGCAGCTATGTGGAGGATGTATTGGAGAGGGAAGAGTTGAGAAGTAATAATAACATATTCTAGATCCTAGGAATAGTTCTCTTCTTGATGGTACTGCTCTTTGGGGCTAATTAATGTTTTGAAAACTTATTTAAATTGAGAGGGAAAAGATAAAAGGTTATTCTCTATACTATAGGATGAATTGAAGATTAAGAAGTTGGGAAAACTATGTATTTGTTTTTCTTTATCCAGTCTGGAGTCATATGCCACTGCCTTCTCCCCACTTGGCCTTTCATTTCTGAATCCAAATATCAGAACTGAAAAAGGACCTTGATAATCATTTTACAGCAAACTGAAAGGTCTTGTGCTTCTACAACTTCTACAACTTTGAATTTACTGACCCTGGT
This sequence comes from Macrotis lagotis, assembly GCF_037893015.1. Taxonomy (NCBI): domain Eukaryota; kingdom Metazoa; phylum Chordata; class Mammalia; order Peramelemorphia; family Peramelidae; genus Macrotis; species Macrotis lagotis. Next base: position 228,365,473 of record NC_133661.1, on the reverse strand, counting down.
TCATGTGACCTCCATTTCCTTATCCCCCACCACTATTCCTACTGCTGAGTGAACAATAAAAGCTCCAAAAGGGCAGAGGTTATTTTGGAGTTTTTTTTTGTCCTTATATTTCTATAACTTCCTCCCAACTTAGTGACTTAAGATATGAGGATACCTGAACAGGTATCACATAGGTAGCCATGGTTCAAGCCTTGCATGACTCTAGGTCCAGTCCTTTATGGATGAACTGTTTCACAATATTCACAAAGTACATTCTTTACTTGCACATCTTTTTTTTAAATAACTCCCATTTGACATATGGGGAAACTGAGGCTCAGAGTATTTAAAAGACTTTACTGTGATAGAATAGAAACCAAGATCTAAATTAGTTCTCCTTATTCCAAGCTCCCTGATAGTTCTACTGTACTACACTCTCCAATGCTGGCTGTCTTCCAGGAGTTCCTCAATTTGCAAAGAAGAGAGAATATGTTTTTGTTCCCCATAAGTAACAGCCCTCCCATTTATACTGGAGCAGTAGAGACTAACTTCTTATCCAAACATGTCCCAGGTAACTAGTACAAGGCTGTTTTGGCATCAAAAAGTATAACACTTCTCAATTATGCCTCTTACTGACTTGGCCGTCTATCAATCTTTACTGACTGAGAGGCAAACTATCAGTTCAGACATGTGAGTGAACGATGTCACATTTTGATACTATTAATACTATATAACACTATAAATTCTCCCTCTCTCCACTTCCCAAGAGTTGCATAGACTTAGGAAAAGTAGTACCTCCCTTATGAATCATGAAACCCAGAAACTTTGACTAATAAAATAGTTCCTCTGGCTGGTGACTCTTCTTTCAGTCACAGAGAATAAAGAGAGGGTTTTCTAGCTCTTGGCGTATGAGGTCCAACACCGAGGAAGAATGTCTGATGAAGAGTGAATGAGTAGCACATCTGTAGGAGCTGACATCTGGCTCAAAACTGTCAAAAAATATAAGAGGGGAGAGAGAAGGATAGTGGAAACTCTCCTGGACAGCTGCACGAGAACACCGAGATAATGCACCAACGTCATGCCAAGTCTCTTTCAGAAGTCCCTCCGAGAGATGTGAAGGTGTATAAAATGTTATACTTATCCAGAATCAAATCACTTCCCTTTCCTCTAGAAATCCAGTCTGTTTCAATGGAAAAAAAAAATGACCTCCTTTTTCTTCCGCCTTAGACTGAGAAAACAGCAACATTAGTGGTTCTTCCTTTTTATAATTCTAGCAAGAGGGTCATCAGCTGTGTATAACAGGTTTGCTCTTGGGAAGCAACAGTCTTAAAAGGTCATGACCAAAACCTGATTCTGCAGTTGCTGCCATGAAAATGAGAGAACAGGGAAGCCCCCAGTTCGAACTTGGATTCTTCTGGTAATGTGTTCCTTTTTAATCAGCATATGCTACGGAGTAGACAGGGATTGTTCTCCCTAATAAGGGGGACTTGGAGGAAATATCTAAATAGCAGCAGGTACAAGGTTTCTCCGTGTTTAATAAATGTCAGTGATATTTGCGTACAGCACATTCAGCAATGAAGCATTTTATCTTATCAGAGTAGAGAGATGTAAGGAAAAGAAGATTTGCTTCCCTCCCTCTGTCTGTCATCTTCACAATAAACTCTCAACCCCAATCTGAGATATAATATTGATAGCCTTGTTTGGAGCTGCTATCTCTCTCTCTCAAATCATGTATACTCAATATTCACTCAACAAGTATTTATTAAACCCTTAGGCTATATCAAGAACTAAGTTAAATTCAGGGGATACAAAGAGAAAAGCCAAACAGACTTTTTTAACCAACAAGGAAACATTATTGGTGCCATGGGAAAAATTTTTTTGTTATTTAGTCCCCTCTGACTCTTCATGACCCCTTTTGGGATTTGGTTTCACATTTCATTCTCCAACTCATTTTTCTGATGAAGAAATTGAGGGAAATAGGGTTAAGTGATTTGTCCGGGGTCACACAGTTGTAAATATCTGAGGTTGCATTTGAACTCAAAAAGATGAGTTTTCCTCACTCCGAGCCTGGCCTTGTATTCATTGCACCACCTAGCTGCACTACAGGGAAAAATGCTAGATGAAGTCTATTTTCCTTCCCTGGCTAACAATACAATCATGACCAATGGATTTCGTTTCTCAGAATGTCAGTTTTCCTCACTTATAAAACTGGGATAGAAAGTCTGCTAGTATTTATGTGGGTCTTTTTTATGGGGCTATATAAGGTTTATATTTATTTAGTGTTATAACTGACACTGCTCTCCTGACCCCACCAATTATTGTTCTAAAACTGACATTTTTTTCCTGACTATTTCCCTTCTCTGGAAGACTTTATACCCTTATTTCCCTGATTTGCTTTAAATCTCAACTAAAATTCCATATTTTACACGAAGCTCTTTCCCATTTCTCTTAATTCTAGTGCTTTCCCTCTATTGATTATTTTCTACTTATCCTGTATGTAGACTGTTTCGTATATTTGCCATTAGACTATAAACTCCTTAAGGACAGGGATGGTTTTTTTACCTCTTTTTGTATCTCCAGGGCTTAATATAGTACATTATATAGTAGTTCTGATTGATTGATTGATAGTTTTTCACATTTATATAGGGCTTGCATCTCCATTTATCTTGGCAACTACCTTGAGTTAGTATCTTTTATTACCCCCCATTTCACAGATGGAAACTGTGACAGATTAAATGACTTGTCCAGGGTCACACAGTTATTAAGTTTGTGAGGTATGAACCTAGGTGTCTTTGACCCCAAATCCATTAACAGCTGATTCACAACATTCTGGGTGAGGCCCGATCAGATTAAAATGTAATTGGAAAACAGTTGAAAATTATATAAAAATATAAAAAACATAAATAGTATTTATTTATGACTCTCTAAGTCAATATATACTTTCAGGGATTCTACCGTGGTTTTGTGGTCCCACTGCTATTTGAGTTTGACACAACTGACCTAGAAGATTCCTCATAAGTGGTCATCTAACCCTCTATTTGAAAACTCCTAGCTATGTAAAGTAGGGTCTGCTCCTGAATAGGTCTGGAGTTGAATGGTCTTCTGTGGCTGCTGAATGTTCAGCTGGCCAGTGGCTAAAAAGAACTTACTTCCCTTAGGTACTTGATGGTCAAAGATGACCTGATGCTTGATGAAAGGCAATCCTGGTGTCATGTACACTTGGCCATAGTATCAAACTTCTTTTCCATATGTCCTCGCCAAGCCAGTTTCCATTAAGAAACCATCCCTTCACAGGTTAGGCCACCCATAGCAACTGACATTCTTAGGCTCTTTCATTGAGGAGTGACCCACACTGGAAGATGCTTTCCCCTCTCTTGGGCCATTAGATATGTCTGGGAGCAGCTTTTCTAAGGCTTTCTGGTCTGGATAATGGTGAAGGGACAGGATTTTCTTCTGTCCCTTTTTTTGTACTTGAAATTTTGACAAATGAGATAGACTATCTCCTCCATCTTAATTCCTCTCTGGAATCACAGGAACTAGATTTAGATTTCATCTCAAACTATTTATGTAACTTTGGGCATACGAATACTATTGTGTGATTTTGGGCAAGTCCTTTAATCTCCCAGGACCTCGTTTCTTTATCTGTAAAATGAAAGGGTTGAACTAGATGGTAATGTTCCTTCTAGGCTTTACTATCTTATAAGCCAAGGGTTTAATATTTACCATGATGAGACCATGTTACCCTCCACACAGTAGGATTTTGCTATTGTCACCATTGTAATCCTTGTATCGAAGTAAAAAATCCATTTGGACCCAAGTCCTATTCGTAATGTTGGTTGCGCTGATCATTTCTCTGGATCATGTTTTTGAAACAAATTTTAAATGCTTACTACAGCCCTTTAGTTGTTGCAGAGTGTGTTTTTGTTATCAGGGGATTAGTCATTAGATTTTTCTGCTCCTCCCACAATTCCATCCTATTAGTTTTATTTACATTTATAAATTATGCACCAAACTCAAAAGCCTCAGCCATCCTGAACCCAAATGAGTCATAGGAAAAAAAAAAAAAAACATGGGCAGAGAAGGAATAATCTAGCTTCCTGCTTCCTCCAGGAAGTTTTCTCAGATTATTCTAATTTTCACAGATGTGCTTTAAGAAAACACTTTTTTAGCATTTAGTCTTAAGGAGGGAATGTTCAAGATACCTGAAAGGTAGTTTCATGAAGATTCTTATAATGGCAATCCCCAAATACTAATAGTAGAGATGGAAAAGGAAGAGGATTTTTTGTTTGATTCTTTGCTTTTGTTTAGTGGAAGGAGAAGGAGATCTATGAGGAAATAGAGCATTATAAAAGAAAGATTTCATTCTATTAGTGCCTCATTCATAAAATCACAGATCTTCAGAGTTGACAAAGAACTCAGAGGTCATCAGATCCAATATGGCAAAGGGTATGAAGTACTAGTGTTGAAGCTAGAAGATCTGAATTTAAATCTAGGCTCTTTAATGTAATATTTGTATGCCTGTGGGCAACTGATTTCAACTCTCTGGGTCTTAGTCTCCCTGGAGAAAAATGTTCACCAATAATTGTTAGGTTAACAGTTTAGCCAATTTCATCAATGATTAACTGGGTCAGTCCTCTTTTGTCTTTGTTGTTCTTAACCTCAATGTCTTCTCTCACATGGATTCCCTTATCTCCACTCTCATAGCTACCATTTTGGATCCAGAGCTCACTACCTTTCCCCTAGACCACTGTCATCATCTCCTAAATGTCTCCCTGTCTCAAATTCCTCCCTACTGCAATCCATCTTCCACACAAGCTTCTCTGGACTTCTACAGCATGACCTTGCTGCCTTTTTTACCTGAAAATCTGTCTACCCCAAAAGCCCCCTCCTTTCATTGGGAACTTCCATTTTGAGGAAAAGTCTAGGTCATCTATTCACTCTTCCCATAGCTCTACTTCTTACTCTCCAGACTTTACCACCATCTCCACTGTGGATACTTTTCTCCATGTCCCACATTTTCATTTCCATTGTATATGCTATTTTCTCCAATGAGAACTTAAGGTCCATGAGGGCAGGAACTATCTTGCATCTTGACTGTATTTATATTTCCAGTGACTAGCAAAATGCTGAATAAATACTTATTGACTGATTGACCCAGTCATCAAAGCCATTTCCCAAAAAAACATAGTCCTAGTTGGGTCATTACTCTATTCAAAAACTCCAGTGACTCCCTAGCCAACCTAGATCAAGCATTAACTCTTCTACTGGACATTTAAAATTTTTCACAAAATGGACCCATGTTACATTTTTAACCTTATTATTTATAGCTCACTTCCTTACCCCATTAAAGTACAGTTTAACCACTCTTACTATTCCTCACATACAAAATGCTCTATCACCTGGGTCACTCAGGGCTCACTTCCCTCATAACTTCCACCAAGACTCATCAGCATGCACGCACCCCAACAAATTTATGCATGAAACCTTTTCTGGTCCTCCTAATTGTTGGTCACCTTCCAAAGTTACCCTTATCTTTTTTTATATGTATTTTTATATATCTGCATAGGCAGATTTGCACAGGCAGCTAGTTGTCCTGGTGGATACAGTGCTAGACCTAGAGTCAGGAAAGTTCATCTCGCTGAGTTCAAATCTGGCTTCAGACACTTACTAGTTATGTGACCCTGGGTAAGTCATTTAACCCTGTTTGTCCCAGTTTTCTCATCTATAAAATGAGCAAGAGAAGGAAATGATAAACCACTTCAGCATCTTTGCCAAGCAAACCATAAAATGAAATCATAGAGATTGGAATGGAATCAAACACAAATGAAAAATGACTAAACAACATGTTTGCATGCTGTCTCCCCACTTAAAACTGAAACTCCCTGAAGGCAAGGACTATTTTCTCTTTTCTCTTTGCAGTTCCAACACCTAACACAGAGCTTGGGACAAAGCAGGGAGTAATAAATTCTTGCTTATTGACTCATCCTCCCCCTTTTCCCATTGCCTCTCTTCCTTTAAGAGAATAACATTACATGGAATCTTCAATAAGGGGTGAATGATTAATAGAAATCCTTCCCAGGTAATAAATATGTGTACCCTCCAAGAAAAACTTGTTAGCTGAAATTAATCTCGATCTGGCAGATAGAGAGATTTTTTTTTTTTGGAAGCAGGAGACCTTCAGATACTCCTGAACCATTCTTTCACTTAATGTTCCTTTCCTCCTAAACTTTAACCTGGCAATGGAGGGCAGCTTGGACTCCTGGACAGGAGTTCAAATTCAGTCTCTTAGACACTTGATACTTACTTAACTGTATGACCTTGGGAAAGTCTACCTCTTATCCAGACCACCTCCAGATTTGGCACAGCTCCTCCTCCCCACTCACTCAAATCCAGCTCACGTGATCATCATGGCATCACCTGCCTGATATCATGATCTTCTTTGAGAAAGAAGGACAAAAACATCATCAAAACTGGCATGGCAGGGGCGGCTAGGTGGTGCAGTGAGGGGTGGCTAGGTGGCGCAGTGCATAGAGCACCAGCCCTGGAGTCAGGAGTACCTGAGTTCAAATCCGGCTTCAGACACTTAATAATTACCTAGCTGTGCGGCCTTGGGCAAGCCACTTAACCCCATTGCCTTGCAAAAAAACAAAACAAAACAACTGGCATGGCATTTTTTAGTACTCTACAGAGATTCATATCATCCAGCTATCCTTCCTTCCTTTTGCAGATGGCAACTAGGTGATACAGTGGCTAGAACAGTGGGCCTGAAATTAGGAGGACCAGAGTTCAAATTCAGACAACACTGGCTGTATTACCTTAACCTCTATTTACCTCAACTTCCTTACCTGGAAAATGGGAATAATAATAGCAGGTACCACCCAGGGTTGTTTTGAGGTTCACATGAGTTAATATTTGTTAAACACTTAGCACCCTGCTATGTAAATGTTAGCAATTTTGTTATTTGTATTAATATTATTAAATGATACTTTACTCTCTGGGTGGTCAATGAAATCCAAAACAATCATAGCTAAAGGAGAGAGAATCATAGCTACAAGCATGGAGAGAATTCTGGAATGGAGTATTTACCATTTTATTGTTCACTATTCTGTAATTGCTTCAGCAGTTTTAATCTTATTCCCACCTCCCATTCTTCATCCCATTCCCAACTAGGATCTTCCTTCTTGAGGAAAATGATTGGTTTTCGTTTTGTTTTTTGCAAGGGTTAAATGACTTGCCCAAGATTACACAGCTAGTAAGTATCTAGTGTCTGAAGTCAAATTTGAACTCAGGTCTTCCTGACTCTAAGCCCAGTGTTGTATTCACTGTGCCACCTAGTTGCTACAAAGGGACAACAATCATTATACCCTTGTGTCTTTTTTCCATTTATTAAGTACTTATTTAAGTTCCATTTATAGAGGACATAGCAAGGTGTGGCTCTCAGCACTGGGTGGGGGGGCAAAAATTAAAAAAAAACTTAACCCCATCTGCCTTGCAAAAAAAAAACCTAAAAAAAAAATAAAAAAAACCCAACTATGGTCCCAGCCCTCAAAGAGCTTAGATTAACAGAAGATACACACAAAAAACATGCTCTAAGGTAAGCAGAACAATCTAAATCTCCTTCATTAGAGAGTCACTGGATCTAGACTCTGAGATATGATTCAGATTTGAAATCTGCTACCTATTACCTTTGTAATCTGGGGTAAACCTTCTAACTTCTCTGAGCCTCACCCTCTTCATCTGTAAAAACAAAGACTGGACAATTTGGCCAGGTCCTCTCCAGATCTACATCTGGGATCTCTAAGAGCTTTAAACAATCAGCTATGTGCCCTCGTCTCTCTCCTCTTATTTCTATCAGTCCAACTTACTTTGTTCACTAAGGTAGTCTTTCCAGATTGTATCTCCTGGGATTATTGTCTATATTTTCTTTCCTGAATTCAATTCAATAAATATTTATCAAGCACCAATTATGGGGCAGAATGCTATGTAACATACAATAGATCTCTGAACAGATTTGCACCTTTGGGGAACATCGAGACCCTAATTTTAGAGACTTAGCAAACAGAAGCCCCAGAGAGATGACTTGGCCAAGGTCACATAATTTAGCTTACCTGATTATCAGAAGCAACACTAGAACCCAGGTCTCCAGTTCTAATAATTCTAGTTGCCTCCTCCCAGTGTGGACTCAAGACCAGGATTCAGATTCAAGATTTGCCACATATTACCTTCAGTAAAAGCTCCTCTCTGTTGTTAGATGTTCTCTTCTAACTTTAAATCTACAACTTCATGATCTATCTAGCAAAGAAACTAGGGAAACTCATTGATTTGTTTCCAAGTGAATTAGGTTACTGTAGTTTCTTCCGGAATTCTCAAGAACTATGTACAGTTTAACAACCATGCCCACTGCTCCCAGATTTGGGATTTACTTTCAATTATTCAATTCAATCTATTGTTTATTTATGGTGCCATTGTTTATTTATGTCTTCACACACCATTTTTATAGACTGGAGACCAAAGTGCCACATACCATGTAAATTCTCAAACTCCAACCAACCAACAGTTCCCACAGCCACTCCAGGAAGTTAATTTACCTCCCATCAATTCACCAAGCACTAGCACACAGATTCTCAAGTGCTAAAGCCAAGCATTTAGAAGTTGCCCTTAATGCACTAGGAATCGAGGAAAAAAGCAATCATTTCAGGAAACACTATAATTTCTGACAATAAAGATTTACTCTGTGCACTGGAATGTTTCTCTACAATGAATGAGACTCTTGACCAATAAACTACATTAGTTCTCATAAAAGTATTCTAGGGTCATAAAGAACCTGCCAAATAGAAATGATTACTCTTGCCTGACTTTCCATTTTAAATCCAAAGTTTACAAACATGGATCTTGAAGCTGTGCTCTGGGCTGATGTGTAATTCAAAGCACAAGCCATTTTCTCATCTCTTTTGAAGTAAGTTTCTAAATGTCCCTTCACATGATATGAAACATGGAGGAGGCAGAGACCAAGCTTGACCTTCAGAACACTGCCTAGAATATTCCTTCAGAAGTCTCTTTTTTTGGCATCAAGATGGGGGACAATAGGAGTAGAAATAAAGTATTGCTTCTATCATAATATTCATTTTGTTTTGCTTAATTGTATCTCATTGTCCTAAGGAAATGTTCTTTTATGGAGAAAGAGGTGTTATCATTGGGAAATAATATTAATACTCTTTTTAAAAAAGCATCAGTCATTTTTTTATTCCCTAAATGAATTTTAGGTAAATCTTGTTATCTGTGACACACTTTAAAATTTCCAAGCTAGACTGCTGGCAGGTTATTTCTGTCAAGGACAAACACATCTATGTTTTCTATAGTTGCAATAGATTGATAGACCCAAGGAGTTGGAATCTGGGGCTGATGATATCATCATCTTCTTCATCATCATCCAAGTATTTACTAAACATTCACATCTGCAAACCAGGATCAATAGACACAAGCTGTGTCTCCATGAGGCCATTGATTCAAACATTTTCTGACCAAATTGGTTGTTGAAATTGTCATCACTATCCCAATCAATGGAGCCCTGCCAATTCTGGCAATGTAAAAGACTATAATATTAGTTCTATGGTCCAGTTCCTTAAGCCATTAGAATAATCAGATTGGAGCCATAGGTAATCAAAGAACATTAACAATGGAAAAGACCTTATGGGTCTAATTCCACTCTCATTTTACAGAGAAACAGAGGTCCAGAAAGGGGAAGGAATTTGGTCTTGATCACCCAGAGAACCAGTAGCAAAGATACGATCAGAAACTAGGTTTCTTGATGGTTTCCATAAGCGATCATCACAAAGGTGACCTGGCAAACAGTATACTCAACCAATACTGAAGCAGGTTGTTGGAGAGTTGATGCTTCCAACTCTGGATCTCAAGGGATTGACCCAGATGCCAATCTCTAGGACTTTTTTTCCCCATAGTATTTACTACTTCTTCAGTTCAAGAGATTCAACAAAAATTCATGTTTTTGTTGCTTGCTTGCTAGGAATGAAAGAGCAAGTGCTTTGAATCATGAACGACTTTTGCAAATAATGATGATACTAAGTAACAAAAATGAAAAGATAAGAATAACTGGGACAGAACTATGAGACATGTACAGATTAACAGACCAACTGTCCATAGGAACATCTTAATGCAGCATTATGCTTCATTGGCAAAATTATTGAGACACAAGGAAATGATTTGCTTGTGGTTCTAGGAGAGGAAGGAAAATGAACATGAAGATTTAAGGGTAAAGCTAGTTATCATGGCAACCAGAGTGTTTATACATCTTAAGGAACTGAGAGGGGGGTTAATTATGCAAGAATAATTATTCAGAAGCTAAGACTTTTGGTAATCTGTTAACAAAATCAAGAGCATTTAGTGTTCTACACACAAGTGATTAATACCTGTGTGCTAAATTAAACAGATATAGCTATAGATATACATACACATACCTACACAAATATATATCTATATCTATACACACACATACATACACATGATATGTATAGTCACACACACACACATAAAAGGCAGCATTACATAGTATATAGAGGTATGGAGCTGGGGAGATTGGACTCTAAATAATTCAAATATTAAGTATTTGCTGGGGGAGTAGGGACACAGGACAAAAATGAAACAATTCCTACAAATAAGGAACTTACCTTCTAATGGGGGAAACAAATCAGGGGAAAACTCCAATGTCTATATGTGTGCACATATGCACAAAGGTGCATATGCACATACATATATAACATACGTATATTTCCATTTACATTCACACATACGTATGGGTGTGTACTCAGGTGCAACATACCTTTAAGCTGTTAAAAACTTCAAAATGCACTAAGACTTTTGGAACACAACATATAAAAAGAATAAAATAAAAAAAATCCCATCTCTAAAGCTATGAGACTGTGGGCAAGCTTCCAGGTTAACCCCATAGACATTCATTCAAGTAACAAATATTTGGAGTCTAGTGACTTCCCTCACTTAAATCCAATTTACTTGCAAGTCATGACATTACCTTTCTGAAGTCAAGGTCCTCTTTAAGAAGGAAGAACAAATAACAATATTTATTAACTACCCTCCTAAGTGCCAGCCACGTCATCTAAGGAGGGAAGATAATACATAAAATTTAAAGGTGGAAGCAAGGAGACCATGATAAAGTCCTGACTGAGTCTGGGTCAGTGATGATGATGATAATGATGATGATGATGATGATATTACTATGAAAACTAAATGGAGGATTTAGGAAGAACTCTCCAGTATCTACTCTCCACCCTTTCCAATCAGAGGGAGAGAAACAGAGTGAGACAGAGACTTAGTAGGCACTTATTAAATGTTAAATCAAACTGAATCTACTGGTCATAAATATTGGTTGGGGCCATTTCCACGCCAAGAACTGAAGAAATCAAAGCCTATTTGTATATTCACATAGATATACATTCATCAACAACACTACTGTTATACTACATGCTATACCCAATTGAAACAGAAAAACAAAAACAAAATTTAAATGGATCTACTATTAACGGTTATATAAATAAAGATTATCACCAAATACTCTCAAAGTCCTCCATACCACTTCACTTCCAAATCATTTTCTGGTCTTCAGCTTCTTTACTAGCCACTGCCTTGTCCACAAAACCATGACTGCACCCTAAGGTTAGCTTGATGAATGGCGAATCCCTCCCTTGGGTCACCCTATTTTGAGAAGCCCCTGTCACACTACTGCCCACTTCACTCTGACCTCAGTTTCACCTGTGCTCTATATCCCCCTCCCCATCAGCTGCTTATCTTCCCATATTAGGATGTAAACTCCTTGAGAATAGATTGTTTTCTCTCATTTTTCTATTCACATTTCATAAAAAATTATATTTATCTGACTAGCCAATTCTTCAGCAAAGGAGGTGGCTCAGAATTCTCAAGATCTAGATCCTTTGGTCATTAGAATAATCAGATTAGAGCCACAGGGAATCAAAGACCTGGACTAGACATTGGAATTTTCACCAGTTACAACACTTTCAGATTAAAGAATAATCAGATTAGCGATATAGTTAATCAAAGAACTGGAAGAGACCTCCAGAGTTTTCCCCTGTTCCAACCCACTTGACAGAAGAGAAAACTAAGCCCCCAAAAGGGGGAAGGGCTGGTGTCAGAAGAGTTGAAGTTCTAGCAGGCTTTGAAAACAGGTCAGCAGATCGAATGCATGTCCAAGACATTCAGAATCAGAAAGGTTCCATAATTTATGTATCCCATCTCCTAGAGACTGAATTGCTATTTGAGCTGGCAGAGGGAGAATCCAAGTGATGAGATTGCAGACCTCCCACAGCATTCTACCCCTTCTCCCACCAAAAAAACCCCCCAAACAAAAAAACACCAAAGGAGGGGGAGGGGACATTGCTCAAGCATCCACCAGTGCCCTGCAATGTCATCACAGACATTGATGAGCACAAGAGTGGTTACTCAACCATTTCTTCATTTACATTTGGAGGCTCTTGATGGGGTACTTGAAAAATCATTTGGTCCGCCAATGGAATTTAGCGTTTCCTGTCTTTTTGCTGGCCCACAAAAGATTGTGATTGAAGAGTCAGGGTGCACGTTTACCACATCAAACTAATCACAAGGAGAGTCTATTAGGCTCTAATTGGCAAGTAATTCAGTCCTCCTGGTGGCTGCCGAAAACCAATTTCCTAGCTTTTTTTTTTTTTTCACCTGGAAAATATGCATCACTGTCTGGTCATCAGTATCTTTTGGTATCAGTAAAAATCAAAGGCAGTTCAATCTCCTCAGCTCTCAGCAGATGTAACATTTGGGACAAAGAAGGTGGGGGCTGCCAGATGTATTTATCTCAAAAGCAAGTGTCTCTTCTACCAAGTGTTAAATACCAAGCAGAATCACATGCCCCCGACTAAGACTTAGGGGTGAGAGACTGAAGGTCTTTGACAAAGGCTCTCTCTTCCTCTTCATTACTAATGAAAACTCTATTCCCTCAACTAGTTTGGAATGTGTATGGAATGCATTCATGAAGATGTATCAGTTATAAAATGTTCTGCCCTTCCTGAGATTTCCAACTTTTAGAAGGCTCTGCTCTGAGTATCTATTATTCTTCTGAGCAAAATGATGTCCTATTAAAACTGGGAAACTTATGCCAGGACCCTTAAGTCCCACCCCTGATTAGACCCTGAACTAACACTGTCATGAGATAGCCAAGAGGATGAATCCGAATTCTGGATTCCATTTTTCACTTAATACTCACCCCAAAATAAGAACAAAATAAATAAAATATTGTTATCCCTTCCACATTACAACTTTCCACATCACAATTTTGATATCTCTCAGGCTGGCAAAAGAAATTAAAAGAATTTGGGGGGAGTTTTGTGGAAGTCAGAAAAGGTATGCAAATTTGAGCAGATGATAGAGCCTATGACCAAATATTTAACCCAAATTTTACAATGAGGTACACTCCATAAAAGAAAAAGAAAAAAAAATTCAGACTTCTCTAATATGAAAGGAGGGCCAAAAATTTTTACATATATTTTCCAGATTGCTGGGGGATAGAGGGATATCACTGTATCCCTAATCCTCAAGACGCAGAAGGGATAGTTCTATTACAGAAACATACAGGAAGAAAATTCAAAATTCATATATAATCGAGTGAAATATAACATCTTCCACAGGAAAGGTAACAGAACAAGAAGCATGATATTCCTTGGTTTGAGTCCTGAATTTGGAATTGAGGACCTTCCCTTTCTGCTATCCCTTGACTCTGGGACTTGAGGCAAATTACTTACTCTCTCATTTTTTTCAACAGTATAAAAGGAATAATTACACTACTTACCTTACAGGGTAAGCACCTTACAAAATGCTTTATAAACAAAGGACAGTGACTGGACTTATTTCAATTATATAACTAACCCTGAATATGCAAATTCCCTCTATCAAATTAGATCAACATCTTCTCTGCAATTGAACAGTTGAAAGGGGCTGCTAGGCACACTAAAAGGTTAAGTGACTTCTCCAGGGTGATAAAGACAGCATGTATCAGAGGCAGGATTTGAACCCAGATCTCCCTGGTTTTGAGATCAATTCTCTTTCAACTATACCATGCAGTTTCTATATATGGGAGCTGTTCTTTTTATTGTAAAGTGAAAGAGTTGTTCTAGATTTTCTCTTCTGGTCCCTTCAAGTTCAAAGTCCAATGTTTCTCTAATTCAAAATACCCTTTTCTGACTGTAGAGAACAAATTCAAGAGATTTCTACAAAAAAAGACAAATCCATAGTATTTTTTTTCCAACAAAAATGCTTCACTGCTGTCCACTTTCTCTCCAAAGTTCTCCCCTTTTCAGTGCTCTTTCAACTCTTCAGAGTATAAATCAGTGAGAATGCTTCAATTAAATCCAAAGATAGCTTTAGCACTTGCTAATAATTTGAACAAAGAAAGTCTATCCTGGACTATGGTAACCAGTGAAGAAGGGATTGAGGGTACAGGAATTTTTCTCATAAAATAACAATATTAAATTACTTTAAAAGAACATTCAACACCTCTCTCTACAGAAGATTCATTTCAAACCCCTCTTCATGGAAGATTCCTCTACATATGCTTCTTATGTTACATTAATTTAACAAAAGAAAATGGATTTGTTTTTGCCCTCCAAAGACTCACCTAAAATGACCTGTATTAAAGTTTTAAAGAATAGTTACTTTTCTTTCCCACACAGAAGAAAAAGAGGGAAAGAACGAGTATAGGGTTCTTAATCATTTGTCATGGCTCAAATAGAAACTTAAGCACTAGCAACACAAGTCTAAAAAATGAACTGCTTTTCCAACTTTTAGTTAGATTTTCTTGACTGGGATTTTCAGTAGCAAATAATAATGAGAGTTATTTTTTGACTAAACTCCTAGTGGACAGGGATTGTGTCTGTTACAATCCAGTGCTTTCATGGTGTAAGGGATAAATATGCATTTGGTCAATTCTTTCTGATAATGGTGCTGGAGATTAAAGATTCAAGACAGAAAGAAAGATAAGAAAAGAGAAGAGAGGAGAGAAATGGAAGGGAAAAGAGAAGAGAAAGAATAAAGAAAAAGGAAGAGAGTAGAGACTGTCCCATTCTCTTATTTTTCTACTCACATTTCATGAGAGAGGAAAGAGAAGGGATAAGAAAGAAGAAGAGAGAGAAAGAATAGAGAGAGTATAGGAAGAATGAGAGCAAGTCTAACTTGCTATATATTAGCTACTATGCTAAGGTCTGAGGATATAACAGATACAAGCAAACAAGATAATCCTTACCCTCAAGGAGCTTCCATTCTAATAGAAGAAAACACCACAAGTGAAGAAACTTGCAAGGTAGAAGGGGAGACAAAAACAATGAAGCTAAAGAAAAGGAGAAATCTAGAAATTGAGTTAAGGTCTGAGTGAGGTGAAGAATGGCATTGACCTTTCTTGAAATGTCAGTCTTGATGTAGGAGTTACAAATTGGGAGGTTTGGTTTGGGGTCAGGGGGCATAAAATATGCTGTACGATTACAATTGTCCCTTTGCTTCATGAGAGCAGAGATAATGCATTAAAGTGGATGTACTTTATTTGCTGAATGAATGTTCACATATATCTTGCCATACACATTAGACATGTGAAAATAAATTATCTAGAAGCCTGCTGCGTGAATTCACATCTAAATGGAGAGTCAGTTTTAATCAGGTTTACAATCTTATCTCCCAGGGACATTCAGTGGATCTTGTAAGATCACATCTGAAGATTTGTTATTAGAACTTTTAAGGACAACCTCAGCAATAGCCAACAGCTCTATAGGTTGGTTTTGTTTCTTCTGCCTTTCCGCTGGTGCTGCTGAAAACTTGGTCAATTTTATTTTGTATTTTGTTTAAAAAGTCCTGCTCATTCTTTCCTTTCCCTCAGGAATTCTAGCTAAAACCCATGGCCCCTGGACACATTCTAGCCTCTGCTGCTCTCCCCAATGAGGACAGGAAATCTTTTCCTCTCAACTAATACAGTAACTCCAAAATAGTTTAAAACTGACAAAATTTCAGGTCTCTCTCTGTTTTAGACTCAGTCACTAAGGGCTCTTCCAGTTTTAATGCTATGTGATTCTATGATTTTAAGTGAAATCACTTTGCTAAGGATATGTGGAAAGTCATATTTTTACCTATTACAGGCAGCAGGAGAAAGACTAGAAGGATTTTGATTGTGTGATTTTGGACAAGTCATTTATCTTTGGGCTTCAATTTCCTCTGTAAATAGAGAGGAGTTTGGATTTTTTAAAAAAAAAGGCTTATAATTGAAAAGAAGCTAATATTCTATGTTCAGGGGTCCCTCTGAGCTCTAACATCCAATGCTCTTGGGGGTCCCTCTGAGTTCTAACAACCTATCCTTTGGTAGCCCTCCCAGCTCTAAACCTTCAATGTCATAAAGTTCTTATCCATCCATTTTCCCAATTCTTTCCTACCTTTAGCAGTTTATGTTTTCAAATTCCTCAGATCTACAATCTTTGTCTAAAGGTCTTTTACAGCTCTGACAATCTATGTTCTAAAGTTCTTTCGAGCTACAGCATTCTGTGATATTATTCCAGATGGTGTTGGTCAAGCATCCTTAAGCTTCAGTTTCCTTATTGGTAAAATGACCCGATAGGACTAAATAGCCTCTGAGATCCCTCCCACTTCTAGATCTATGTTCCTGTGATCACTGACCTAAAAATACCATCCAGAACCTACAAAAGATGTGTCTCTTGCCATCTGAGATAAGAATATTTCTCTTTGAAATCAGTTTAAACAATGGAAATCTTGGATCAAAATACACTGAGCATTTTCAGTTTTCTTTAATATACATACCGCATACATTGGCTTTAACCTCACAGAACATTGCCTCAGACTCCATTTTGAATGTGGAATTTTTTCTTCCCAGAAATCTTTCATTTCTTCCATTGTATTCATACAAGAGGAAGAAGGGAAAGAGAGAGAAAGTCAGCTCATAAGTGTCATTTCATATTCTAGGCAATTTGCTATAGGCAAAGACACCATTACTTTGTACAAATAAATTTACATAAATCATTATTAGAATGTTTTATCTTAGCAACATTATTTAGTTCCCAGAGCACAAATTAAATGCTTGCTTAAAGCAGAATATTTTAAAGTTAGCCCTATACTGTTTGAGACGGGATTAGAAATTTCCATCTCATTTTTCATTCATAATGTAATTTCTTTAGTTTTCTTTGTACATTAAAAAAAAGACATGGATAATTTTCAAGGGGTTTCCTTGAAGCAAGTCACAGAATAGATTACTATGCCACATTCTGTTCATTCATCAGCTCAGATTCCGCTCCACACTCTCTGTACGTTCTGTTTAGAACACTGATTAGAAGAGGCCAGGGACATGGGGAAATGACAATACAATCCACTGGGCTGCCTGACTCTTCTGCCTGACATTATCGTTTTTTGCCAAACCAACCGTGTGTTGAACAACATTTGCAAGTAAACTTGATTTCTATTAAGCTTCTCTCTCTATTAGTTATTTGTAGTTATGTGTTTCCAGTTTGGGATTCTAGCCTCCTAGAATTGTGGCAGCAGAGAAGTGACAAGCTCATGTGGTTTTTCTACAAGGCTTTCCTCCCAACCACAATTTTGTCCTCCAATGCAAAATTCAAAGACTTTAAATGCCTTAGGATCATAGGTATGCAGCCAAAAGGGTCGTTTAGTTCAAAACCTTCATTTTACAATTGAACAATTTGAGTCTTGGAGAAGGAAAGGGACTTGATTTACCTCTCCATCAGAAACCTCTAACCACGTTTTCACTCCTCTCCCTCCTTCTCTGGCTAGTTGTTCTATAACCTCCTTTCTATAATCTTTTCTTTTCAGGATTCTTACCTTTCTTCCCCTCTAACTCTCCAGTTCTAGAGCTTAAAAATACTTTAGACAATAACTGGCTCAGAAAAGGTACATAATAAATGTTTACTGAATTGAATTGAAAGACCATAACTAAATCAAGTGAGTCTTTGTTCCTGGATGGGCTATGTCAACCATTATGGAACCATTTTCCTTTCAAAATGCCCCTTTATCAAGCCACCATTCCCTAATATCAGACTTTTCTTCAGTTTACTAGATAAGGAAGGACCTCAAGGGTAGGAGCAGTCTTGGCTTTTGTTTTTGTAATCTTTTAACAAAATAAATTAAAATATTATTGCGAAATTGGCAAAACAAATAAAAATATAATACAACATAAATACTATCAAATTGTGGTTTCAAAGATCTGTTTCTATTTGAATTTTGACAATACTGGTACAGGGAACACCCAGAGAGGAAAATCCCTATTACCAATGCAGACAAGCACCTGTTCTGCAATTACAGTCTGAAAGTAGTGCCTGAGGGGATAGACATGCTCAGGGTAACAAAGACACCCCAAATCTGCCAGACTAGGAGGCTATCTCTCTATCCATTACACTCCACTGCCAAGGGAGAGAAGCTAAGTGGTGCATCCTGGACCTGGAGTCAGGAAGACTTCTTTTCCCAAGATCAAATCAGGCCTCAGACACAGTAATTGTGTGACCCTGGGCAAGTCACTAAACCATGTTTGCCTCAGTTTCCTCATCTATAAAATGAACTGGAAAAGGAATAGTTGATCTTTGTCAAAAACACCCCCAAATGGGATCATGAAGTAACAAGTATGACTGTACAAAAACAACAACCCATGGAAATTTAACTAACCCTACAGGCTATGGTTAAGTGTCTCAGGAATGCTACTGATGTGAAATGATTCAAAGGACAGAGAAGTTCCTTAAGTGAACAGGTTTCAGGGAAGACTTCAGAAAAGATGAGAGACTTTCACCGAGCTGATGCTGAAGGATGAAAAGGTCACCAAAGACAGCATGCAATAACAGAAAGTAGCTCTGGGCTTGCTTGAAGATGACTTAGGCTCAAGTTTCAACTCACTTTTGCAACCTTGGGCCGGTCCCTTCACCTCCCTTAGGCTCTTTAAAAATTTATAAAATGAAGAGAATGATACTCGTTCCACTACAATCAGAGGGTTTGAGCAAGGAAAAACAGCAAAGCACTTTGTAACTGTAAAGCATCCTACAAATATGTCATTATTCCAGATTGAGGAGGGAAACAGGGGACTGCTGGAAGCTCTAAAATTATAAAACTAACAAGTCATCTGATTCCCCTTTCTAACATACAGACTATAACTAAACTAGAATTTGAATCCTGGCTCAAATAATTTATCCTATCTACAATTTATTGATTTCATAATTGTTGCCTGTCTCATTCAACTATGAACTCCTAAAAGGTAGAGACTGTATCTCTCTCTCTCTCTCTCTCTCTGTTTTTTTTTTGGGGGGGGGCAACTGGGATCAAATGACTTGCCCAAGGTCACACAGTAAGCATCTGAGGTCAAATTTGAACTCTGTTCCTTCTGATTATCCACAGGGCCACCTAGCTGCCCCTTACAGTGCTACGTCATTGTCACTTGGGCAAGCTACAGGTTTTTAGGAAAACTTTATCTCTTTCTTTTTTTTTTTTAAGGTTTTTTGCAAGGCAAATGGGGTTAAGCAGTTTGCCCAAGGCCACACAGCTAGATAATTATTAAGTGTCTGAGACTGAATTTGAACCCAGGTACTCCTGACTCCAAAAAACTTTATCTCTTAGGACACATAGTAGGTGTTTATATTTATGGACTACTAACTAATTAAGGAGCAAGTCAACTCCTCTTACCTTCAGCTTTCTCCACTGTAAAGGTGGGGGGGAAGAAGGGAGAATATATATACTCATACCTACCCCTCAGGGTTATTAGTAGTATCCAATGAAATAATACTTATAAAGTTCCTTGTAAATCTTGAAAGCAACTATAAAGTGTTATTATTATTTTTGTTAACAACTGTTTCATTTTAGGACCAAACCCTTAAAATAAATAGGCCCCGTTGTAACCTATAAGCAGACTAAAACAAACCATACTTCATTATTTGTCCTCTTTGCTTTTCATTGGCTGATTTTCTGTAATCCTTTCAGAGTGGTGAAAACTGTATTTCACTGTTATGGAAAATACATGTAGTGGTGAATGACAAGTCACTGAGACAACTTCTCCCTCACCACCGAATTTCCCAAGTTTGGTCTCTGCTTCTTCCCGTAGTCAGGGTCCCTAGAGAGACACAGTAATTTGAATACCATGTACCCTGAAACAGGCTTAGCTTGGCTGATTCCCCACAGTGACCTATACCCTAGAACCCTGTCCACAAGCAGCCCATAGCCCTTGTTCAGGGCCCACCCTTCTTCAGGTAATATAATCTGGAGCTATAGAATCACACTAGTCCATTAACCTATCTCATCCCCACTCTCATGGAAATGTCCTACTTTGGGGGGTCCTTCAGCTCAGAGTTGTTCTCCCCAGCTGCTCTGGTCCCCTTTGTCTCAGTTGGTACTTATCTTGTCTTCTTTGGGTATCCTCAGAGATAAATTTTCCTTGAAAACCTATAACTTTCAAAGGATAGTCCTGGACTATCTTCATTGATATATTTATTATCTTTCTCAGAGAAAAATGGGTGTGCCAATTCAACTTACAAAAATCTGCAAAGCTCAACCATGTGGATGAGCATTGGCAGGGATATGATCTAAGAAGCTGACCACCAAACCAACAATTAACCAATGTTGAGGGAGGGGCTCTCCACTGGAAAAAGCACTGGTCAAGGTAGAGGGTAGGTTAAACATCTTATCCTCTGAAGTCAACTAGTTAAATACTGAAGGGTTCATCTGAAACATAATAGATTTGGGGGCTGGGGCACAGAATCTAATGAAACCACATACTGGGACAATAAAGAGCTAAAATCTACATAACTACACTCCCTCTCTCCCCCATAATGAAAACACAGTTTTTCTGAAATATTGAAGAAGTGTAAAAAAGAAAATGATATCTGTACTACCCTTGGGGAAGAAGATGACCCCAAGCTCAAGGTCAACCTTGGTAAATCAATTCAGAAACAGAACTACAAGTCACTTGACCAGGGTCATCTCAAGGAATTCTGCAAAACAGAAAAACTGGTATATCAGATTGCATTATGATTTTCAGTGGAAGATTTCTGAGCCTCAAAGGAAAATGAAAAGTCTTTAATGAAAAGTTGGGGGGGGGAATCATTTTCCTAAGTGCTCCCGTGGATGCTTCAAATATTTAATGATTTATACTTTCCAGAAACACAGATACAAAATACAGAAGCTGTCACATCCTTTTATAGAAATATTCTCTATGTACATTCTACTCAAGTTAGGAATTTATTCCTAATTTACCATCTGCATTTTTTTAACAGTTTGGGGTTCAAAGGTATCAAGTCTCTAATCCCAATTTTCAATGATTCAGCCCTCCCTTTCCTTATGTTTTAAATCAATAATAATAGGCCTTGCACTTTTTGTATAGTACCTTGCATAATTATGTGTTTAACACAGAAAAGGAAGCCACTTATCTAATATTCATTCATTTGTTCATTCAACAACCATTTATTCTGACAACCTCAGCCCTCTTGGAACAAAGCCACAATATTCAAAGTGATTTTTAAAAAGCTTTTGAGCAGCAGAAAAAAGGTATCATACAGTCCAATGAAGAGATATCAAGGATCATACCTAGAGACTTCTGACTTTTCTTTTGCACATAATTCTAACAAGCTTGGATCTCTGGTTTCTCAGCACAAAGGAGGTTAAATTCCAGAAATTAAAAAGAGAGTGGACTCCTAGATACAGCTATTGTAATGAGAAAAAGTTGTTAAGACCAATAAAAGAAGATATGAAAAGAGTATGAAACAGACAGAAGAACTAGAAATTCATAGAAATCTCAGGCCATTCCAAACTGGGACAAATAATTAACTTACATCTCAATAGCCCCAATTGTATTATTGATATGTGTACTAATGACCCTGAATAATCATTTAAAAAATTAAATTATTAAGAGTCCATACTATGGTATATAAAGAAAACTGAACCTGGAATTAGAAAATCTGAGTTTAAGTTCTTAACTCTATCCCTTATGAGTTAGTGGCCCTTTGTGAGTTAATTAAATATTTTGAACCTGTTTCCTTATCCTCAAAAGGATGAAAATATATATTCCCTTTATAGTACAAGGCGCTAATATGAGAAAAGTAGTTTTAAAGCCTTAAATTAGCCTGTTCTCTCTTTTTTTTGTCCAGACTTAGGATTTCATGAGTATGGAAACTTCCTCCATCTGAAATGTCAGCATAATTAACACTTTTCTAGAATTTTTCTGAAAGACTAAGAGTGACTTACTCAAGATCACACAATTTTAATAATTAGAGATTGAAGATAGAAGACTTAAGGTCATTGAAAAAGTGAAGGAACTCATAGCTCTCTGGGATGCTAAAACTGTTCAGTATTTTATTAAGGCAAAATATTGGTACAAAGTATATTGGTCAAAATTAGTGAGAAGACAGAGAGAAGGGCAGGCAACCATGAGGTCCATCTTAACCAGGTCACATGGTGAAGCCCACGGTGGGAGGGGGTGTTAAGGAATAGCCTGACAAAGTCCCATCCTTCTGTATGGTAGACCAGAAGAAGCAAGAGAACTCTAAGGAGGTGCTTCCTGTTAAATACCCTTCTATAGGTTGGACAGAGGGTGGTGCTTAGGGAATGGTCTTACACCTCGGGGCCAGGTATCTTCCAATGGCAAACTACATACTGGTCCTTCCTGTCCCAAGGTGCTAAAGCCCCCAAGTTCAACATGTCATTTCCTGTTGTGCCAGCATCTAGGCCAAGGTTAAGTGAAGGGGAAATTGGGGAGAAAAGGTGCAAAACAACAGGGTCAAGGGATGACAGGAGTCAGTCAACAATCAAGGTCAGTTTACATCTCAGGGGCAAACAGCTCTCTACAAGATTTTAACAGCATTAAGGCCACATTCATAATTTTCTGCATCATTTCCCTGTGTCAAGTTGATAAGTGGCAGAGCTGAAACTCGAACCTCATTTTTTTTTTGTTAAAGTCCAACGTTTGTTCCACTGTCTTTCCACAATGTTTTCAAGATGGCACCGTGGGAACAATGTTGAATTTGGAGTCAGAGGACATAGGTGAAATCTTGCCTCTGCAACCTGCTACCTATCTAATCTCAGCAAAGTCCCTCCACCTCCTTAGGTCTCAGTTTCCCCATTTATAAAATGAATACATTAGGCTAGATTACATGGCTCAATTTCTTTAATACTAAACCCCTTCCTCTACCTGCAACTTTGCTCCTCTGGAAAATGAAGGGTTGGATTAGATAACCATGAAGGTCCTTTCTATCTCTAAATATATGATCCTAAAATCAATCCTCTAAAAAAATTTATAGTGTGAGATGTAAATTTGAATTTAAAATAAAAGCTTATGTGGTACAGTGGCTGGATCACTAGAGCTGGAAGTCCAAGAAGACCAAGGTTCAAATTCAGTTTCACATCCTTATTGTGTGACCCTGAGCAAGTCACTTTAACCTCTTAAGTCACTTAACCACTTAAGTCTCAGTTTTCTTCATCCATAACATGGGATTAATAATAGCACCTTCCTTCCCAGAATTATTAAGAGGATCAGATGAAAATCAGCCTCAGATATTTACAAGCTATGAGACCCTGACCAAATCCCTTAATACTGACTGCCTCCAAGGGGGAAAAAAAAAGCAGATCATATTTTTAAGTGTTTTTTAAAATAACTTCTAAAGTATTTTTGTAAGTTTTAAAGTGTTAAAGAAATGCGAGTTATTATAATTGCTATTGTTAAATTTCCCAAGAAAATCGTAGCTTAAATTTTACACATAATGCATTTTTTCTGACCTTGACTCAGTGCACCCAGATACCCTCTCAGTAAAGAGGAGTGAACACAACTCAGTTTCTAACAATGCAGATCCATAAGAGGGGATCAATTCATCATCTCAGCAGTTGTTTAGTCCCAAGTGGACCATTTACCAATTTATTTCCATATGGACCTGGCAGACAGATTAATCAGATTTCCAACTCTAAAACCTGAATTGTGTTTTATTTCCCTAATAAGCTAACCCTGGGTAAGAGAAAGCATACATTTTCAGAGAAATACATGTGTTTGGTTTTTAAGAAACAAACACAATAACCAAAAGCCCTCTGTCAACCTCAGAGACTGAGAAACATAGGATGTAGATCTTTACAAATGGCTAATCCAATCTTGTCATTTTACATATGAGAAAACAGGCCAAGAAAGGAAAAGAATTTGTTCACAGTTACAGAGGTAGTAAATAGCAGTCAGGATTCAACCAACTCCAAGTACTCTGCAAACCACTTGGGAGTTTTGTGACCCTAGATTATTTCATGTCTTGAAACCTCAAGTTCCTCATCTGTAAAATGAGGAAGATTATATTTGGAATTCAGCCTCTTTACCTAAGCTTTGTGACTTTATGCAAGCCATTTCCCCTCAAATTCCCCATCCTTAAATGGGGATAACTCCATTCTCATCACAAACCACGAAAGGTTGTGATCAGGATCAAATGAGATAATATTTATATAGTCATCTTCACAGTACAAAATATTATATAAATGCCAGTTAGTCTTATTATCTTTCATTAGTTAGCTCTCTACTCATTTCAGCTTAAGATAATAGATTTAAAACTAGAAGCCAACTTAGTGGTTTTTAAATTGTGATGGTGGAATTTTCTGAGAGTCCCTCAGACAGCAAGGATCAAATCAGTCAATACTTAAAAGAAATTAATTTAGGCTTATTTACTGGAAGGTCACATACAGAAGCTGAAGCTTAAATATTTTGTCCACATAAAATGAGAAGGCAGGACTCTGGAAAAATACCCTGATATTAGAAAAGAATGAAAGCAAAAGGAAAAGGAGATGGCAGAAGATGAGATGGATGGTTGGTGTCATGGAAATAATGAATGTTAGCTTGGCCAGAATTTGGGAGATTGCGGTGTGCTGTGGACATGAGGTCACAGAGTCAGACACAACTAAAAATCAATAAAGATAGTCCAATCCCCACCTTCCACTTTTGTAGGTGAGGGTATTATTGAATGAGTTAAGTGACCTTGCCATTAACCATGGTCCTAGAGACACTAGGCGGTCAAGGTGAGATTGAGGCCAGGCTCTCTTAGATTACATGAAAAGCTCAGGACTTTTAGACTGTGACCTTGTCTAGGGAAGGGACTGTCTTTTGCCTTTCTTTGCATCCCCAGAGCTGATCACAGTCCCAGGATATGTGAGTAAGTTTACTAAGCAGAAGTGAGGGCAAATTTTTCTCAGTATTTGAGTCATATCAAGGCTGAATGTCACATTCCTCTCACTTTGTACTTCAAGGTTGGGGGTCTAGGGTTTCTGAAACCGAAGAGATCTTATTGACATCTTGATACAGCAGCCAATCTGCAGCTTGCCTGAGCATTCCTCAGCAAAGGACGGTGTTCTTTCCTCCCTTCCCCACCCCTCATGCCCCTTCTCCCTCAACAGGAATTTAAGGGTTTGAACTTGACAATGGTGAGCAGCTTCAGTGTTTCTGGTGATAGGCTTATTAACAAATTGTCGGCATTGCTCCTGGTCCTTCCCAGGGTAGGTCCACTTTGGGTTTTAATTATGTGCTACCATACTAGGGATGAGCATAATGATTTACACGAAATGCTCACTTTCCAGTCTATCTGGATAAATGAATAAGCATAAGTCTCTCAAAGATGTAATAAATAGAATATAGACAAAGAGGATCTGTGCAAAGTTACCTTTGGCGAACAGTTATGCAACTCCAGCATGACTAGGAAGTATATAAACAATTTGACTGGTTGTGAGTTCTGGCTCAGTCACACTTGATTTATGTAACCTTGGGAAAGGTTCTTAAGATCACAATCTGAGTTTAAGAAAGGACCTCATAGTACTAGTCAAACCCCAAGGCAAGAAAGTTAAGGTGACTTGCCCAAGGTCACAAGGATAGGAACGTGGGAAAGCTAGCATCTAAATCTGTATTCAATAGTCTTTCTCCTGTATTATACAAGCTCCCTCATCTATAAAATAATGAGAAAGCAGGAGATAATGGGATAGATTCTTAACTAGATGACCTCTTAGGTACCTTCCAGTGAAGTACATGGTGCCAAATGCTGGGAAACCTGGAAACAACCAATGATTAACTGAATTCATACGGATACCTAACATTGTAGACACGATCTTAAGCATCTCAGTATCCAAGAGCATTTGTTTTGATGCAGACAAAGAACATAAATGTCTGACTAGACTATTGATTAGACCCTGGCAGAGTGGTGGGCAGAAAAGAGAGGAGGATTGATGGATTTCAGAGTCAGAAGACCTGAAGCTAGGTGACACTGGGCTAGTCATTTAGTCTCTTGATCTATAAATTGGAGGTAATAATGGTTATTCTACCCAGTCTACCAGGATTATTGAGAGGATTCAATGAGAGGAGAGGAGGTTGCCTTTAGGCTAGATGAGTAAGTCCCCTCTGAGCCTCAGTGTCCAGATCTGTTAAATGGGGGGTAATAATGCCAGTAGCCTAGGGTTATTTGGAGGATCAAATGAGAGCATTCCATAAATATGAATTACATGCAACAGGGGTAGCTAAAAGTCAATTCTTCTACTGCTGCTGTTACTCTCACTAGACCATAATAGATTCTAAGAAGGCTGCTTTGTTACAATTTCAGATTTAGTAAAAGGATCAGTCAAATACCATTTAGCTCTCATTTGTCCCATGCTGTTGCTGCTGAGAAATTCCTCAAGCTTGTTTTTCTTTTCTGACTACATATCTAGTCAATCTAAGGGGTTTTTTGTTTTTGTTTTTACAATTACATTAGATATTAGAAGTCTAAAAAACATCAAATAACCTCAGGTATCTGAATTGATTTTTTGGTACCCATGAGTAGGGCTTCTGAGCTACTAAAGAGCTAAAAAATAAAATAACAATAATAGGTTACATGTGTGTATCCAGATACATACATATACACATATGTTTTAAAGGCTATTATGTATATAGACACTTTATCTGTATGAACATACATGCAACTAGAGTTAAAAACAGACTACATATGCCTGTATGTACTCATATCCATATGAAAGAGCTTTAATTCTGTTCAAAGAAAGAGTTAAAAAAATAAGGGGGAAACTATATATATTTAACTCTTTCCTTGAATGTAAGATAGACCCCTGTGTATGTGAAGACAGACCATCAAAAGACACATACATGTATATACATATATTATATGTTTATGTATGTGTGTATATATACATATATATATATATATATGTATATATATACACACACACAATACACTAATGTTTCCAGAACTCTAGATCATGAAAAAGTTATATTATTTTCACATTTTCTATATCTATTTAAACTATCCCTCTTGCCCTGACAGGAGCAGAATTTGTCAGTCACAATGGTTAATTTTATCATTGCTGATTTCCTGTTTCAGAACTCAAGGTTAATGACTTTGCCTGCCCATGGCGCTTCAGATGCAAGAACCAACATTATGCAAACTCCAACTAACCAATGATGTGCAGTACATATGTAGAGTGCTTCCTACCCACCAATAAACTGCCTCCAGGGCAAAGCAAGTATTACTGTGGAGCAGCTGTTACAGGACCAAGGAGCTCACAGGGATGTGTAAACTACACAACAGGCAAAGAGAAGGCATGGGGGGGGGGGCGCAGACAGGACCAGGATCTCTGAAGATTGGTTTTTTTAAAGTATGGTCACCTTTTTCTGAGAGCCAGTGCAGGGTTGGCGGAGTTGAGGGTGGTGGAGTTGGGGGGAGGTATTTTTATTTAAGAAGAAAGAAGCTTGCTAGAGAACTTGAATTGCCTTTCTATTTCCCCCCTTGAAGAAGACATAAGCTTTGTCATTTCTTCCTGGATTGCCCAGAATGCAGATCAGCATAAATGGGAGGCTCCAGAAGAATCTAATTTTGGTTTCACCTTCTTGAGACAAGGTGAGCTACACCCATTGGCAAAGCTGGGAAACCCATGATTCAATTGGTCAAATGACCCTCTAACTGGATCAATCCTCCCAACCCTTCCCAGGTGACATTCAAATTGTCCCTGAATCCCATCTCCCCAGAAGTCATAGTATCAAATCATAGAGATATGATTCTCTATCTCATCCATACCTGTCATTTTACAAGGAAAGGAACCGAATCCTTCCCTTTCTAGCCTAACCATTGTCAGAAAGAGGACCATGCTGGTTTGCAGGTGCTAGGGATAGCACCTTCTCATAAAAGTCTCTCAGACATAAAAGTCTCCTAGACATGAAAAGAGGTACATGTGGTATGCTACTTTCCACAGAAGTCCACTTCTGGGCAGATAATCCTCCTCAAATGAATAGATTAGCTTAAATTACCATCCCATTTGCTTCGGCTGATACATGAATAATAAAACTATAAGGTAAATGCATTTCTTAAATGGGATAATGGACATAAACAGAAATATTGTGACATAGAAACTCAATATAAATTGAACTACTATAGCCTTGAAAGCCCTCACAATCACAATGTAGAAGTTGAAACCCATTAACCTAATACCTAGACTGCCATTCAAATGCAGAGGGCTGGCAAGCTCTTAAATAAATACTCATTTGTACATTTCTTACCCCAAATTATTGTGCGTTAGGACTGCAAAGTCACAGGCTTGCAAAGTCTTATCTACTCGGGTGCCCTCTAAGCAACACTAAGGGAAAAATCAGTCTGTGCTAAGGCAGAACAATATAAACAGAGATGCTACTAAAAAGTACTTAATGTCAAAGACAAACCAGGGTCATCTAGGAGACTGGAGAGAGATTTACATAAGCCTTCAGAAAAGACAATGGAATCCCAATTTGGCATTAATTGCATCACAAACAAATCTCCAGACTCACCACTCTCCACCTCATCCTAGTGTTTTGTTTCTGCCTTTTTTTTAAAGATTGAAAATAATTCCTTAAAAAAAAAAAGCCATTAGTTTCCCTAAACTCTGCGGCAGTTAAAAGATTCAGCCGCAAATGAGATTTGCTGTAAAGGCACAGCTATTTTCTACCAAGCCTACCAGACCTGACTCCCCCACCCCACCAGTGGCAGCCAACTCTCCCCACGGCGCGCCGTCACCTCCCTCCTCCCCTTCGCTGCCCCTGCAAACCCCAGGAACAAAATTCTTCTTCAAGGATCTTATCCGGAAAGACCATTTTCTTACCTTTGCAACTCACACACATGGGCTACATTTGATGCTATTTCCCCAAACAAGGACAATTGTTTGCACCGTATCCTGCAACTTCCAACTTTGCCCAGATGATTCTACAGCTGGGAGGAGGGATGCAGCAACACTTGGTACATTGCTCAACCCAACTGGCATACATCTGAATCCAGAGCTATATTTTAAATTCTTTTACACTTACTTAATATAGTGCGTGCTGCCTGTCCACTGATGCGATATCAGAAACCTGCAAGCTACTATTTCTGCAACTGTGTCACTGTAGATAGTCTGAAACATGTACGTAGCTGTTGCCATGGAAACAAACACAGCTAGGGTAGAGTGCCAAGCTGTGTTAATTCCTTCACCCATGAACCCCAGGGGAACGCTAACATTCATCTTCATTCTCCTTTAGTCCCTTGCTGCTTTAATATTTCTTTTTCCCCACATTATCAAATGATGTACTAAATACATATGACACACCTGAAAAATTCTGATGGCGGAAACTTGTGGCACCAACCTAACCTGCTGGGTGCCTGCGCAAGATGGTACAGCTAGACTGAGATTTCTCTCCAATTCCCATGGTGAAATTGGGGAGACCAACTTTCCTTCTCTAATGGTTTTGGGAAGGTCAGAGAAGTAACCATCATTTCCTGTTTTAACAAAACCTTTTTGGAGAAACTGCCTTCAGGGGAGAGAAGTTATCTCCAGACAGTTGTTTTTTTCTTTTTAAATCAGTTCTGTTCAATGAAAGGCAGACTGACAGGCCCTGCAAACTTTCCGAAGTGAATCCTTGAAAAGAGTTTCCTTACTGCATTCCAAGGGAGCTTGTATTTTAATCAAGAAGGAGGGTACATCAACCCTCGTCCTTGCCTTTGTCCACATCAAGAATCAGAAATAATGAATAATTGAGAAATGAGAAGGAAATCCAACAGAATTAATATAATTTTCCCCAAGCTATGAAATTCCTTTATTTCCTCTGAGTCCAAATCTTGGCCTTTGCAAAACAGCTTTCATTTAGATTTAGGGAGAGACAGTAAACTCTCCTTAAAAATTGTAAACCAAATGCAGAGAACCAAAACAAAAAACAAACAATCCAACTCATTAGCTATTGTCTGCCAAAATAGTTGTGCATTTTAAGACTCAAAAAGTCATTTTAAGTATTTGAAGTTATTTATTGCCATTGATTAAAGCAACCTGTTCAAATGTTTAATTACTTCCTAGCCCCTTGAGCTAGTTAATAATATTCAATCTAGGTGAAAATGGTTACATTTAAGATGCAGCCTAATGCACAACTTGAATTAAACACATTCTCCTGTCAAAACAATCAGCTTTTCATTTTATAAATGTAGATTCTTGAAAATTAACACTCCCATGCTTGAAAAAACTAGTTATCAAAATCAAATATTAAGTAGAAGTGAATAAGGCCTCTGAGGTCTCTTTGAGGATGCTAGTGGAACAAGAGGCAATAATGGTCATAGAAGATATGTAGGTAGATGGTGAGAAAAGAAGCTGGAATAAGTAGAGGAGGGTGGTGATAATGGTAATACTGCTGCTGCTGCTGAGGACAATGGCAATGACTGAGGATGCCGGCAATTACTACATTTATACAGCTTTGTAAAGTAAGCAAAGTGCTTTTCATAATTTTTACTAGTTTGAGCCTGCTGTTCCTCACACATTTTCAGCTTTCTTTTCACTAGTTTCCCCCCCACCCCCACCCCCCCCATGCCCAGAACACTTACCCCTCTTCACCTCCTCACTTACCAGACTTCAAGTTCCAGTTCTTTCAACAAGCCCTTTCCAATCCTTTTTGCCTTCCCTCTGAGATTAGACCCAATTTATGTCTTGTTTCTACAGAGTTGTTTTCAGATTTCCTCCCTCATTTTGGGAGCTCCTTAAGCAGTTTTTTTCTTGATTTAATTTTTGTTAAGTAAACATTTAATAAAGGATTACTCACTAACTGATAATTCCGTGAAGGTATCACCATTTTGCAGATGAGGAAATAATCTGGGAGAAATTAAGTGACTTGTTTAGGTTCATAAAAATAATACAGGTCAGAGGCAAAATTTGAACCTAGATCTGAGTCTATTAAACACTTATTAAGTATTTATAAGGTACAAGACCAAGAATTATATGACCTTTATTTACTAGAAGGAACCTCCATGCTGCTGGGGAAGATAGGAAAGACTTATTTTGGTCCACACAAAATATAAGGAAATTTCAAATTTAGCACTTTTCTATGGCTAATGAAAAAAAAATCAACCCTCCAGTGCCTCCAGAGAAAGGGAAACATGGGGGCCTGCTGTTTCCATGGGACAGAGATGAAGGATGAGACTAAAAGGACAATAAAGGTTCTATATCTGGAGAGTGAGTAGAACTCAATCCATGCATATTCAACAAAGCTCTATCCCTTATGATATTATAATTATAATATTATATTATAGCCTAACATTTAGCCTACAGGCTCAATAAAGTATTCAAATGAAAGTCTGATAGGGTTCTCTCTTCTGTTACCCCAAACCTAGAAGTCTATGTAGAGAGAGCAATGCCAGAGAATGTCTTCTTCCTTAACTCCCATTGAAGTCTCATTCTGATGCCTCACTTCAGTGGTAAGGTTCTTGGAGGTTATACCAGCAAACTTGAATTGACATTATCTCAGTCAAACTGAAACCTGTTAAAAACATTAGCTTAAAAAGGTCAAGATCTTGCACTATATCCAAGCCAAAGGCCATTTCCAGCGATTCTAATCCATATCTGATCAGTGGACCAGATGGCTCTGGAGAAGAAAGTGAGACTGGTGACTTTGTATAGTCCTCCCTCACTTAAATCCAACTCACATATCATGGCATCACCTCCCTGATCTCATGGTTCTCTTGGAGAACAGAATAAACAACAACAGCAGAAACTATGGTCCCAATGAATTGCAAATTTCAAATACAATGCTGGCAAATAGATGGTGTCTGTCTCCTAAGGACCAGTGTAAAGCTGGGGAGGCTCATATGGAAAAGAATGGACATAATGAGATTCCTTTAAAAAACTAGCATCCTAGAAAGATCTTTACAAAGTCACTGGAAGATCTGAAAGTTTGAAGTTAGTCATATCTCACTGATAAGCTCACAGTTCTATCAAAGCATTGAAAGTATTTCCCTAAACAGATTGTTTCTATTATAGCCTTCCTCAACCAGGGTTAGCAAAGCTAAAAATTGCATCTCAATGGAGATGAGTGGTATCACACTCTTTAAAAAAAACACACTGTGCTATCAGCTACCTAAATCAAGTCTTTGGTGTTCCCAGAATAACCAGAAAATTACACTATCAACCAGTCTAAAAGAAAGTCAAGTAAACAACCACTTTATTAAGTTCCTACTCTATACCAGGAAATGTGTTTATCTACAAAGAAAGGCGAAAACAGTCCTGGTCCTCAAGATGCTTATGGGAAAGATAAAATACCAACAACCATAAATAATAGAGGATAAAATGGAAATAATCTCAGAGGGAAGATTTAGCAGAACCAGGAAAAGCTTCATTTCGGGGAAGAAGGGAGAGGGAAAGGGGAAGGGAGGCATTTCAGTTAAGATTTAAAAGAAGCCAAGGTAGTCAAAAAGTTCCAAAATGAGGAAATGCCTCCAGATTGGGGAGGGGGGTAGTTTCCTACATTAATAATAATTCTAAGAATATAGTCTCTATTAGAAAAGTATAAGCTCTTTTTTTTTTATCAATGTCTCATTTACTCAATATCAACAAAACAAGATTCTACTATTGTGCTATAAAAATGACAAAAGGGAAAAAGAAAGAAAAATTTGAGGAAACATATGAACTGATTAAAAGTGAAATGAGCAGAAACAGGAGAATGAAGTTCACTATAATGGCAATATTATAATGATGATCAACTGTGAAAGTCTCTGATCAATATAACAGTACATGAAAAATCCAAAAAAGTCATGATGGAAAAATGTTATCTACCTTTAGAAAGAAAACTGATGAACTCTTAAGTGATGACCGAAGCATATTTTTTTTGCACTTTATTTTTCTTGTTTTTTTAAACATAGCTAATATGTAAATATGTCTTGCATGATGATATGTGTAACAGATATTACACTGCTTATCTTTTCAATGGATGAGGGAGAGATGTGGGAACATGGAAATCAAAATTTTAAAATGAATGTTAAAAAATAAAAATTTTAAAATTAAGATATCTTTTCCAGAAGTGAATTGTCTAGATATGTGAAGTTCATTTCCCAATATACCCTTTTTCTTTTTTTTTTAGATTCCTTTTGGCATAGAAATCTTTTTGAAATACACTCAATCCTTTGTCCTCTTTGTTAGTCTTGTCTTGATCAAACGTCAACCAAATATATTATAAAATTTGACGACCCTGGAGTCTACTTTCCCCCCACACTAAATGAATATTGTCTGGTAGGGCTTTTAAAAATTCTTGTGTTTGATTTTTTAAGTTCTATATCTTCATAATTATCTTTATAATTTATTTTATCTTTCCTTATGGATCACTTTTTATTGCTATGGATTTGCCTGAATCTAGCAGTTCCTTCCCCATTCTAATATACTATGGGATTCTACAACTGGTTAGATATTCCAGTACTTCAAGGATCTATAATTTTCTCAGTAATATATCATGGTTAAAATTATGTGTAAAATAAAAGTAACTAGGCTCTGAGCAAGGACCCTGAGAAGATTTTCTATGAGTAGATACTTGAATTTCACTATGTGACACTTTTTATTGTTTGTGACCGTGGGAAAGAGTCACTTAAACTCTCAAGGTCTCAGTTTCCTCCCCTACAAAATCAGAAAGAAAAAAAATAATCTCTAAGGTCCGTATGAATTTTAAATTTTGTTCTACTCAGCTAAGAGGGCTCTCTTCTGCCTAATAATTCTTATAGCATTTTGAATGAACTACCTTTCCACAACTAGAGTGAGACTCCTTGAAGGCAGAAACTGTATTCTATTTTTTCCCCTCACACTTGTTGTTTAATTGTACATATAATCACTTTAATAATACAAAGTCAAACATGTAGTAAACTTCTTTGATGTACAGGATGCAGTGAGAAGTGCTGGAATTACAAAGATGTAAAACCCCATTGTTGCTATCCTCAAGGAACTTGTGATCAAATGAGGGTAGAGGAGTATCAAGACATATGCCCAAAAAATAACTGTATGATGCAAGAAACAATGTGTGATTTGCACAGAAAAAGTCAAACTGAGAAGGGTAAATTCTCATATAGTTGGAAGATTGAAATGATGTCCTGAGAAAGGTCTTGAAGGAATAGAAATCTGAAATCAGAAAAATGCCTATTCAGGCAGAGGAGGTAGTACACACAAATACACAAGAGAAGAACAGGAAAGAGTTCTTAAGTCTAGATTATCTGGGATGTAGAGAATCTTAAAGAAATACTATGAAATCAGACTGAAAAGGTATGCGGTACCAAGAGGATGAATGTCAGATCAAGAAGTTTGGATTTTATCCCTATAGACAAAGGAGAACTACCAAAGGTCATCAAGCAGAGGAAAATGGTAAATGAGGACATAAACGAAAAAGATCAAAAGATCAAAAGAAAATCTGGTAAAAATGGAAGGAGTAGCTGTTTCATAACTATGGTTTTGAAAAAATTAATGAACAAAAAAAGGAGACAGATTATATCATTTTTATTATATAAAAGCTTTTTAATCAACAAAATCAATTTAGCTAGGATAGGAATGGACAAATAGTAAAAATATTCATATCAAATATCTTTGACAAAAATAACTAAAATAAAAAAGGAATTAATATAATATTTAAAATCAAAAGGCGTCTCTCCTGTTGAATGCTGGCCAGTTAGCAATCTACATGGTCTTCTCTTTAAACTCTTTCTAACTTTTCTATCCCTTTTTTTTTTTAAGTTTTTTGCAAGGCAAATGGGGTTAAATGGCTTACAGAAGGCCACATAGCTAGGTAATTATTAAATATCTGAGGCTGGATTTGAATGCAGGGACTCCTGACTCCAGGGCCGGGCCGGAGCTCTATCCACTGTGCCACCTAGCCTCCCCTATCCCTTTCTTAATATGCTGTAACTTCCTTTAATAAATTTCTATTTTCTTTCTAAAAATAAATAAATAAATGAAATCAAGAGTCATTTCCCAATGAATGGCTAAAGGAAAGGAATAGTTTTCAAAAGAAGTGTAAACTATAACTTAGAATTTTTTTTAGAAAATGCTTCAAATCATTAATAAGAGAAATGTAGATAAAATAGTTCTAAGGTTTTGCTATTTGCTGTACAAACAGGTCAATTTTTTTTAATTATGGAAACTATTAGAAAGGTTGTGGAGAGATAGGCACAAATACATTGTCAGTAGAACTGACAACAATTTGAAAAATACTAGAAAAGTGTCTAAATTCTTTATATCCTATGATCCAGAAATATCATTACTAGGCATATATCTCAATGAAATATCATTACTAGGCATATATCCCAATGGCATCTAAGACATAAGAAGATCCTATACACACCAAAACACTTAGGGAGAAGCTATTTTTGTGACAGTAAAACACTGGAAACAATGTGGGAGCACATTGACTGGGGAAAGACAAAACAAATTGTAGTATATGGATATAACAGAATATTATTGAGCCAAAAAAGGCAAGGGAATTCAGAGGCTTTTAAAATTGCTACAAGAAAGCAAGGGAACCACTTACATAAAGGTCACAATAGAAAACAACAAGTAAAGACATCAAGATTCAGATCAATGCAACGAGAAGTGAATTTCAGAGAAGTGATGATAAAATGGACCTCTCCCCCCCCTCACAGTATAAAGAGGACAGAACCCCTGTGGATTTGGAATAAGGCATATCTTGTCAGACTTGGTACCATTTGTTTGATTTCTTCTCTGATAGAAGGGTTTCTAATAGGGAGAATATTTGAAGTGACAGTGATGTATAAAAAAGCACCAATAAATTTATTTTTAAAAACAAAGATATATACATTGGGCACCAGTCATGAATAGATTGAAGAAGGAAGGCGTAGATTGAATTTTCTTGTTCTGATTATTCAGTGAATTTTTTTTCTTCTATCCTAGCTCCTCTGTGGTATAATGGATTATTTGGGAATAATGAAAGACAGGTGTCAATGTATTGTTACTGGAATGAATTTAATTTATTGGTACAAATCACCTGATGCTGCTTTCCTGGATTCTCATACAAAACAGAATCAGCCCTTCAACTTATTCCATATGGATTCAATGTTGGGTTGTGGGTGTTATTTATTTTTAACTTCATAGAAACTGGGTAAAGAGTTCAAAATCCAACTCAGTTGCTTCCTCCAGAAAGTCATTGCAAACTCCCTGTCAGAAGTGCCTTTTTCCTTTATGAAAATCTCATCTTTCTCTGACTTCTTTGTTTTTAACATTTTCCAACTTACTTTATACAATTAGCTGTGAAATGCCTCATCTCCTTCTAGATCGTAAGCTCCTGGAGGGTAAAGAAAATGTCATTTTTCCATTTTTGTAACCCCTGTCTATTACAGTGACTGTCTAATACAGAGCTCTGAACCTAGGTTTGGTCACAGTTAAATCAACCATGCAATGAAATCCTTTCTTAAAATCCCTAATCAAAAATCTACTGCCAGATAAAGAAAATGTTCAAGATCTAAGGATGTCAAACAAGATTGATAACCGAATGAGCTGAGTTTTGTCAAGACACAACCAAAGTATTGTTGTTGCAGCAAGTCCTTTAAAGAGAAAGCATGTTTTCCTCAATATCAACAAAGAAACAAAAGACCAGCTCTGTCTTTGCTTTCCCATTTTTCTACCGAGGCCAAAATCTAAGCTGAGTCACAGAGAAGCTGGGCCAGCTGGAGGGTATTCTAGCGAGACGATAATGGACTGAGAGAAAAAACATTGGCTGCCCAGACCATCTATTGGTTGGTGGTAGCCCCCACAACCATATGGATACTATAAGAGAAACTAAATCTTAGGTCTGACAGCTAGAAGGGACCTTAGTGTTCATGAACTCCATCCCTGTCATTTATATTTACTAGAGTTTCAGGGTTAAATAGCATAAAAATATAATAAATTACAACGCATGCAGATAACTGAATCAGGATTCAAGTTCCAAGTCTGAGCTTTTTCTGCGATCTCTGTGTTTAAAGTTTTCAGAAGGATCTCTATAGATCTTCTCATTTAACCTTGATTCTAGAGCTTCATGTTTAACCCCACTTTAGAGCAAGTATTAAAATCAAATTCAGGAATTACCCCAAGATTTCTAGAAATGCTCCTCCCTACCCTGCCAGAGCAGCATCTTTGCTACCAGTTTGCAGGTGCAAAGAGTTATGGGTCTGAGCCCCAGGCCCCTGCCAGCTGCTAGAAAAAGGGAAGCATCAAGGGAAGTGTCTGTCATGCCCTTCCTGCTCTACTGCACAGACGCAGTTAAGGAAGGAATTCATTTCTCTTTTTTCCATTTCCGACCACATCGCCTTTGTTCTCAGATTAGCATCATGAAGATGGGAAGTCAGCTTTAAAATGATTCTTCCAGGGAGGATAATTCACCTGCCTTTAAAAGTACAGGTCTAGGAGGCAAGATACTGTGTTCTCTCTAGCTCTTAAATCATTCCTTTGCTAGTCATGTAATGTAAAACAAGTCCCTTCTCCCTGAGTTGGCTTCCTCATCTGCAAAATGGGGATAACTTCTGTAATTCTTAGGAAGAAAATGTATGGAAAGCTGCAGTGTGAGAACTTTTTAAGGTGCTTTATGATGTTAATTATTAATATTTTGCTCTTTATGTATGATGGAGCTCAGATATTAGGGCTCCTTGGACAAATATGACTTTCTTAAATTCTTTTTTGTTTAATGTTCATTCAGACTATTGCTCCAGTGGATAAAACAATTGATCTGAGTTACCAAATGGTGCAACTTCACCTTCTCTAGGCCCACAAAAGACTACTCAGTAGCAGGAAAGATACATGATTCCCTCCTGTTTGCTAATAGTTTTGACTTCTTTTCTTCTGTCTTTATATTTTTAAAGTTTTTCTCCATGTAGTTTAGGTGTCATGAGTATTCAGAATGGAAATCTACTTAAAAATATCACTCTCGGGGCAGCTAGGTGGCGCAATGGATAGAGCACTGGCCAGAGCACTGGCCTTGCAGTCAGCGGTATTTGAGTTCAAATCCGACCTCAGACACTTAATAATTACCCAGCCATATGGTCTTGGGCAAGCTACTTAACCCCATTGCCTTGCAAAAAAAAAAAATGCCATTCTCAAGGTTTTGTAGGTCAATGTTATATCCACGTGATATTTTTAGAAATTTCATTTTTTAAATTTTTGAAATGAATCAAGCATTTCCATAACATAATAGAATTTCTAAAAGAAAAGGAATGATTGTACATGAAACTGTAAAGCTATTAGGTACAACTTGTGATTCCTTTTAAATAGATAATAAAGTTTTCATGTAATTTTTGTCCCTTCCCCTCATCACTGGAGGGGGCTACTACTATTACACACAAATATGTAAACATATAAAATAATTCTATGCTTTTTTTTTATCAATTCTTTCTCTGCATGCAGATTCTGTCTACCTTCATTCGTATTTTGAGGTTAATTTGGGTATTTATTATAGTGAAAATAACTTATTCAAGGTTATTCTCAAAAATATATTATTGTTACTGGATTCTAAAATCATCATGCTGGGGCAGCTAGGTGGCACAGTGGATAAAGCACCAGCCCTGGAGTCGGGAGTACCTGAGTTCAAATCTGGTTTCATATATTTAATAATTACCTAGCTATGTGGCCTTGGACAAGCCATTTAACCCCATTTGCCTTCAAAAACCAAAAAAAAAAAAAATTATCTGCTCATCAGTTCTTATAGCATAATAGTATTCCACCAGGATCCTATACTACAACTTGATCAGCCATTCCCCAATTAAGGGACTGATATATTGAGATGCAGATAAAAAGTACAGAGAACTTGAGGTATCTAATTATGATGACTTGATCATATCTTTCTAGATATTTAGTAGATGCTAAATTTTTAGTAACTTTCAGTAATCAAAAACTCATGATTTTATCAGCAGAAATGACATCAAAAGAGAGGTATTAGCATCTCCTTTGTCATCATACTCTAAGGACCATGGGGCTTTTCCACTTAACTTGCAGCTAAACCTTTCATGTATGATTAAAATATGAGCTTCTTATGAACAAAGTCTTACTTTTCTTTTTCTATCTCTAATACAGCACAGTACTTTGCGTATAGTGAGTCCTTAATAAATTCTCCTTCTTCAAAAAACATAAGCCTTTTATTTTTATAAGAGATTTTTGCCCATGAGAAGACTCCACCAGGCTGTAATAGCAAAGATGTAATAATGGCAATTCATAGATGTATAGCCCACTCCTCACAACTCAATGAAATGTATGGCACAATCATTTATTTTCCTACTCACAGATAAGAAGACAGTTACTTAGTTCAGATGGTTCACTCTCAGTCATGCATCCTGCCCAAGATGTGATGGAGTCACTCCTCCTCTCCAACGAACTTGCCTCTGATTTAATTTTTTTCTTCTCATTTTCCATCTCTCTTTCAATATAATCCATCATTAAATTATGATCTCTTTGAGAACATGGACTACTTTTTGTCTCCCCCTTTCTTTATATCCCCAGTGATTATCACAGTGTCTGAGGTGTTAAACCAGTCGAATGAAGTAGAAATATGAAAACTTCTCAATGAAGGTGTATACAAATATTTTATTTATATATAAAAATAAAAGTTAAAAGCTGAGAGAGGTATAAGAGC
Source organism: Macrotis lagotis (assembly GCF_037893015.1). Lineage (NCBI taxonomy): Eukaryota > Metazoa > Chordata > Mammalia > Peramelemorphia > Peramelidae > Macrotis > Macrotis lagotis. The sequence goes on along the minus strand of NC_133661.1, from coordinate 228,325,560 downwards.
AATTATAAGAGACACTGGATGGAGGTAATTTCATAGAATTATTATATAAAATCTTTTAGAGCTGGAAGGGACTTTGGAGATCATCTAGTCTGTCTTTCATTTATACTATATGTTTAAAAGGATTTTTAATATTGTATTTTAAAATCTTAACATGCCATGCTAAGATTCTAAGGTTATTCCTGAGGTCATTTAAAAGATGGTGATGGAGGCAAAATCAGAGCTATAACTGGTATGATATGACCTTTGTCCTAGGAATACTAAAATGAGGAGGGAAAATAACATTTTATATCAGCTGTTAGAAACTAATAAGCTTAACACCTAGGGTCAAAGAGGAAGTTATCAGGCAGAAGATTACACCCCCACTCCAGTGAACTCATTCCTGGACTATTCCTTTAATCCCACTCTCACATGCCTTCAAGTGAGCTGCCAATATTGTCCTGTGGACCCTTATAGCCTAGTTTTGAGGTCTTTCTTTTTCCTAACCCAGTCAAATCTGTTTAAAAAGTGGATTTGAGGACACATTCATTTGAGGATTTTCCCAGGGTACATCTTGTAGTGCTTGCCCCAGGCATCAGAACTGTTATTTATAGCTCCGGGTGGAGTTGCTAAATTTTTTTTTTAAATCACAGAATTTTCAAGCTGGAAAGAACCTCAGAGATCGTCTACAGCTGAGACCAAGTAGTTCATCAGGTCTATGAGTGTGCCCTTGAGGTATGGAGGATCTGCAGACGACCAAAGAAACATGTCTGCCTAAAGAACTCACACCTTGTCATGCTAACTTGAAAGCACTCAGATACTCACAGGTTATCTGTTTTGTTTAGACATTGCATCACTCAGTCTCTGTATGTTTTTTTTTTCATCTTAGAACTCAAACAAGAAGCTAGCATTCAGCAAACAATTCTTTGCTCTGCATACCTAACCTATTGATGTTTTAAGGGTTTTGCATGTTAAGTATAATTGCTTACACTTAGGAGATAATTAAGCCTTCCTGATTGAAAATCCATAGAAATGCCACACTAAGCTGAAAATTCAAGATTCAATTCCAAAAAATCTTGCTAAATATCTACTACTTACAACGAACTGAATTCCTATCAATGAAAGTCTTCAAGTGGACACCGGATGCCTACCTGTCATAAGTATTGTAGAAGAGGCTCCTGGTTCAGGTAAAGATTGGGAAAAAATGATCTCTGAGAGATCTTCTACTCAAACTCTAAGGTTCCATGATTCTGTGTATGGCAGACCAGACTTTATATGACTATAATATCATGCAGTTCTTCCCCCCACTCATTGGTGGGTGGTGAGTTGTCCTATTTCCTAAGCAAGATCCAGGGAACATTGCCTACAGAGTGCCATAGAACTGTAGATGTTAGAAATCATCTAGTCAAATACTCTCATTTTGAAGTAGATAAACTGAGAATTTAAAAGGTAGGACTCAAGCCCAGGTCCAAGTTCTTCACATAAAGCCATATTTTTCTCCACTTCCATTTATCTTATCTTCCCTTATACAGTATTGTAATTACATCTAGACATTCTGTCCTTTCCCATTAGAAAGTAAGTTTTATGGGGACAAGATCTGTGTTGTATCATATCTTTGTGGCCCTAACATTTTTTCAGACAAGGGACTTGTCATCTTGCTAAACTTAACAATGAAGAAATCCGTACACAAGCAAGTGAGATAATGCTCCCCAAATCACAAAATGGTGTCAAGATTAAGAACAGAACCTTGGCTTCCTGATTCCAAAACAAACCCCACTTCCATCATACTTGAGAGATAGCATGTTGAAATGATAGATCACTGGATTTTTAGTCAGAAAGCTCTGAGTTCAAATTTGACCATCAAAAGCTTGAGTTATGTGACCCTGGGGAGGTGACTTAAATTCCTTATGTCTCAGTTTTCTCATCTATACAATGAGACTAGATTCAATGGTCTCTAAGGGTCTCTTCCATCATTATTTCAATGACTTTATCCTAAACTACATCTATCACAAATCAGAGAAAATGAATTCAGACCACTACTATTAAAGAAAGAGAAAAAGGACTCCTACAGAAATATTTATAATACCTCTTTTTTTTTTTTGTCAAATACCAAATAAAGAGGGAACTCAACAAATGAGGGAACAACTGAACAAATTATGGTACATGAATATGATGGAATGAGCCATCAATTATGATGAAAGGGATGGATTACTCAAAGAAACCTGAGAAGGTTTCTATGAACTGATTCAGAGTGCAACGAGCAACATCACAAGAAACATTATAAAGGAAAACAACTTTGAAAAGACTTAAGAGATCAATGCAATGGCCAATCATAACTCCAGGAAAAAAAGAAGGCTTTTATCTGTAGAACAAAATACATGGCTTTAGACATGGTTAATATGTGAATATGTTTTGCTTGACTATACCTGTTATAAGGGAGGGCAAGGGGGGAGGAATAACTAGAGGAGTAACAGCAATGTGAAAAAAAGTGAAAAGGAAGAAATGTGTGCCAATGAAACAATTTTAATATAAATGGAAAAGATCAGAACTTCACAAAAGGGGACACATGCAAGAACTGCAGTGTTAAATTTAATATACAATTTTAAAAAGAAAACTTTAGGTAATAGAGATTTGTAATTTCATAAACAATCCTTTTTCTTTTCTCTCTGTATATGGAAATTTTATGTTTGTAAATGTATTTCAAGTTAATAATGAAAATAAAATTAGGAAAAAAGATGGAAAAAGTAAGTTTGGCCTGGCTTCCCGGTGATATTTACTGATACTTACCCACTAGAGCACGTTAATTTTTACAATGCCCAGGGGTTACCTGTTCTAAGATGAGACCACTAAATGCACCTAATAAACCAAAAAAAGATCAGTCAAAAAGCAAAGGAAAAAAAGATTAGTTAAGAATGGAAAGTTTGTGAATAAACAAATGAAGCACACTGCAGAACAGCAGACCTTGTCTGACAACAATCTGCTCAATCAGCAATGAATTAAACAAGAATGGATCAATACTGCAATAGGGAGGTAGACTAGCTCGTATATACATGTCAGTCATTCCTCCTGGGAAATGGGAATATGCCAGTGTTGTCAAAATGCAACAGAAGTGGGGGTCATGAAATTATTCACAAGGATCCGTGCAAATCATATGACTTGGAAAACTATACATGTTTATGTATTTTTATTAATAATCAACACATTAAAATCCAATAGGAGATATATTTCAATCTGGTTTGGAACACACTCCAGAGTATTATGGATTGCAAGTCTGACACTTTTAGCATATGTATATTTGACTTGGATCTTAAAGCACAAAAGATTTTGTAAAAATTATCCAGGGACATGTTGGTTGCATTTTTTTCTAAAGACAGAAATGTTTTTTATTTTTTAAATTTTTATTCTTTTTTTCATAAATGGTTTTTTAAAATATAATAATCTATGAAGCCACAAATGGCTTAAGAAAACACAAATTATCTACCAGTCTGTAATCAATGATTTCCTTCAAAAGTATTTTTCATTTATTTAAGGCAATGGAGTTAAGTGACTTGCCCAAGGCCACACAGCTAGGTAATTATTAAGTTTTTGAGGTGGGATTCAAACTCAGGTCTTCCTGACTCCAGGGCCAGTGCTCTATCCACTTCACCACCTACCTGCCCCAAAAGTATTTATAAAGTGCCCACAATGCATTAAAATATCTGTATGTTACATTTTGGGAATAAAAAGACAAAAATCCAAACAACAATGCCCTCAAAGATTTTGTATTCTATCTGAGGAATCAATAAGTACACAGAAAATTGAATATAAAATATGTACAAAATAGAAAAATAATTTGAGGGAGGAGTCAGAGAAACATAAATTTAAAGGACTGAGATGGACTCCCTAAAAGATTTGGCTTTTGAGTTAAGCTTTGAAGGAAGCGAGGGATTCTACAAAGTAGTGGTGAGGAAGGAAAGCATTCCATGAACATCTTAGATAGAGAAGGGACATGGAAGACCAGTTTGAACAAAACATAGAACTTATGAAGGAGCATTACATATGTTTAAACCTGAGAAGATAGGTTGAAACAGAGTGAAGAGGTTTTAAAAACCAGAAGAATTTGTATTTTACCTTGTAGACAACAGGGAGCCATGTGGATTTTCTTGATCAGAGAATGATATGGTGAAGCATATATTTTACCAATATCATCTTGATAAGTTATCCAGAGGTGGCAAGACTTAAAAGAGAAAAACCAATTAGGAGACTATCGTTACCATCTAGGTACACAAGATGATTAAGGCCTAAACTAGGATGGTTTAATCATATAAATGATAGTATGGAAAAAAGAATCAAAAAAGAGTTAGCATCTCATTGTCTATGAGAAATGAGGGAGACAGGTTGCAAATCCAGCTGACTAGAATAGCAATACACTTAATAGAATTAGAAAAAATTAGAAAGAGCGGAGCAACTGGGAAGGAAAGAATTTAAGTTCTATTTCAGACAACTGAGTTTGAGATATCAATGGAACGGGACTAGAATTCAAGTAGTAAAACAGGATATGAAGATCTGGGTGGTATCTTATACTGAGATGATAGACTAATCCAGAGAAACTGAAATCACTGGCAGATAACAGTTATAGAGTCTTTGGACAGAAAAATGGTGTGTATCCTGGATAATGACCCAAAAAAGGAGATTAAGGTGTAGTCAGAGGAGGAGAATGAGAACACAATCATGAAAGTCAAACTCAGAAGAGATTAGAAAAAAAAGTAGATGGTCAATAGGCTTAAATGCAGCAAAGACATAACAAATAGGTTCATTCCTTCATTCATTCAAAAGCAACCTATTAAGGAACTCCAATAAGCATAGCATAGTGCTCAGACAAGAAAGAGTGCTTACTTAGGGAGCTTACAGTTTATTAGGCAAATTAGACCTAAACACATATAACTATAATATAAAGTCTTCAATGATATTGGAGGGTTATTTAAAAACTGCAATGTAATTTCTGATAGGAGTTGGTTGGTAGGACTATAAATTTTACTTTCCTTTTTTATGTTTGATTAACATAAAGTTGTTGTTCGCATTCTTTAAACTTGATGTGAATTTAAAATTCACTGAGATTCACATCTGGGAGAAAAACAAAATTCTAATCATATACTAATAATAGTTGTATCTGAATATTGGAAAAGTTATGACATAATGACTTTTTCTGACCTTTTTTTCAGCAGTGACTTCAAGCAGTCACGTATTAGATCATCTATTTAAGATTCCAAGTGGCTTAGAAAAGACTAGAGTTCTGTTGCCAGCTACCCTACTCACTAGGGGCAATACCAAGTAAGTCATAGCAACAAGTTGGTGCAGGGGATGGAACTCCAGGTCTGGAGTCAGGAAGACTCATCTTTCCAATTTCAAATCTGGTTTCATAGACTTCCTAACAGTGTGATACTGGAAAAGTTACTTCACCCTATTTGCCTCAGTTTGCTCAACTGTGAAGAAGTGGTAAACCACTCTAGTATCTTTGCCAAGAAAAGTTGGACACGACTGAAACAACTGAACAATATCTCTGGGTTATAATTTGTCTATCTGCAATACTGACATAATAATAACCCTCATTTATGTCACAGAGTCATTGTAAGGATCAAAAGCCAAAATGTATGAAAAGACCTTTGTGAACGTTAAACAAATACAACCTATTGATACTGAGATCTTGAAATGTGGTTAGAAATTGGAGAGAGACAGAACTCCATTTACAATGAACACCACTGGAAGACTCCTGGGCCCATTTATGCATAAGAGATTGCAAGGCATTAGGTCATAAAATCCTTGGCTTAGTGTCAGAGACTTTGGGTTCAATCCTGTCTGAAATAATAAATGGAGCTATAATCATGGACTAGTCACAACCTCTGAGACTCTTAGTGTTCTCATCTATAAACTAAAGATGAAAGATACCTTGATAAAGAAGCAAGAAAAGAATTATCCCTGCAATCTGGAAAATGGACTGATTTCAAGTCCTACCTTTGACATTCTGGCAATATAAGTGTGGGCAAAATACTCATCTCTCAGGTGTTTCAGGAAACTCTTGTATCTAAAACTAAGGTACAGAGGAGTTTCTGTTATGTGTTAGTGAAGAGTTTCCATTCAAGGAGTTCCTTAGATCATTTAATCATTGGTTCAACTCTCCTGCCTGCTCAAAAAATAAAATTTAATTTAAATATCCCTGGGAATAATGATATTTGTACAACCTACCTCACAAGGTTATTGTGAACAATGTGCTTTACACACCTTAAAGCAAAGCACTATATAAATATGAGTTATTTTTATTTCCAAAAGAGAGCATTTTCTTACCACCAGGAAGTATGAGGCCCATTACATTTTTCCCTGTTCTTTTTCATTTATCTACACAGCAAGCAAGGAAATGCCTGGAGCCAAATAATACAGCAAGGAGTCTCTTCTCTGACTCTAACGCTTGTTTGCATCTCCTAAAAAGTATGGAAGCAGAGATGCAAGGGCACCCTTTGGAGACTCAACTTCTGTCCATGTGCACACTGACCTTTCTTTCATGCAATTCTAAGCCAGGCTCTCCATTTGGCTCTCAAAGCTCTAGAACTCAGAGAAAACGTGAGAGTCCATCTAATGCAACTCCCTCATTCTACAGATTTGGAAATGGAGGCATAGGTAATATCAGAGATGGGATTTAAATTCAGATGCCCTGCTTACAGGACTGCGTTGATCTAGGGAACAAAGATAGATAATTCTTGTACTTGTGTGTACATGAATGTTTGCATGTACACACAAATACAAAAGTATGAACAATAGTATCACAGAAAAATTTCAAAACCACTCTCCTTTTCCTGACACATGTGCAGCACTTCCCAATTCATTAATTTATTTGTTTTTAAATTCCTGAAAGAAAATTTTGAAACTTTCAATTAAAAAATTACTGTTACTTCCCAATTACAATAGTCCCAAATAGATCCCTCATTTGTAATAAAAAAAAGTACAATTAAGCAAAATCAAGTAATGAAGACATTGGTCACACCTGACAACAAAAGTCCCATTCCTTACCTATAACCACCTCTTCCTCTACTGCTGTCGCCCCCTGTCTCCCACCTTGCTTGCTACCAAGAGGAGAAAAATTCTCATCAGTCCCACAGAATTGATTGCATCAATCATACTTGTCATCTTTTTCTGTCTTTCTCTTTCATTGCTATGATCATTGTGTAAATTGTTCTCTTGGTTCTGATTACTTCGTTCTGCATCAGTTCATACCAGGCTCTCCAATTTAAAAAGCACTTTCACATACATTAGCTGATCTAGTCTTAACAACCACCCTGTGTATAATGCCAGGGCACTCATGTGAGGTGAGGGGAGACCATGTCCCCATCCTTCCATAAACTGACTAAGGACTACCAGCTGTGGGTTTAGGAAAGCTCAGTCTCCAAGTCACAGTTCAAAAATGCAGACTCAAAACTACAATACATAGAAGAAAATTGAAATGCTTTTATGGGAACCCATGCTTAGATTTTTTGTTCTTCAGGAATCTGGGATTTTGGGGAAGTTGAAGTTGAAGAAAAATTAATTGGCAATCTCTTGAATATTTTAATAATTCAACAATATTTATCAAACATGAATTATGTTAGAACCTTTGCACTAAGTGCTAGGGATACAAGGATGAAAAACACCACAATTCCTGCCCTCCAATGGACTTATAGCCCCATGAAGCAATATAGCCTATACATAAAGCATAAAAATAACATAATAGCTAGCATTTGTAAAGCAATTTTTAAGGTGTGCAAATTACCTTACTTATTTGTCTTCTTTTATCTCACAATAAACCTCTGAAGTTACTGTAATTATTAAACTCATTTTACCTACAAGGAAACTGAGGCTGAGATAGGGCAATTACCTTGTCCAGGATCACACAGCTAGAAAATTATTGAAATAGAATTTGAACTTGGCTCTTTCTAACTCCAAGGCAATGATTCAAACAAAAACCTAAGAAAATTTGAAGATGAAAGCACTTTCAAGAAGATGTTGAAAAAAATCTCTTAGAAGAAGTATCAACTGAACCTGAATCTTGAAGGCAGAGAAAAATTTTAACCAAGGAAGTTGAAGATGGAATGTTTTTCAAGAATGGGGACAATGGTCTGCCCCCAAAGGTAAAAGACAATAGGTTGAGTTTTGTGAAACAGTAGTCTCATATACAATGCAAGGACAGTAAAATTATAGCTTGGGAGGACCCTCAAAGACCATCAAGTACAAACCTCCACAGAGAGGTTAAATGACCAGTCCAGAGTCACACAACTAGTAAGTTTCTGAAACAAATTTGAACTCAGGTCCACCTGACTCCAAAGTTATCTACTGTGCCACCTAACTGCCCTAAAGTATAAAATTTTACATTGTAAAATGGATCAAAACAGTAGGATGAAGCCAGATTGCAGCCTAAAATGCCAGGGTAAAGACTTTATTAGGCAGTTTTGCAAAGATTGATGAGGAAAAGGAAGAGACTACAAACAAAGAGAAACTAGTTCAAGGCTATAAGAGTCTAGGCAAGAGAGGTTGAAGGTCTCAACTAAGGAAAAGAAGACATTCTGAGAGTACAATATGGATGTGATAATATTTTTTCCTGCTTCTATTTTTAAGATAATTTAACAGAATTAAATTCATATAGGATAGACTTTTAACTTTCAGATCACACAGAAAGCACAGAATACCTGAAAGTGCTGTCAACCCAACACCAAGAGATATAGGATGAAAATCAGGAGTTGCTATTTGTAAATGTGACCATATCACTTTCACCTTTGTAAAATGAGGAGGAACCTCAGAGGGTATTTAATTCTACCCTCTCTTTAAAGATGAGGAAAGATAAGCCAAGAAGCCAGAGGACCTGGCCAAGGTCACTTAGGTAAATTAAATAGAAGGGTCTAAATTCAAAGTAGGTCTTTTTTTTTTTTTTTTTTAGTTCTTTGCAAGGCAATGGGGTTAAGTGGCTTGCCCAAGGCCACACAGCTAGGTAATTAATTATTATGTGTCTGAGGCAGGATTTGAACTCAGGTACTCTATTCACTGTGCCACCTAGTCACCCCGAAAGTAGGTCTTTTAATAAAAATACATACATTAGCTGCTCCAGAGGGTTGTGATTTAGAGTTACTATTAATAATAACAGAAAATGGTCACCACTTAACAAGTGAGGAGGGTTCTTGTGAACAACTAAGACTAGTTCCAAAAAACCCTATTACCCAATCCATCTCATATCCATAAACAAAGCCAGTTTTCCTGGGAATGAAACATCTTTTCTTGTACAGGAAAGCCTTCATCTATGAAAGGTCTTCAGTATTGGCCACCCAACACCATATATCCACTATTCATTAGGCAAAACTTCTTCAGAAAATTATGGCTTGATCATATTATCTGGTAGCTACTAAGTCTTGGATTCCCATTAGCCAATCTAGGAGGTTAGCTCATTCATCACCCATAAGGGTTAAGGTTGTTTATGTGTTCAAGTGTGTGATTACCTCTCCTGCCCCCCAAACTCACAAATCTCTCACATTCACAAAACTCTCTCTCCCCATATTTAAACATGTAGATATATAAACAAAAATGTAGTTAGGTGGCACAATGGATAGAGTGCCAGGCTTGGAGTCAAGAAGACCCCAGATTGAAATTGTCATCAGACTAGCTATGAAAAGTCAAGTGACCTTGTTTCTTTATCTGTCAAATGAGCTGGAGAAGGAAATAGCAAACCACTCCAGTATCTTTGCCAAGAAAACCCCAAAGAGGATCCTTAAGAATTGGATACAACTCGGGGCGGCTAGGTGGCACAGTGGATAAAGCACCAGCCCTGGAGTCAGGAGTACCTGGGTTCAAATCTGGTCTCAGACCTAGCTGTGTGGCCTTGGGCAAGCCACTTAATCCCATTTGCCTTGCAAAAAAACTAAAAAAAAAAAAAGAATTGGATACAACTGAAAGCATCTAAACAACAACATATATACACAAACTCATATGTATAAACCTTTATCTATATGCATATATATGTGTGTGTGTGTGTGTGTGTGTGTGTATTAACACACATAGGAAAAACCCAAAGTCCAGTATAAACCCTGATCTTATATAGACTGGAAACAATTTTGGGAACTGTATCAAAAATTCTCATTCTCTTCTCAACCCCTCTTTTCTTCTCATGTCCTTTCTCCATACTCCCTCTCCTTTATGCTCCCACCTTGAGTTTACTCTAAGAAACATCTCCAAGAGATAAAATATTCTAGATCCCATACAAGCACTCAAGGTAACTATGCATATGCTATATAAATAAATATACTTTCATTTCATCCACCGAAAAATTACAAAGGACTCACAGGAGCCAATAAACAATAGAGAAAATGTAAGAAGTCATGATGGCTCACAAAGAATTAATATAATTCTCTACACTTTGGACTCGTTAAATAGGTAGGCCCCTTCAGACTGAATCCCAGTTGTATGCTTGTAATTCTATAGTACTCTGAAAATAACTTACTATTTTAGAAGCCCAAAACAGAGTGGTTTCTCCCACAAAACTCCTTTCCCTTAAGACTAAGAACTAGTTGGCTCTCCAAATTTGTAGAAATGTATTAAAATTCCTTTATTCTACTCTAGTCCCCTCTCTTCTTCTCACTTCCTTTCTCTCTCTCCCTCCCCTTTGTGCTCCCACCTCGAATTTACTCTGAGAAACATCTCCAGATCTCCATAGACATGGGATACCAATCTTCTAGGAGGTGTCCACAACCTTCAAAGTCAGATGTATTAAACTATATGCTAAATTGATCAGAGAACTCCTGTAATCAACCTCCTAAGCTATAAATGATGCTTTCACAGAATCATAGACTTAGAGGTATATAAGGAACTTTACAACCCCAAATCCAAACCCCTCATTTTATATTTGAGGAAACTGAGGCCAAGGGAAATGACATGACTTGCTAAGTGGAAAACTAGTAATACAAGGCTGAATAGTACTAGGCTAAGGAAAAAAAAGTATGTAGATTAAGTCTGTGACTCTAAGTGATGATCTCCAGGCTAAATTCTTGAAGGAGAATCTCTATCTCCATAGCATAAAAATCCATCAGGATGATGACCTGTCCGTGTAGTTGTCATCATGTTCAATTATTTATGACTTCATTTGAGGTTTTCATGGTAAAATTACTGAAGTGTTTTTGCCATTTCCTTCTCCAGTTCATTTTATAGATAAAGAAACTGAAGCAGAGTTGAGCAACTTGCCCAGGGCCTACTACTACTTGGCCAAACAATCTACTAGTTGGTTGTCCTCTTTTGTTCTCTAAGAGGACTAAGGAGACTTCACTACCTTAGACCTAAGTTACAGTGTACCCAGCTCTGGCTGATCAGACCAGTATGAGAGAGGAATGCTCTACCAGAAGTTGGACACAAATAGGCTACGTGAATACTGGGATGAATTCTCTGAACTTGTCCATCTCATGTTTCTTTTTAGCTACCACATTTCTGCTTTGCTCATGGAGTACAGCACTTTCTCTGATAAGAGAAGGTCTGACCGATGGACGATCCTATGGCACTGTTTCCCATGTCACACAACTCCAAAATTCTTAAGAGAAGCCATAATAAGTGTGTCCATGTCTCTTTTTCTCTCCTCACCATGTGAGTGCTTGCCCTGTGTGAGTTCTTCATAAAATGGTCTTTTTTGGCAAGCATATATTTGGCATTCAAACAACATGCCCAGTCCATTGAGTTACGTTTTCTGCAGTAGAGTTGAATGCTTGGTAGTTTAGTTTCAAGAAAGGACTTCAAGGTGACAAACACGATCAAAATAATACCTGAATTCATGCCCTGTACGGCCTAGCTGTACCCACAATGAAGAGAACCATAAAAATGAAGACTTTTGCAGCAGCAAATAGAAGAAGCAAAATAGAAGTCTATTAATTGGAAACTGGATCAACAAACTGTAGTACAAGAATGTAATACAATAATAATAAGAAACAATAAATATAAATAATGTAGAGAAGCAGAGACTCATATGAGTTGATGCAAAGTGAATTAAAGCCAAATGTTGGCAGCACATACATACCTGAAAATCTCTGCTATTGAGGAAGTTGTGGCTAGTGGACCTTTTGAGTTCAAGTTCTAAAATAAAGTAGGATTAAAGTCAATGAGGTGGTCTCTTTACTAAGTCTGGAGGCAATATGGTGAACTTCTGGGAAGGAATGGAAGCTGTGACTTGGGGGGAGTGATTAGGATGCCTAAGGATGGATGAATGAGACCATACTGGAAACTGAACAGATCAAAGCTTCTGTGATGATCAATAGTGAGACTGGGCCCAAGAAAAATCTATGCATTTCCAGCCAAGGTGAGATAAAAGAAACCCAGTCTTCGAAAAAAAGTGAAGTAAACAAAACCAGGAACACATACACTGAGATGACAACATTGTAAATAGAAAGAGCAACAATAAAACTGAGAACTTTTAAATTAAAATGACCAAGATAAATCCCCAAGAAGAGATGAGAAAATACCTGGCCTTCCCATCTTTCCAGAGGTGAATGACTTTGGCATATAACATTGCACATCCAGACTCTGTTGACATGTTGGTTAGTTTTGCTGACCTGCATTTTTCCCTCTCTGTACAGACTTTTTTTTTTTTGCCAGAGGTGTTACTAAGGTTGCAAGGGAAAGGAGGGATTAAAAACCCCCCGATATTTTTTTAAAATAAAGGTTGCTTTTAGCAAAAAAGCTTGGGTAGCCACAAAACACTTAAGAAATTTGAGAACTTGATTGCATATAGCAGTTAACATTTAATAATACCATAGATGAGAGTTAAAAACAGGAAACAACTCTCAGAAGTACCTTGCTGGGAAAGGCATTTAACTTTGAATAAATATGTGTTCTTAGATGCATGTATCTAATGCAAATGCAGCATATATGCAATTAATATGTTTCTAAGCAAAATAAGAGAGAAGAGGAAGGCAAAGGGGGGGGAGAGAAAGGGGGGAGAGGGGAAGGGAAAGGAAGAGGGGGAGGAGTCTCAGATTCCTCATTGGAAAAAATGAAGTTGAACTGGATAGTATCTGAAGTTCCTTCTAAGTCTAGAGCTAGCATCCCATGTTTCTACGACATTTCCTTCCAATTATATTATAAAATTCTTGATCTTGAGGGTAAAAAGAGTGCCATTTTTCAGATTTATATCCTAAGTAATAAGGGTAAGATACTATGCATAGGAGACATTTAATTAATCCCTCCCCTGCTTCATTCAACAGATATGAATCATCCAAGACACAGTAAAGTCAAGCGATTTGCTGAAGCACAAATCAAACTTTGAAAGGGTTAATATTGAATTCAGGTCATCTGAATCCAATTCCAATGTTTTTTACTCCTATATTACCTAGGCCAGCGTGGAGTGACTTGGATGAAAATCAAGCATTTAATAATAGTTCTAAAATTTTATCAATTAATAGTCAATATCCATATTTGAGAATTAAAAATGTTGCCCTCCCCATACTTCAACAGGCAAAATAACACGGACATTGTTTATAAAGTTGAAGAGATCTCCATTCCTACACATAGACCATATTGCCCCTGTTCTTTGTATGTCACTGTGGTCCATCTTAAATTTTCAAAGAGAACAAATGACAAAGCAGGGTGAAGTTTTGACTTACACATGAATTGGATTTAAATGAGACTGAGTTGCACTAAATCTTTAGTCCCATTCTCTTTTCTAGAGTCACTCGATTCAACTGGCAAGCCAAGGAGCAATGGTCTGGGATGCAATGATAACCTGGGTGTCTTCAGTGACTGACCAAGCTCTCTAAGAACTCCACAAGTGCCTGCTTCAGGTGCTTCATGGTCATTGGAACAAACTGTTCTCATCTGCTCATTCCATCAAGCCTATGAAGACTTTTTTTATATGTGGCAGATAGTATGTATAGACCATGTATCTCTAAATCAGGGACTAGTTCATTTTGGTCTCTGAATCCCTCTTGGCTAGCCCAGAACTTTACACATATACACACACACACACACACACACACACACACTAGATGTTTAATAAATGTCTGTTGAATGGAATTTAGATGGCTCACACACTGTATTAGTGAGATGAAGGTAAAGGGTAAGATCTATAAAACAGACAGGTTGGCTTACCTCCTTTTTGCCACCAGAATGGTTCATAGATAAATGTTATCAGCTTCCTCCCAACCACCCAAATTCAATCTGTGAGCACCATCACAAGAGAAAAACTCCATCTTCCAATAATCAATAAGAAAATACAGTCCTGTACATTTTATAACTTGGGTTGCAAGTTCTCTTTGATATCCTTTCATATTCTACAGAACTCTATCATGCCTCATACCATGATGGTGGCTGAAATATAGAATTTCAGTTATTTTGAGCGTAGTATTGGAATACAGGAATTCAGAACTGACAAGGACTTTAGAAAATAAAATAGTAGACCTGAAAGAGATCTTAGAATTATCTCATATAATTCCATTTTAGAGATGAGAAAACTGAGGTTCAAAAAACTGGCAGATCTAGGACTAGAAATTTTGTCTGGATGCTCTATGTATTCTAAAGTCAGCACTCATTCTTCTATATTACTCTGCAATATCACGTTTATATAATTATGTTCTTCAACAATGTGTCGTTAACTCTACAATCAAAGAGAAGAAAATTTTTCTGCTTCTTTACTTTTTTTAATTAATGATATACCAGCTCACATTTCTATATTGCTTGAGACTTACAAAACACTTGTCTCACAAATCACCTTGTTCTGGAGTCAGTTCTGGGTTCAAATCCCATCCCTGATATTTACTACCTTGTGAAACTTTGGGGAAGTCACTTAACCATGCTTGGGCATCAGTTTCCTCATCTATAAAATGAGAGGGGGATTGGACTAAATATGTTCTGTGATCCCTTTCAGTATTAAATCTTTGACCACATAAACTCTTTGAGGTATATAGGGAAACTATTGTAACCTTCATTTTACAGTTGATTAAGTGAGAGAAATGGGTTTAAAGTATAGGTAAGAGTAAGTATTATAACCTGTGTTTTATAGATGGGTATGAGAGTAATTTGCCTACATTCACAATAACTAATAAAACTGAGAAATGAGATTCAAACTCATTCCTTCTGACTTCTAAACAGGTGTTCTATCTACTACTGTATGCAATTAATTATAATCTCTTATTAATAAGAGTTCATTTGTGAAGGCTAATCAGTAATTTAGCTATTACCTGAATGGCCCAAAGGGATCACAGCTTAGCTCTGTTGATAATGACCCTTATTTTTAAAATGACAAAATAATTTCTTCCTTGCTTCAAAAGCATTAGTTACTTAGTATGGTGAGACACATCTCCATCCGGAAACTTGAGCGTGTGTTCTTGTGGAGAAAGGAATTCCCCCTGTGTAGTAGGTCTTATTCACTCACCAGTTCAATTTGACAGGCTCCATCCTCCTTCTGAGCCCAGAGCTCATGAAGTAGATCAGACCTGGCAGTCAGACCTCCCAGAGGAGAGCTCCCTCTTATTCCTGCATACAAATGTGCATGCCTTGGGGACAAGCTTGAAAGCAAAAAAGGGGGAATTCCTGTTTGAAAAAAATAATCTTGGAGGTGGGCTTTATGGTGGTATGAGTCTTAGGATCAGAGAGCTAATAATACTAATAGCTATGTGGCGTTTAGAAAAGGAAATGACAAACCACTCCAGTATCTTTGTCAAAAAACAAAACAAAACAAAAAAAACAAAACCCAAATGGGGTTATGAAGAGTTAGACACACAAGTGAATTGACTAAACTCAACAATAATATGACTGAAAAAAGGTTTGCAAAGCACTTTACAAATATTACTTCATTGTATCTTTTCAATGCCTTAGGAGGCAGGTACTTTTATTATCTCCACTTTACAGATGAAGAAATGGAGGCACAAAGGTCTCATATAATTTACAACAGGTCACAAAATTAGTAAGTCTTGGAAGCAGGACTTAAACTCAAGTTTTCCTGTCTTTAGGTCTAGTCCTCTATCCACTGTGTCACCTAATTACCTCTAGCTGGAAAGGGAGACCCTTAATAATTTTTTAATGAATCTCAGAGATCATTTAATACTCAATGTACAAGTACATAAAGGATCCATGGTTTCTGTGTGGGATTTCCCTTTTCCTTTTCCACCATTGTAGACTGCGACTCATCTATGATTTAAGACATAAACTCTGGTATTTGGGGGGCAGAATTTAAAGTGAAATCTTCTTGATTCTTAAAACCTAGGATCCTATCTGCTACACTAGACTATCTCCAGAAAAATTTTCCTTCATTGTTTATATAAGAAAATTTTGACCCAGATAGAGTAAAAGACTGGTGGTCCAAGGACCCAGAATGAGTTAATGACAAGATCTCCATTTGAACCCAACTTTCTCAATTCCCAGATCAAGAATGCTACAAACTCACTTTGATAGAATAAAAAGCTACAAGTTTCCTGTTGGTCTACCCCCACACTCTGAAAATGCTAGCTCTTTAGAGAGCATGCTTCTATCTTCACAAAAGATTAGCACATTTCATTCTGTTCTGTTCCAGAGTCTGAATTGTGGCCGTCCATTCCTGAACATTCACATATTAAAAAAGATTACAAGGGAGACCAGGTGAGAGGTTGGAAGGCACAGATGATTCAGTTCTCTACTTACCTAAACTGGGGGAAAAGGGAACCTCACAGGAATATCCTCTCTCTCTTCCTCCCTCCCCTCCTACACACTTAACTGGGCTTTTTCCTGGTTTCCTGAGATTCCATGGATCTCTCTTGCATAAATCTATGTAAATCCATGTTACTAAGAATGAAAATTTACTGAGGTGAGGGACTGTTTCGTTTCTGCCTTAGCACCTAACTCAGGTCCCCAGCACACAGTAAGAACATAATCAATACTTGGTGCTTGAAGAGTCGGGAGTATAACTTTTGGAACTAAGAGAAACATGGTTCTAGTCTAGTCTGATCAGTACCTGGAAAATCATTTGTCCTTCATTTTTGAAGAAGACTACAACATCAGGGAATTGATACCATAACAAGCATGTGAATTGGATTTGAGTGAGGGGGGTTGTGACACCAGCCTCACTTTCTCCTTCAGAGTTATCTGGGTCCAGTGGCTAGATATGAATAGAGACAACTAGAAATGGCCTTGCATTAGAGGCAATCATGATTAAGTGACTTGTCCAACATCACAAAGCTAAAAAGAGTCAAGAGTCTGAGGTCACATTTGAATTCACATCCTCCTGACTCAAGGCCAGTGCTCTATCCACTGCACCACCTAACTGCCCTCTGGACAATCTTAAATGGTAAATAAAGGCTCACTAAATGACCAACATAGGATCATAGGTTTAGAAAGCCCTCTAGTCCAAACCCCAATATTTTACAGTCATGGAAACTGAGAATAAGGAAGTTGAAGTGATTTGTGCAGCACTCATGGTTTATAAAGTCCCTTGCAACAAAAAGATGTCAAGCATCAAAGATGGATTTGAACTAGTGTTCTTTACACTCTACCCTCTTTACAATGACTGTCAGCTGCAAGTCTTTGAGTTTCTCTTAGCCTCAAACTCATCTCTAAGATAAAGACCATGATCCCTCCTCTACCTGCCATACTGAGTTGTCCTGAGGAACACATTTGTAAACCTTAAACAACTATATGAATGAGAGGTATTATTATAGCCCAGGGACTCAGGACTACTCTTTCACTGGAAGGTGACTCACTAAGCTCACTTTGCTTCACCTCATTCCCAAAGGCATCACCACTTCTTCTTCCTCACCAGTGATACAAATGCAGGCTATGGCAGGCCTGCGGGGTTCATTTTGCCCTGAAGCATACCCAAAGGAGGTCACCTTAACTTGCACTCTTCCCTGCTCAGAGGATCTCAGGAGAGCAGACTGAAGGAAAGGCAAGCCTGGGGATTTATGGTATAGTATAAGTGGAGAGCAGAGAGGATTAAGAATCACAAATCCAGAAAGAGGTAATGTGATACAAGGGAAAGAATGCCTGCCTTGGTTAAACTCAGACATATCTGAGTCCATATACCATCTTTGACAATATATGTAGGATCAAGGACAGGCAGCAAGCTAGCTGGAGCAGTGGATAGTGTTGGGTATGGAGTCATAAAGGCTTAAGTTCAAATCCAACCACAGACACTAACTGTGTAAGACTGAACAACCGACAAACCTTGATTTCCTCATATTCGTCATCTGTAAAATGGAGTTAATAACACTTACCTCCCAGGGTTGTTATGAGGATCAAATGAGATAATAATTATAGTAAATAGTACATAGTAAATGCTAAATATCGTTGTTGCTATTATTTCATTTTAGGTTTTGGGGGGAGTTTTTGCAAAGCAATGGGGTTAAGTGACTTGCCCAAGGCCACACAGCTAGGTAATTATTAAGTGTCTGAGGCCAGATTTGAACTTAGGTACTCCTGACTCCAGGACCAATGCTTTATCCACTAGGCCACCTAGCCACTCTGTTGGTATTATTATGATTAGTTAAACCCTCTCAAAGACATTGTTTCTTGGTCTATATACTGTAGCACTGACCTCATAATATTGGCAGTGAAGATAGAATTGGACCCCAGCCTCAAATCACTTACTACCTGCTTGACCCTGGGTAAGTCACTAATCCTGATTGCTTACACACACACACACACACACACACACACACACACACACACAAAATAATAATCTAACTGGACCTCTGAACAGATCCTTAAGCTATCCTGAAGCCTAAGGTTGAGAGTGGCCAGCTCAAATTCTCAAGGGATTTTTTTTTTAATCTAGGGATTTCTTCAATGGATGAAACCACTCTGCCTGCAAGAGAATTGATAGTCACAGTATTTTATAAACTGATCTGCTTCTATCTCTCTCCACAGTACCAGAATCCTCAGATTTAGATCCAAATAGCACCGTGGAAGTCACCTCCTCCTTTTACAACTGAGGAAACTGACAGTCAGAAATTTAAGTGACTTGCCCCAAATCCCTCAGTTAAATAAATGATACAGCCACAACTGAAACCCAGCTTCTCTGACTTCTAGGCCATGGTTCATTCTGCTCTATTGTATTACCTCTCCAATTGGAAAGTAATGGAAGCTGGGGGTGGGTTCAGTAGTTAATGCAGTTTAGAGAGCATATTCAGTTTAATGAGTAGCTCCCTACACATAAGAGTCTCTCTTGTCTCTGTGTTTTTATACTGGTTGTTCCCCACACCTGGTACACTCTGCCCCATCACTTCTCTCTGCTTCTCAGTTTCCTTTCCTTCTTTCAAGTCTCAAATCATACCTTCAGAAAGGCCTCTCATTAGCCCACAGCTGCTAAAGTCCTACCCTTTGAGATCAACTTCAAGCTACTCTGTATGAACTCTGTGCATAAGTGGGTTTTCATGTGTTAACTCCTCCATTAGAATGTAGGATCTTGAGAGAAGGGGCTATCTTTGGCTTTCTTTGTATCTATTTCCAGTACTTCATAATGTGAGCACTTAATAATGCTTAATAATGCCAAGCATCAACTTTTAGAAGTCCCTTCTAAAAGACAGTTTTCCTAAAATATGCATCCCCAATGCAGTTCTGACAAGGCCTAGTTACAAAGCTAAGACAGGGGATAACAATAATATTATTTTATTTATTATATAATAATAAATGGTAAAGGGTAGAAAGAAAAGATGACTAAGCCTCAGTCGAGGTTCAAATTGTGTGTCTTTGAGCAAAGAAACCACTTCACGTCACTAAGTCTCTGTTTCCTTATCCATCAAATGGGAATCACATTTTCTGCTCTCCTTACCTCACAAGATTATTGAGAGGAACAAATGAACTAAAGTATATTTAGAAGGAGAGGCAAGTTGAAAAAGGAATTAGCACTGTAAATAGCAAAAATTACATCCAAACCCACCCTCTGAGATATACACTGAGGAAATCACAGGTTCAGACCAAAACCAAAATATAAATATATTTTAATATGTTATAAAATATAATCTAATATCTGGAAGTCAGAAGATACATGCTCAAAATAAAGTGAAATAAAAAAGGTTTTCTTCCTGAGATTCCCCCCCCTTACTTTCCACTCATATACATACACACCCATGAAGACTCACAAGCATACAAAGGAAGGCGAGAGATAAGCATTTATATAGATCCTACTATTTGCCAGGGAATTATGCTAAGTGTTTTTATAACTATTATCTCGTTTTGATACTCACAGATACTCCTGTGAGGTAGGTGCTGTTATTAGCCTCATTTAAAGTTTGGGGAGCATAAAGTTGACAGTCTCTACAGTGTTAAGGAGAATTGGAAGATTCTGGAACTTTTTCCCTTTATTTCTTTCAGGAGAGAGGAGGCAGCTACTATGAGAAAGGACTAGGGAAGAACCAACTGAAAATGAGAGACAAAAATGGAAAAAGGGACACAATGGATGAGGAAGCAGAGAAAATGTCTGGGGAGAAAAGGGGAAGGAGGGGGTCTATAAGAATTAGAAAGAGACACAGCATAGGAGTAGTCAAAACAGCCCTTCAGCCTCTGCCACTCACAGTGCCCTGGGTCCATTTTCCCCACTAAGTTCAGTCTTTTGACTACAATAAACTGACTCACCACCATTGGTTCCAGGATTGGTTTGATTTGTCTGGGGCCAAAAGTTCATGATCTCACCACCACCCTGATGACTATCCTTTTCTGTATCAGAGTGATTTCTGCATATTCCCAATCATTCCCCTTGAGAATACCCCTTCAAGATCTTGCCAGTGCTCAGCAATGTAACCCTAGGTTATTACTTGCAGCAAAGGAAAACAATAAAGCAAAACAACCATGGATACTATGACCATGTCTAACAATGTAGGGAAATAAAGATGTATTAAGTATCTATCTGCACAATCTTCTAGAGTGCTTTGAAAATACCCTCATTAGATACTCCCAACAACCCTGTATCTTATGATAGCCATCTTATGGTTTAGGAAATCAAGTCAGCAGTTCATTTGCCCCAGATCACACAGCTAATAAATGTCTAAAGGTAAATTTATATTCAAGATTTCCTGATTCTTCCTGGTCCAGAACTCTATTTACTAAACCATCAAGTTGTAATGTAGGCAATGATGCTAACCTCAGTTCAGGTCAGACATTTTTCAGTTATTTTTAACTCTTTGTGACCCCATTTGCAATTTTCTTGCCAGAGAAACTGGAGTGCTTTGGCATATCCTCCTCCAGTCTTCTCATTTTACAGCTGAGGAAACTGAGACCAATATGTTTAAGTGACTTGTCCAGAGTCAAGCAGCTAGGAAGTGTCTGAGCAAGGAAGTAGTGAGGAAAATGAATCCCCTGACTCTATCCACCGCTCCACCCAGCTGCCCAATGATCCTGACCCCAAGTGCCCTAATTCTTTATTTGGAGAAGAAGATGCATATCATAGCTGTACTCCCACGATTGGTCATTACAATTAATCTGTAGCAGACATGATGCAGCTTTCTTCAATTCTATTTCTTAAACAACAGCAGTACCTCATTAACATTCACTTAAAACTACCAAGAAATGATTCACTTCGTAGAACACAAGAGACTTCAGAGATCATCTTGTCTGCACCCCTCCATCTGACAGATGAGGGAACTGAACTCTCAAAAAGGGGAGACCACTTGTCCAGAATCTTACAGTTAGGTGGTGGTCTAAGCCCAGGCTGGAACCCAGGCTTCCCGGTTCCTTGTTCAATCCTGTCTTTCCCCACAACATCCCACTGCCTCTCACATGAAAGTTTAATTTTAGTTCATCACACATTCAGCCTGTGCTTTCAAGGAATTTTATAGTCTCCATTCCATCTGTGCATCTCACCATTCTATCTCCATTCCCTACTGCACTACACATGTATCTGTATCAACCTTGTTAAGAAACACAGAGAAAATCCAAGAGCCTAAATTCATCTTCTTCTATTTGTCATTTTTGACAACGTAAGGATGAAGGTAACATCTGAGCCAGCAAAAAAACCATTTTTAATTTAAGAGGCCAATTCCAAGACAACTAGCTCTTAGTTTAGTCGTTTTTCAGTTGTGTCCAACTCTGTGTGACCCCATCCAGGGTTTCTTACACAGATAATACAGTGATTTGCCATTTCCTTCTCCAGCTTTCTCATTTTACTGATGAGGAAACTGAGGCACACAGAGTTAAGTGACTTGTCTAGGGTTACTAGGCAAGGAAGTGTTTGAGGCCAGATTTGAACTTGAGAAGACCTAACTCTGGGCAAAGGCAATAAGAGAAAAAATAAGTTTTTCCAAATTTTCTGTTTCATTGCAGGTTATACCAATCACATTCTGTCAAGCAAACCCACAATCATGAAAAGATTATTTTAGGGGTGGCTAGGCGGCACAGTGGACAGAGCACCGGCCCTAGAGTCAGGAGTACCTGGGTTAAAATCCGACCTCAGACACTTAATAATTACCTAGCCATGTGGCCTTGAGAAAGCCACTTAACCCCATTGCCTTGCAAAATCTAAAAAAAAAAGCTTATTATATATGCTAAGCACTATGATGACAAATAACACAGACCTGCAAAGAAGAGAACTGAGTTCAAGTCCAAGTTCAGCAACTAACTGGTCATGTCAGTCAACATTTACTAAGTGTCTTTTAAATGCCAGGCATTATCATGAATTCCCTTTCCTTCTCTGTACCTCAGTTTCCTCATTTGTAAAAAGCAGAGTAAACTAGATAATCTTGGGGTTCCCTGCAGCAGTGACATCTTGCCAGTCTTACTCTAACCCAGGGGACAATTACACAAAATGGGTAATTTTACTGCCCCAAATGCTTTCATTACAGGTAAAGCCATTTAATGAAACACCAAATAAGTCAGAATACATTCAAACATTCAAATTTGTTAAAATAACACAAATAATTAAAAGGGGGGGAAATATTCAGCTTTGGGATTTCTAAATCATAAATGTGGAGGGTCCCCGGCTATTGTGTGGTCTGTTCCAACTGCTTTTTGTACCTTAAGTATGTTTAAAGGACCATAATTGTTACAACCCAATTGCCATTGGGACTCTGGAGCAGGTGTGCTCATCATCTAAGTCAAAGCAAATCAACTCAAAAAAGGCTCTAGCATTTTCAAAATGCCAAGGGGATTTTTTAAAATGAGCAATTAAATGCTCCAAATTGCAAAAGAAAAATAGTACATTTTCACCCACATGCAATGGAAAGGACTATGGGGACCTGGAGTTCTTTGTGAGGCCCATCCTGCACTGATACTAAGTAGACAGGCGATTTGTACTTTAGGGAATCTGGACCTTTCCCAAATGCACTAAGATCAGTTTCTTTTCTTTTGTCTTATCTGTTTGATCTTTCATCACATAATGCAGGTAAAATGGTTAGCAGCTAGGTGGCGCAGCCAACAGAGTACCAGACTTGGATTCAGGAAGACTCATCTTTCTGAGTTCAAATCTGGTCTCAGACACCTATAAAAAATGTGGCAAGTCACTTTAACCCTATTTGCCTCAGTTTCCTCATCTGTCAAATGCCAAAACCTAGTATTTTGCCAAGAAAATTCCAAATAGGGTCACAAAAAGTTGGACATAACTGAAATGACTTAACCCCAACAATAACAAAGTGGCTGGATTCTCACCCAACTGAAAGTCTCTTTTCTTCTCTTGGCCTCAGTTACTCTTCTTTGAAAGGAAAGGTTTACTAGATTGATAACTGACAGTGATATTCTTTTTTTTTAAAGATTTTATTTATTTTGATTTTTACAATTTTCCCCCAATCTTACCTCCCTCCCCCCCACCCCCCACAGAAGGCAATTTGTCAGTCTTTACATTGTTTCCATGGTATACACTGATCCAAATTGTGTATGATGAGAGAAAAATCATATCCTTAAGGAAGGAACATAAAGTAAAAGAGATAGCAATATCAGACAATAAGATATCAGGTTTTTTTTCTAAATTAAAGGTAATAGTCATTGGACTTTGTTCAAACTCCACAGTTCTTTCTCTGGATACAGATGGTATTCTCCATTGCAGAGAGGCTCAAATAGTCCCTGATTGTTGCACTGATGGAATGAGCAAGTCCATCAAGGTTGATCATTGCTCCCATGTTGCTGTTAGGGTATACAGTGTTTTTCTGGTTCTGCTCATCTCACTCAGCATCAGTTTATGCAAATCCCTCCAGGCTTCCCTGAAATCCCATCCCTCCTGGTTTCTAATAGAACAACAGTGTTCTATGACATACATATACCACAGTTTGTTAAGCCATTCCCCAATTGAAGGACATTTATTTGATTTCCAGTTCTTTGCCACCACAAATAGGGCTGCTATGAATATTTTTGTACAAGTGATACTTTTACCCTTTTCCATCATCTCTTCAGGGTATAGACCAGTAGTGGCATTGCTGGATCAAAGGGTATGCACATTTTTGTTACCCTTTGGGCATAGTTCCAAATCTCTCTACAGAAAAGTTGGATGAGTTCGCAGCTCCACCAATTATGTAATAGTGTCCCAGATTTCCCACAACCTTCCAACAATGATCATTATACTTTGTGGTCATGTTGGCCAGTCTGAGAGGTGTGAGGTGGTACCTCAGAGAAGCTTTAACCTGCATTTCTCTAATAAGTAATGATTTAGAGCAATTTTTCATATGACTATGGATTACTTTAATCTCCTCATCTGTGAATTGCCTTTGTATATTCTTTGATCATTTGTCAATTGGGGAATGGCTTTTTTTTTTAAATTTGACTCAGTTCTCTATATATATCTTAGAAATGAGTCCTTTGTCAGAAACATTAGTTGTAAAGATTGTTTCCCAGTTTACTGCATTTCTTTTGATCTTGGTTACAGTGGTTGACAGTGATATTCTTGAATCTAAACATAACTCAATCTGCTGTCATTTCAAAATGGACATTTTCCATTCTGGTTATAAGATAATAAGGAATAGTATGCAAAGAGACCAGTTATTGATACAGAGATACCAGAGTAGCAACTTGCTATTCCACTGCATAAAGAACCATGGCAGTCATGATGTACTTATGACATGGGAACATCTGTAGACCAGGTAAAGCAGCTGAATGACTTATTCATCCAACCAAGAATCATTCAAGATTCTACTGTATACCAGATGGTGTTTCTGGCAATGGAAATACAAATATAGAAGTATGGGAAGAATCTCTGCCCTCAAGGAACTTAACATTGTATTGGAAGCTTTAATTATGCAGATAAAGTTCTAGATCTGACTTCAGGAAGACCCTAGTTTTGACCAGACCTCAGACCCTTCTTAGCTAGATGACTCTGGGAAAGTCAAGTAACCTCTAAAAATGCACGTGATAATAATAGCACTTACTTCCCAGAGTTGTGGTGGTTATAAAAAAAATTTGTAAAGCACCTTTCAAGCCTTCAAACACTGTATAAATCCTAGGAATTGTTGTATATTCATGAAATTAAAAAAAATATATGCAAATAAATGCCAAGAGACTTGTGGGCAGGGCACAAAGTGAAGAAGACCTCTTCAAAGAAAAGGCACCTGAACTGAGCCTTGAATAGATCTAAGAGTTCTAATTATCAGAAATGAAGAGGGAAGGCATTCCACTGTTCATTCAACTATTCTTTTTTTTTTTGCAAGGCAAATGGGGTTAAGTGGCTTGCCCAAGGCCACACAGCTACGTAATTATTGAGTGTCTGAGGCTGGATTTGAACTCAGGTACTCCTGACTCCAGGGCCGGCACTCTATCCGCTGTGCCACCTAACTGCCTCTCATTCAACTATTTTTTCTGAAGAATCTTCAATGTTTATAGCAAAGGCTTGGAGGCAGTCGACCACCTACTAAATGTCTTCACCTTGGTGTCTTACCAACAACTCCAACTCCACTAATCCAATTCCCATCCTTTAATTAGTATCCCATCCAATGCCTTCTGGAATAATGGGTTCCAGTTTAACCAACTGATCAACAAGCATTTATTAAGAATCTACTATTTGCTAGATACTATGTTAAATATAAGGGAAATTAAAAGAGCAAAAATAAACAAACAAAGGCTCTGTCCCCAAGGAGCTCCCAGTCTAATGGGAGAGACAATATGCAAAAACATGGATATGTAAAAGATACATAACAGAATAGATGGAAGGTCACCTTAGAAGGCAAGTGGACAACTTGGTAAGCAAACTAGAATTTTAAAAGGGTCTTAAATTTCAGGAAAAAATTAGACATGAGTAAAAGACTCTTATCATTTGAGAAAAAAACAATCCAGGTTGTTCTTCCCTTCCTGTTTAATGACAAAGCCTAACTCACTGCCTATTTGCAGAGATATGTCTAATGCAGAGATATGGATGAATTAATTCCATGCATTGTCCATCTTAAAATAATCCATATCATTAAATGTAAATTCCTGGAAAGTAAGAATTATTTCATTCTTCATACTAGGAACCTCAATGCTTAGCATAGAGGAGCCTGCCACAGAATAAAAGTTTGTTGTTTAACTGAAAGAGAACATAGGAGATGAGGACAGGGGTTGAATTTATAGATTTCCTTGGAATAGGAAATTCCCTCTTCTTTAATCTATAGTTGCTGAGGGTTTCCCAGTCTGGGTCACTGAGAGGTCAAGGGACTAACCAGAATCGAGTGTATGTGAGAGGCAAGATTTGTACCCAGGTATCTCTATAAATGACAAACTCTCCATCTACTCTGCCACAATAAGCTACTACTACTCTTCACCCACTGAACACCCAGTTTTTTCCACAAGTTTATGCAAAAATTTAAGCAAATGATATTTATACAAAAATATGTTCAGTAAGTATATCAAAACCAGCACAGAATTTTAATTTGACATCATTTCTGGCAAATAACTCAATTCAAGACAATTTCTCCATATCCCAAGTTAAACCAGGTCTTTCTCTGCAGTTACAACTACCTTTCTCTCTCTCTCTCTCTCTCTCTCTCTCTCTTGTTTGTCTTGGCAAGGTAAACCTGAGGTCATGATCCTCTTCAAGAACAAAGGACAGAGAGAGAGGGGTGGAGCCAAGATGGCGACATGAAGGGATAGAGTCTTAGGAGCTCTCTGATAAAATTCATCAGCTAAGGACTCTAACTAAACTTTCAAGAGAAAGAACCCACAAAGGGACCCAGTGAGGCAGATCTCCTACTCAAGGTAACCGGGAAAATAGCAGAAAGGCTCTGCTCCCCGGGATTGGAGAGGTGGCCCGCCAGAGCCAAAGAACCTCAGCCTCCCGGAGGCAGCCCCAGGGCGCTGGGAGTCTCAGCTCACAGCAGCGAGGGAGTCTCCTGAGCTGTACCCCGAGGAGCACCGGGCACAAAGTGGGGGAACAGCGGGGGACCTCTGCCAGAGCGAGCACGTGGAGCCCAGCCCTCAGGGCACACAGCAAGCAGCATCTTCTTTCCCCAGTCCTGATCCAGGAAACAGAAACAGGCAGAGCTGGTAAGCAGGAGCCCCCAGGGCATGAGCCCATTGAGTTGAGGGAGGGGAGTGAAGAGAGAGACTGTGAGCTCTGTCCTCTGCCCCTGGAACAGGACTCTGGGGCTCTGACCACATTCAGATCCTGATCCCAGTCTAGGCCCCCCCATAGAACAGCAGCCCCCCCCCCCCCGCCCCTTGGCAGAGGGGGGGTGCTTATGGTCATTCACAGACCAGGAGGGAGGACACAGCCGCACACACTGAGACCCTTGTGGGAGTGTCCCAAAAGCTCAAGAGACACCCCAAACCAGGCCCAGGCTGGGAAAATGAGCAAGCAGAGAAACAAAAAGAAGACTATTGAGAAATATTTTGCAAATGAGCCCAAGAAGGACCAAAATACTCAGTCTGAAGATGAGGAAGCACAAGCTCCTGCATCTAAAGACTCCAAGAAAAACAGAAATTGGGCTCAGGTTATGATAGAGCTCAAAAAAGACTTTGAAAATCAAATGAGGGAATTGGAAGAAAAACTGGGAAAAGAAAGGATAGAGATGCAGGTAAAACATGAAAATGAAGTCAGCAGCTTAGTCAAGGAAATCCAAAAAAATGCTGAAGAAAATAGCATGCTAAAAACCAGCTTAGGTCAAAGGGATAAAACAGTTCAAAAAGTTATTGAGGAGAAGAATGCTTTAAAAAGCAAAATTGGGCAGATGGAAAAAGAGATAAGAAAACCCTCTGAGGAGAACAAATCCTTCAGACAAAGAATAGAATTCAGGGAGATTGATGAATTTACCAGAAATCAGGAATCAATACTTCAAAACCAAAAAAATGAAAAATTAGAAGAAAATGTGAAATATCTCATTGAAAAAACAACTGATATGGAAAACAGACTTAGGAAAGATAATTTAAAAATTATTGGAATACCTGAAAGTCATGATCAGGAAAAGAGCCTTGACATCATTTTCAAAGAATTACTACAGGAAAATTGCCCTGATATTCTAGAAGCAGAGGGCAAAATAGAAATGGAGAGAATCCACCAATCCCCCAGAGAAAGAGATCCCAAAAAACCAACCCCTAGGAATATTACAGCCAAGTTCCAGAACTCCCAAGTCAAAGATAAAATATTACAAGCAGCCAGGAGGACACAGTTCAAATATTGTGGAGGTGCAGTCAGGATCACACAGGACTTAGCAGCAGCTACATTGGAAGCTCGTAGGGCTTGGAATACAATATACTGGAAGGCAAGAGAGCTTAGAATGCAGCCAAGAATGAACTACCCAGCAAGGCTGAAATGTCCTCTTCCAGGGAAAAATATGGACTTTCAATGAAGCAGGGGAATTTCAAATGTTCCTTCTGGAATGGCCAGAGCTGAACAGAAGGTTTGATCTTCAGATACAGGACTCAGGTGAAGCATGGAGATTGGAGGACAGGGGGGAAATATGAGGGACTTAATGAGGATGAACTGCATGTATTCCTGCATAGAAAAATGACACTGATAATACTCATATCAACCTTCTCAGTTAATAGAGCAGGTAGAGAGAGCTTTTATAGTTGAAGCACAGGAGAAAGCTGAATTCGAAGATAAAATATGGTGTAAAAATGGAGTCAATAGAAAAAAAGGGAAATGGAATGGGAGAAAGAAAAAGGAGAGGGGGAACAGTCCAAGATATTTCACATAAGATATGGAAGAGGGGGAGGCAAGGGGGAATGAGGGAAACTTTGCTCTCATCAGAGATGGCTAGAAGAGGAAACAGCAAATATACTCAATGGGGTATAGACATCTGGAGTAAGAAGGAGGGGGGAGCAGGGGGAAGGGATGGGGATGTGAATAAAGGAGGAGAGGATGGACCATGGGGGGAGAGTGGCCAAATATAACACATTTTCTTTCTTACTTCTTGCAAGGGGCTGGGAATGGAAGGCCTGCCCAGGACCACAGGGTCAGGTGGATTCTGGGCCTAAGGGGTGGTATGGGGGCTCAGGGCTTCTTGGCCCCAGGACCAGTGATCTGTCTGCTGTGCCACTCAGCGACTCTACAGCAGAGTCATAGTGAGAGGAGAGAGAAAATAGAGTACATGGTAGTGGAGAAATAAGAAAGGAGGGAGTTGCGATCAGCAATGGCAACGGTGGAAAAATATGGAAATAACTTTTGTGATGGACTTATCATAAAGAATGAGATCCACCCATGAAAAAAAAAGAACAAAGGACAAACAATGTAATAGCACTTAATAAATGCATTTTTAATGACTGTTCAAATTTTAAAATTAAGTTTTAGTTAAAATTTGAGAAATAAAAATAATATTGTTTATAACTGAGTAATCAGTTTGCTTTTTTAAAAAATAAAATTAAATTCCATGAATGCATACTTTAATAAAATATTCTGGCACACTTAAAATTGTAGCCATTTTAATTTCACCCTACTAAATATTTAGCAAATATTTATGATTTTCCCTAGATCATAATTCTTGTTCTGCTTCATTTTGTTTTTAAAAATAAACCTCTAGTGCTAACTGGTTTTTGTTATAAAAGGGAGGAGGCAAAATATGCAAGAAAAATCTGATTATTCGTGAATTCCAGTTTGGGGATACATTGTGTTTCTTTTAATTCTGGGGTTTATGGGTTACGTGCCTCCTATATTCAAGGACTGTATAAGGTACAGAGAATTCAAAGATAAAATACCAAACCATCTCAGTCCTCAAAAAGATTACTACTTCCCTAAACTCAGTTTCCTCATCTGTAAATGAGGAGGGTTGGACTAGATGATTTCTTAGTTCCCTTCCCCTTCTAAATCTGGGATCCTGAGACATTACATTCCTCTGGAGGAGGAGGGGTGTGTAGAATAGAAGAATAAATACAAGATAATATCAAGATGGGATGGCCTGGGGATCTATGAGGAAAATCTTCCTGAAAGTAATGCTCCAAGAATCTTGAAGGAAGCTCGGAAGGTAAGGATTCTAAAGAGCAGCTAGGTGGCAGAATAGATAGAGAGTGCCATCCCTGGAGTCAGAAAGACTTATCTTCCTGAGTTCAAATTCGATCTCAACCACTACCCATGTGACCCCATGTACCTCAGTTTCCTTATCTGTCAAAGGAGCTGGAGAAGGAAATAGCAAATCACTGCAGTGTTTTTGTCAAGAAGACCTTAAATGAGGTCATGAAGAGTCAAACATAACCGAAAAAAATGATTGAAGAACATCAACAACAACAAAGGGAGGATTCTAAGGAGTAGAGACAGGGAGACAATGTATTCCAGCAACTGACTATATAGACTGTACAGGGATAGAAAATGGAAAATACTGATTTAGAAAACAGCAAGAAGGCTGCTTCTGGATGATTTATGATTAAATGGACCTAATGTACATTTAGTTTCTTTTTTTTTAAATAATAAAACATTTTACCTAAACAAACATTTTCTTTCATTTCAAAAATAAAAATTACAACTCTTTAATCGATTTTTTGGGGTATTATTTAACTGAACTTATTTGATGAAATTCAAACATAATAAGAAGGTCCCAAGCTTGTTTCTAAAGATGTTTTCATGCTAAGAAAGGCTAAATCTGGATTTAGGAGTTCAGTTTGCCTGGAGACCTTCATATCCCTGCACATAAGCCCAAACTTGTGACATCAGAATGTTAGAATCAGAAAATTTGCAATGCTGAAAGTAAGATGATTATGATTTAGAGTAGGGAGGAAGAGCTGGGGCCAATAAAAGCCCAAAGCTCTGTATCACCTACAAATTATTTGGATTTGAAAAAGAAAGAAATGTATGAAACAAGAGGAAGTCCAGCTCTGTCCTAGTCAAAATCTGATGAAATATTATAGGCAGGATCACTAGTCTAGGTTTATTTATGTTTTGTTTTTTTAATTTTAATTTTAAAT
The DNA here is from genome assembly GCF_037893015.1 of Macrotis lagotis. NCBI lineage: Eukaryota > Metazoa > Chordata > Mammalia > Peramelemorphia > Peramelidae > Macrotis > Macrotis lagotis. The sequence continues at coordinate 228,294,375 of NC_133661.1, read as the reverse complement.
ATACTGAGAAAACTCCATGACAAAATACCCAATGTAAATGCTTTCCTGTTGACAAGGTAGCATATATTTCAGCAGCATAATTTTAGGCTCCATTTTTTACTGTGTTTACAATAAATATGTCACAACGATGTTTTTAAAACCCACTTCTCTCTTCTAACCCTATGTTTAAATTAGTACATATAAAACTGCATCTATTCTTAAACTTTTCAAACCTCAAGTAATATACAAAAAAAAGTTACAAGTGATCAGGACCAACACAATGTAGCCCCCACCCTCAGCTCATTTCTCAGGAATAAAACAATTCTGTAGTTGGGTAAATAGCATAATTGCAGGCTCCAGTTTACAAGGATGTCAGCAAGCAGGATTTTATCCCATTTTTTAATCAACATCTGCAAAGCTGTCCCTGGTAAGACTGGGACAAACAGGTAATTATTTAAAACAATTCTGCCACTATCAGCAGAGTAGTATTGTTAAAGATAGAGCTCTGATATATTCTTCACTTGTTTCAGTCATGTGTGACTCTTTGTGACTCTGTTTGAGGGTTTCCTGGCAAAGACATGGAAGTGGTTTTGCCATTTCCTTCCCCAGTCTTCTAATTTTACAGATGAGGAAACTGAGGCAAATAGGATTAAATGACTTGTCCAGAGTCATACAGTTACAGTCTGAGGTCAAATTTGAACTTGGGTTTTCCTGATTCTAAGCACAGTATCTACTATCTACCTACCTCTTTGTGACCCTTGAGACTCAGTTTACTCATCAGTAAAATGCAGGTATGTTACTAAATGATATCTAACATCTATTTCAGCTATAAATCCTAGGATTTAAATAGCCTATGAAAGATGAAATAATTATAAAAACTCATCATTGGAGGCAGCTGATTTAAAGTGAAGGAAGGCACTAAACCAAGGGTCAGGAGAACACTACCATACTGTGTGACCTTATACAACTCATCCCCCCCCCCCCCCCCGGGCTTCAATTTCTTCACTTTTTAAACTGAAGGCTGAACTTAATAACTCCTAAGATCAGGGGTGGCTAGGTGGCACAGTGAATAGAGCACCAGCCCTGGAGTCAGGAGTACCTGAGTTCAAATCCGGCCTCAGACACTTAGTAATTGCCTAGCTGTGTGGCCTTGGGCAAGCCACTTAACCCCATTTGCCTTGCTAAAAAACAAAAAAACAAAATAACTCCTAAGATCTCTTCCAGCTCCAACATCCCATGTTTTATTTGTTCTACCTATGGTAGTATGACAGCAGAATAAAAACAAAGAATAAAGAAGTAAATCTGTTTAGATGAGCATTTGACAAATTATAAGAGGAAATGTGTATATGTTAGGGGAAATGGGGTGACTCCTTCCCGGGTTTAATGAAAAGTCTCAAGCTGAAACAAAATGGAAAATATGGCTAAGGAAAGATATATTGTCAAACTTTTCTGAAGTTTAAATAATCAATGAAGAATTATATATAATTAGTACCTATTAAAGAAGTAGTTGTGAATATGAAAAACGCAGATTATTCCATGTGGCAAGAGACCAGATGAATCAATATCCAAAAAAAGATTTCTTTCTCCCCCCCCCCCATATTCCTACTCCTGTAACATAAGAAAAGGGTTAGTAGTATAGCACATTTTTAGGAATCAAATATTTGAGTTAGACTTGAAAAGGACATAAAGGGGTGGAGATGTGGGAAAACTAATGCATTGTTGGTGGAGTTGTGAACTGATTCAACTTAATGGAAGGAAATAAAAATATGCATATGCTTTGATCCAGCAATACCATACTGGCCAACATTTATATAATGCTTTAAGACTTGCAAATATGTACATGTGCAAAAATATTCATAACTCTTTTTTTATAGTGGCAAAGAATTGGAAATTGAGAGGATGCCCATTAATTGAGGAATGACTGAACAAATTGTAGCATATGTATGTGATGAAACACTACTATTCTATAAGAAATCATGAGGGACGGCATTTCAGAAAAGCCTGGAAAGACCTGCATTAATTTAACCTGAGTGAAATGAGCAGAACCAGAAGAACATTATACTACTAACTACAACATGGGGTGATAATCAATTATGATGAACCTGTTTGTTTCAGCAGCACAATAATCCAAGACAATTTTAAAAGCTTTATGATGGAAAATATGACCATATCTAGAGAAGGAAGTGTGGAGTTTAAATGAAGACTAAAGCTTATTATTTTCAATTTTTAAAAAGATGTCTTATGTATTATACCATTTTTTCCTTTCTTATGTTTTCTTTCTTCCATCTGGATTTGATTCTTTTCCCATAATATGATCAATATAGATCTATTGTTTAGCATGGTTATAAATGTAGAGTACTTTCTGTTAGGAGACAGGGAGGGAAGGAAGGAGAAAAATGTAAAATTCAAAACCTTGCAAAAAAAATGATTGGTAAAAACTACTATTGCTAGTGGTTGGAAAAACAAATAAATAAAATATTTTTTAAAAAAGGAAAAAGACACAAGAGTTCATGGATAGAAAGTATCTTAGAACCAAGACCACCAAGGATCAAACTCAGTCTGACATAAAAAAGATTATGTGATATTAGACAGGTCACTCTACTTCTGAAAAACCTGGGCAATTATGTAAGTCTATGTTGCAGATCCGAAAGTTCTTCTACATGCATTTTTTAAATAAAAGATTTTATTTACAGTTTTACAATTTTTCCCCTACTCTTGCTTCCCCCCCCCCCCCCCCCACAGAAGGCAGTCTGTTAGTCTTTACATTGTTTCATCCACATGCATTTTTTAAAAAATTAGAGGTTGAGTTACCAAAAAAAAGTGCATTAATAATAATAATAATAAAATAGTATTGGTCAACATTTATGTAGTGCTTTAAGATTTGCAAATAGCTTCACATATGATTTCATTTTATCCTCACAACAATCCTGACTGGAAGGTGTGATTATAATCCTCATTTTATAGTTAAATAAACTGCAGTTAAGAAAGAATAGGTGATTTGCCAGGAGTCACAGCTAGTAAATGTCAGAGGTCAAATCTAAAGTCAGGTATTCCTGATTCTGGGACAGCTGAGAAGTACAATGCTAAGCCTGGAATCAGGAAGAGTTCAAATCCAGCCTCAGACACTTATTAGCTGTATGGCCCTGAACAAGTCACTTAACTCTGTTTTCTTCAATTTTCTATTCTCTAAAACGACCAGGAGAAGGAAATGTCAAACCACTTCAGTATTTCTGCTAAGAAAACCCCCTAATGGAGTCACAAAGGTTCAGATATGACTGAAAATATGTCTGAACAACAACAACAAATTTCCTGATTCCAGGTCCAAATACTCTCAGTTCACTCCAAGACCTAATTATCAGGCTTGCTTTAAAGGGTTAGGCAAACCTTAAGGTGGGAAAGGTTATTGACTAACAAGGAAAATCAGGGAAGGCTTCATGATGGAGAAAGCATTTGAGTAGCTTCACAAGCTTCATCTCATTTGATTTGTTTTCCCTATGTCTCAGTGAGGAAGGCAAAGAAAGGACCACCTTCCCCATGTTATATAGGAAGGAGAGGGAAGTTTATGAAGTTGAAGGGATCTGTGCAGGTCAAAAGATTTCATCAACTGAGTACTGAGCCCAGGGTCCTCTGATTCTTAGATCAGCCTTCTTCCCTTCTTACTATTGCCTTGAATCCTCTGGTAATCTAAAGTCTGTAATTTTGGTAATCTAAAGTCAGTAATTTTAAAAAACAAAGAAGCAAAAAAAACCTTCCTCTGAAGTTACATTATAGAGCAGTTCTGATCCAGAATCTAAGAAATAGGGTACTATTTTATGACAAATATAAACTTCTCAAAATTTGCCTAAGCAAAGAGTTCCTTGTTTTGTATTTCCTTACCAAGCAACTAAGACATGTGATTATTTTACCAAGGATTCAATAAAAATATAATTGTCCCATTTGTAAACCTTTCTAACTCACTTCAAGGTATCACTTTCTTTTTTAAAAATTATATAAGGGGGGGGCAGCTAGGTGGCGCAGTGGATAAAGCACTGGCCCTGGAGTCAGGAGTACCTGGGTTCAAATCCAGTCTCAGACACTTAATAATTACCGAGCTATGTGGCCTTGGGCAAGCCACTTAACCCCATTTGCCTTGTAAAAACCTAAAAGAAAAAATTATATAAGGGGGCAGCTAGGTGGCACAGTGGATAGAATGGCTAGTCTGGAGCCCTAGAGGATTAGAGTTCAAATCTGGTCTCAGACACCTACTAGCTGTTTGACCCTGGGCAATTCACTCAACCCTGTTTACCTCAGTTTTCTTATTTGTAAAATTTAGCGGAGAAGGAAATAGCAAATAACTCCAATAAGAAAACCTAAATGGTGTCATGAAGAGTCAGGCATGACTGAAACAACTTAACAACAACAACATATATACTTAATATCCTATATAATGCACATAATATGCTACATATATATTATGTATGCAATATGTATACTATGTATATCAAAAGACTTCTTTGATTGAAAAGGTCATGCCAGTGATATACCAAAGCTGGTCCCACTTCCTTGAGGGGGGATGTCTGAAGGTCTTAAGATAGCAGAACAATTTGGAGTTGACAGGCTGGGACAATGACCTTTTTAAGTTTGTCTAAGTGCTGAAACCCTACAAAGAGGGAGAAATAAGTCCATCTTCTGTGGAATGATTTCCCAACAGCACTTAGCTATGAAAATTGGATTTGAAGCAAGAAAAGTGACCAGGTTAAAGGCATACCAATTTTCTTATCCATTTCATCCTCTCTTTCATCCTTGCCAGAAGTCAGGATTTTCAAGGATTCTGCCCGAAGTTCCAGACCCTGTCAGGTTTCATCTGCCATGGAACAGGGAGGGGCTACAGTAACTTCCCCTCAAGATTCAATAAACACTCCATACCCCCTCTCCTTAGTATCTTTTACCAGCTAAAGAAGAAGCTATAAAAAAAGTAGATGAATTACTTGAGCATTGAATGCAAAGGACAGCTGTTTTGTCTCAACAGAGCATTTCCCTTTTATGATTCCACATTCATTTTTCTCTGGAAACTCATGTCTAATGTCTTAAACAAGATCTAGCTGTTTTCTTTTAGTTGAGGTGAAATTTCAGCTGGAAACCTACTCTGAGAGATCTTGAAGGAACAGTCCATATAAGAACAAGCCAGTATTTATTTTTCATGAGCATTCGTAGGCTGATCAAAACCTCCCTCTCATGCCACAAAATGTGCAACCTGAGCATTTTTCCAAGTGCTTTTCTGAGATAAAACACAGGTCTAGGCATAGAATAGTGGCTTTAATTATTTTTCATGCACCCCCCTGAATCATCAAGCAGTTATCATCAAGTCTCTTTAGTTAAAGACATTCATTCATGGTTCTACAGATAAAGCCATCCTCACTCTCCCCCCACAGCCCCAGTGACCTAGTGGGGAGAGAATATAGTGTATAAACTATTTCACCAATAAGGCAATGTGAACTTATCCTTGGATTGTGACTGTCTGTGGGTAAAGCATCTATGGTATTTTCCAGGCTATCTTTTCAACAACTATATCTACTTCCCTACATTGGTCTAGCCTGCTCATTCAGCATTTGGGCAACTTTTCTTCCTCACATCTGCTTCTTCAGAATTTCAACCTGTTAAAACTAGAAAGATCATCAGAAATCAAAAAATTATAGACAGAACTAGAAGGGACCTCAGAAACCATCTAGCCTAAGTCATGTTTTTCTAAAATTAATATTTTATTTTTCCTTCAATTACATGTAAAAATAATTATTAACATTTGTTGGATTTATATTTTCATTTAAGTCTTAAATTCTAAATTCTGTCTCTTCTTCTCTTCAGCCCTGCCCCCCCCAACAGTAAGCAATTTCATGAAGGTTATACATGTGCAATTATGCAAAACATTAATATATTCATCATTTTATAGAAGGCAGAAAGAGAGAAAGGGAAGGAGGGAGGAAGGGAGGAAAGAAGGGAGGGAAAGAGTAAATGGAAGGAAGAGAGGGAAGGAGGGAAAGGAAGGAAAGAAGGAAATAGTATGTTTCAATTTGTTTTCAGACAACATCAGTTCTTTCTCCAGAGGTGTTTTTCATTATGAGTCCTTTTCTCTTGAATCACTGCATTACTGAGAAGAACAACATCATTCACATTTGTTCACAGTATAAAATTATTGTTACTGTATATAATATTCTCCTGGTTCTGCTCACCTCACTTTGTATCAGTTCATGTATATCTTTCCATGCTAAATCATAATTTTTGGATGAGGAAACAAACTGATCAAGGAGAGGAATAAGGACATGACAGAGGCAGAATTTGAATCTGAAACACTGATTCTAAATCCAGATATCTTTCTACTATATGAGCTCCCAAAATCTTATTTCATAAATGAAAAAAGGAAATTCCTTTAAGTGCTCCTTGGAGGTGTAAGGAGTGAAAGAGATTTGTGGAGGGTCACAGAGGAAATGCAGGTCAGAGTCTAGACTGGAACTCAGGTCCTCAAAGTCCAGTTCTAATGCTCTTTACAACACATCAGGGGACTTTCTTCCTTAACTGATTTTTCTTTTCAACTGTGCTTTTACTTATTTTTCACAATGCCTTCTTAATAAGAATCTTCAAAGGAAGTACCAAAAGAGATGGATTAGAAGCTGTAGATTGATTTCACATTAGTGCTAGAAGGAAAATTTAACCTCTTGGAGTCCAAGTCTATTGTATGATAGAAGCAGATTTTATCCTCTAACTTAGTAACTGAAGTAAAACCAATGGATCACAGTTTAAAAGCAAATTCAAAATGGATTAATTACAGAAAAAAATTTAATTTGGTGCCTTGCTAGTGTTTGAAAATGTCAAAGTCGATGTAATTCCAAGGTCTCTGTGCAAACTATATTTTGATGAGATGTATAGTAAAAATTAATTTGTCTCTCCCATGATAAATTGCTGAATGGTAAGTCTGAATAATTAAAAATGAAGTAGAAATGAGTGAGGGGGCAGTTCCTTTTCTGAAAATCAGTTTCGACTCTAAAGGAGAACCTGAATTTGAATGACTGTTCTGTTGCATACTACCTAAGAGATCTTCAAGCAAGATACTCCATCTCTCTAAGTCTCAGTATTCTCATCTATAAAATGAGACAAATTTTAATTTAGTATCTAGAGATAGTAAATGAACTCTAGGGTCCCTTCCAACTATATATGTCCTAACAATTAACTTAGACCCAATACTAATTGGAAAGAGTAACTGTTTATAATTTTTTAAGCCTAAGGAATAAAATAATGTTTTGCTTTGATTTTTTGTTTACAAAAATTTCTATGTTTAGCAGAAATATTGGATACATAATTGTATAAACCAACAAATTCACCTACTGTCTAGCACTAACCATCTTCCTTTATCCACTTCTAGCACAGGGCCATGAATTTATTACATTTAATAAAACCTGTTGCACTAAACTGTAAATTTATAGAACAATATGATCTGATGGCTGGAAAGTCCAAGAGATGAGAAGACCTGGAATCAAGCACAGCCACTGATACTATTTCTGTGAACAAGTGGCTTAACCTCTCAGTGGCTTAGACTCAGGGCAGCTGGCAGCTCAGGAGACAGATAAATGGCTGGGCCTAGAGTAAAGAACACAAGTTCAAATCCAGGCTTAGACACTTTATGCTATGGTCCTTGGCAAGTCACTTGGCCCTTATTTGCCTCAGTTTCTTCAAATGTGTCAAAAATGGAATTTATAATAGCGTCTACTTCTCAGGGTTGTTGTAAGGATCAAATGAGATAATACTTATAAAGAGCTTAGCACAGTGTCTGGACTATAGGAAATCCTATTATAAATGATAGCTATTAGTAGTTATTATTATTACAATTATTAATCTAGAAGTTACAGACCCAATGGTATGTTCCAACAAGATTTTATGGGCTTCCCCTCCTGTTAAATTGTCAATTTGAGAATTTATACTTTGGAAATCAGCAAACTCTGCAAATCAAGAATTGATTTTTGTTTTGTTGATTATCTATACTTAAAAAAGTAATGGAGAAAATGTTGATAAATACAGATTAAATTTTAAAGTGGGTCCTGCTCCCATTTTTCTTCCAGAATCAGTCCTTAAATATTTATCAGCATAATCCTATCCATTGATCATTACCACGATCAAGTTTCTAACCTGAAATGTAGAATTTTGAACCATATTTGAATCACAGAAATGATCATTTAGATTAAGCCATGCCTGAGCAGGAATCTAAACTGGAACTTATCCTATCTACCTTCTACTTGAAATCTTCCAATTAAGCTTAATCAATAATACTTTTAGTAAAAACCAACATTTCCAACAATGCTCTTTTCCTTTGATACTGAAAAAAATATCTTTTCTTCAAGAGGTACCTCAAGTCATTTGTTCTCCCTGTCCACTCCCATCTCCATCAGATTATTCATTTCATTATGCAATTGATCAAACATATTACCTGGTGCCTAGGTAAGTTTACTACCACTTCCAAAATATAAATGGAAAACATTGCAACAATTCTGAAAAATTCTGTGATTCTGAAAACACACACACACACACACACACAAACATAAACCTACCATATTTTAAAATACTATATTCACTTACTTTTGAAATGCAAGTTTAATTTTTTCACTACAAAATTGCCACATTAAAAAATTGGTGATAGCCTCTTTTAAGTAGCCTCTCACTTACTACAAGAAGAGAAAGAAGGGAAAGAATGAAGGATGAAGGGAAGGAGAAAAAAGAAGCAAGAAAGGTAAGAAGGAAGGAAGAGGAGGGAAGAGGGAGGAAGGAAAAAGAAAAGAAAGAGGAGGAAGGAAAAAGAAAAAAGAAGCAAAGAGGAAAATATGCATCTGTATATAGATATATACATATCTAGGTATACATACATATAGACAGATACATAAATATACAAATTATTTATACATATGCATATGCATATATACAGAGAAAAGGGAAGAGGGAAACAGAGAGAGACACACACAGAATGCTTTTCAGGCTACCGAAGATTCAGAAAGTCAAAAAGAAAAAAAAGGAAAAGAGAAACAGAAAGGAGGCAGAGGTAGAGAAAGCAAAAAGACAGAAATAGAGGAAGAGAAAAACAGACAGAAAGAGAAAGTCAAAGAAAGAAGTTGCCCTCTCTTCAGCAGAGGAGGGACATGGCAGCAAGAGAGAGAGAAATTCCGAGTATCTCAACCCCTAAAGCAGTGCAGACTTCACCATTATTTTGCCTAATCAGAAGCCATCTCCAGAAGCCTTTTCCCAGGAGAAGAATCATTTGAACCACATCAGTATATTTAGGAAATCTCCCCAAAATAAGCTTTGAGCATGCACATCACTTTTTCCAAAACACATACCGGAGAACCTAGCCCCAAAAGAGAATTGGCTTTAACACACACACACACACACACACACACACACACACACACACACACACACACACAGCTCTTGAGTCAATATTCAAATAATAGGGAGTAGAGCTGGCAAATAAAACCCTCTCTGTTTGGGGCAGTACTTCAACCAGAAGGTACGACTTGTGATTCTCCCACTCAAGGTCCTTGGGGCTGAGTCACTGCAGAATCCCGGGAAAGGCACATCAGTCTTCATCAATTTTTCTAATACTGTAACGACAACTGACATTTATATAGCATTTTAAGATCTGCACATCTCTTTACTTACATCATCTTATTTAAGTCTCACCTCACCCCTCTATAGTAATGCAGATTATCCCCATTTTGAAGATGAGGAAACCAACTAAAAAAAGATTAGGTGACATATCCAGGGTCAGAGCACTCGGTTCATACTTAACTTCAAGTCTATCATTCTACCACTATACACTGTGTCCTCTCTATATTTGTAAAGACAAATAATAAGTTATTAAAAATGTGCAAAATATTTGGACAGAAGGGTAAATATAACAGAGCATTAGCCTCAGTTTTCTCATCTGTAAAGGGGGACCAATCATTCTGGCACTACCCATCCCTCAGGCTTCTTAGAAAGAAAATGGTATGCTTCCAAGTGCTACAAAAACATGTACATAATCCAAGATTTTCAGTAAGGAAGAACTGGGTTTGAATCCTGCCTCAGATATTTGCTTACTGTGTGATACTGGTTAATGTATTTAACCTCTCTGAAACTTCTATAATTTTTCAAAATGAATATAATAATTTAACTTCCCTCCCAGGGATATTGTGAGGAACAAATACAATAATATATGTAGAACACTCTGGAAATTTTAAAGAGCATAACATTATCAGGTTGTTCTTTAAATTTAAAATGCCATAATAATAAGGTGAAATGTTTTATACAAGAAACAGCGGGGAGGCCAGAATCATTTGATCTCAGAGTGTGGAACAGTGTAAAGTTTAAGTAGTCTGAAAAATAAGAAGGAACCAGGTTATAAAGAACTTTAAAAATCAGACAAAGGATTTATATTTGCTATCAGAGGTAAAGGGGAGCTATTAGAGTTGATTGAATAATGGGCAGACAGACCTCTACTTTCGAAGATCACTTTGATAATTGATGGATTGGAATGTAGAGAAACTCAAGGCAGAGAGGCCCACCAGCAGGCTACTGCAATAATACAGGCATGAGTTGATGAAGGCCTACACCAGGATGATGGCCTGAATGGGGAGATGAGAGAGGTGATATCTAGGTTGTGAGTTTGAGTAAATGGAAGGATGGTAGCATCCTCATCCTCAAAAGTGAAATTAGGAAGAGGTGAGGATTTGGAGTGGGGTTGGGAGGGGTAGAGTAGACAACTTCAATTTTGGACATACTAAATTTAAGATGTCTATAGGATACTGGTTCCAGATATATCTAATAGGTAATTAGAGGTACAAGAATGGAGATTAGGAAAGAGGTAAGGACAAACAGATCTAAGAATCATTTATATAAAGATAATGATTGAATCCATGGGACCTGATGAAATCAATAAGAGAAATAGTTTAAAGGAAGAAAAGAAGAGGGCCCAGTCTTGGGGGGGGGGTGGAGCACTCATGGTTAGTAGGAATGACCTGGATGAAGATTCAGCAAAGGAAACAGAAAAGACATAGTAAGACAAGTAGGAAAAGAATAAGGAGAGCTCAAGAGTCATGAAAACCTGGAGAGAAGAGAAGAGAATAATAAAGAGAATGACCAATAGTGTCAAAGGCTAGAATTCAAGAAAAAGGAAGATTGAAAAGGCCATTAGATTTGGTAATTAAATTATTGGTAGCTTTGAACAAATGTTTTAATTAGAGGATGAGGTCAGAAAACAAAATGAGTAGAGTTAAAAAAGAGATCAAAATGAAAGAAAGTGGAGGAACCAATTGTCTTCTAAAGGAGTTTAGATGATAACTGGCAAAAGATGGACAGATCAGATGAGTTTTTTTTAAGGATATGGGCAAGTGTGCAGGCAATAGAGAAGGAACAGGGAAAGAATGAAGATAAGTAAAAGAGCAGGGATGACTGAGGGAGTAATCTACTGGAGATGGATGGAATGGAATCCTATGTGTGCAGAGAGGGTTTGCCTTGGAAAGGAAAGATCCATCTCTTGGTGTGAGGCAAAAGCTAAGAAGAAAACAGAAAGACCCACAAATTAATACAGTGCTTCACAATCCTCTGGGATAGCCAAGAATATCTTACTCAGAAAAACAGTTTTACTCATTTGACTATAGTCAATGAAAATAAATGCAACCATATTTAAGATGAACAAAAAGGGAGCAGCTAGGTGGCCTAGTGGGTAGATTACTGACCCTGGAGTCAGGAGGGCTTGAGTCCACATTCAGCCTCAGACACTTGATACTTACTAACTGTTTGACCTTGGGCAAATCACTTAACTCCAGTACTTTGAGGAGGGAAAAAAGCTAAAATGAACAAAAAAGATTTCCTTGGAGAGTTACAGGATAAAGTAGGATGTCATGATAGGATCAAAGAATTGTAAAGGACATGACTCATCTAGTCCAATTGCTATCCACAATATGAATCACTCTCTACAGCAGCCCGTTATCTAGCTTTTGCTTAAAGACTTCCCATTTTTTGTTGTCATTTTTCAGTTCTGTCCAATAATGTGATTGCATTTGGAGTTTTCTTGATAGAGCTATTGCAATGGTTTGCCATTTCCTCTTCTAGTTCATTGGACAGATATGGAAACTGAGGCAAACAGGGTTAAATGACTCCCCAGAGTTACATAGCTAATGTGTAAGGCTATATTTATTTTTTTTAGGTTTTTTGCAAGGCAAATGGAGTTAAGTGGCTTGCCCAAGGCCACACAGCTAGGTAATTATTAAGTGTCTGAGACCAGATTTGAACCCAGGTACTCCTGACTCCAAGGCCAGTGCTTTATCCACTGCGCCACCTAGCCTCCCCTAAGGCTAGATTTTAACTCAAGAAGACGTTTCCTAACTCCAGGTCTAGCATTCTATCTACTCCCCATTGGAACTCATTATGCCTACCATTTCACTTTTAGAAAACTCAAATTGTTAGAGCCCTAAAATTATTCCATTCTTTCCCCCGTCACATCAAATCTGAAATAAACCAATCCACTCCTGATTTTCCTCCTAGAAATGATTCACAAATCGTGTTATATTTCACTGTAGGCCTTGCATAAGAAAAAGTAAGTAGTAATGAAGACACAGAGGGAGAAGGCAGTGTGGTACAATATTTGGAGCACTGGATTGGCAGTCAGGAACAGTTGGGTTTGTCTCACATCTGTACTAGCTGTGTGATCCTCAGAAAGTCATTAACTTCCCTGTGCCTCAATTTCCTCGGGTATAAAATGGGAGGTTTGAATTTGATGGTCTCTAGGGTCCCCTTCAGCTTGTAACCTATGATATAATATTCTCTAATTTCATAAATGTGGAGTCATGGACCCAGCCCTGGCCCCTGAATCTAAAGTCTTGACCCAGACATTTGAAACTTATGCAATCTTTAGCAACTGAATATTCTAGAGACTTAGTTTTCTCACCTACAAAAGGAGATAAAGATAATTGTGGAAATTGAGAAAATGTAGCCTGATGAGATAAAAAAAAATAGATTTGGAGTCAGAGGGTCTGAGTTAGAATTCTGGCTGTGCTTTCCATCAGTTACATGGCCTCACACAATCAGTTCACCTCTCTGGGTTTCCTCCTCCATAAAGTGGGATGGGGGTAGAGGTTTACTAGATGACCTCTACTAAGTCATACATTCATTCAGTAGGTACTTAGGCAGTGAGGTAACACAATGGACAGAGCACCAGGCTTGGATTTAGGAAGTTCAAATCCTGCCTCATACACTTATTATCTGGGTGACTGTGGGCAAGTCACTTAATCCTGTTTTACTCAGTTTCCTCATTCATCAAACAAGCTGGAGAAGGAAATGACAAACCACTTCAGTATCTTCTCCAAGGAAATCTCAAAAGGGGTCACAAAGAGTTGAATACAACTAATCAAAAGTAAGGTGATTTTCCCCCAAATCAAACATATAGTGTTTGTAAAGGGGCTAGACTTGAACCCAGATTTTCCTGATTTCCTGACTTCAAATTTGACTCTCAATCCAGTGTGCCATGTTGCCCACATTAGTACCTAACTCCAAGTTCAGTATTCTACTGCTATTCCACCCTGCCCTCTCCATGTTTATAAGGCATGAAGATGAAAATTAATAGAAGGTTATGAAATACTTGGAAGACTGGCTAAGTCCAACAGTTCATTAGACTCAATATTCTCATTTGTAAAATTAAAGATAATCCTACTAGTATTACCTACTCACAGGGTATATATGGGAGAAAGTGACTTTCAAGACTATTTAAATTACATATGTGTGTGTGTGTATTTTTTTTACATATTTAAAAAAATAAGTAGCAATAGGTATCAATAACTCCTAAATCATGGCTTCTTAACTTTTTTCTTCCTTCTGGCAGTTTGGAAAGACCAATAGAACTCCACTCAGAATACTCTTTGGTGCCTACATTCATAACTGAAGGAAATGTCAAAGTTTAGTTAGAAATAAAAATCAGACACAATTTTTTTCCTCATTCGAGCTTATGCCTACCCTAAATCTTCTGATTGCTTTATTTTTCCATTTACATGTGTATTAACTACAAAATTTTTTTATCTACCAAAGTTTTAGCACAGTTTTAAGCTTTATTAGGTTTCTTGAAAAGCATAATTGAAAGAACTATATACACATTTAACACAACTATATAAAAAAAGACATATGTTTGTATTAAACTTTAATAGCCTGAAATTGCTCTAAGACTTTTTGGGATCCTCTATGTGTATATTTGTGTTATGTGTCTGTGATACATGCATATACACATATACACACATATATGTGTACATACACACACAAATACACACACACATATATACATATATATTCATTGTACTAAATGTGAAGATCGTGCTTTTAGTTTAACTTTTTTAAAAATTAATTTTGGTTTGATAGCTAATTATCTTATTATATCTGGAATTTTTTAAAATGGCAGAAAACATCAGAATAAACATTTTCAATGTTTCCTTATTCTTTCCCTTCAAATCAACTAGTTACTCACCCCACTTAACCTGTGGATATTTCTCTCTGTACCTTGAGAGAGAGAGTTGAAAAGCAGACTTCATACTGGATAGAAAAAACTTGGTGTTTGGTTAAATTGCAAACATATTCTTATTTTCCTGGCAGAGAAAAAGTCCCTTCACCTTGGCCTCGATAATAGGCTCTGGTGATTCCAGATCTCAAGGAATTGGAAGTTCTTAGAGCACATGAAATAAACTTTCACTTAAAGTTGTCTGGAGTCCCAAAGTAACCAGTCTGAGAGAAAACTTAATAAAATACGTATAAGCGATGACCTCGAGGTCAAATCTTATTCCAACAAACTCCAAGAGACTGTCCAAATTGCTTTGCTGTACAGGAATTTGCTAGAATGAAATATTACTTGAAATAAGAGAATCATGGGCTGAGGCTTAGAAATATTCTGTCATTGACCATTGTAATAACTGTTGAAATAGAGTTTGATGTCTAATTGAGAATGTCTACCTGAGGCCTTCACAAAACTTGTTTATTACTAAAATGAGATTTCCGTAAGAGGTGAGGATAGGAAAAAAGAAGAAATGCACCTGTTCCTACAAAGTTAATTACAAAAACATAGTATGTGGTCAATAGTTATCACCCTGTCAAATCTAAATCCCAATCCTTCTCACTCAAAACTCTTATTTATTTTATGTCCTAGCTAGGAATTAATAGCAAGTTATGTTTTTTTTTTTTTCCTACTGGGCTTTATTTTTAAGGGGTGGGGAATAGGAAGAGTCATTTCATTTCTGAAAGTAATACTAGAAAGTAAGCAAAAAAAATCTAAAAACAAAAACAGAAACAAAGTGGGCATCCATCAGGGGAGGAATGATGGACAAATTCTGACATGGAAATGAAATTAATTATTATTAAAACCAAGAGAAATGAAGCCTGAAAATTATGGATAGATTTCATAGCTGAAAAGGAATCCTTAACATAACATACTTGACAAGAAATTATCCAATCTCTGCCTGAGACTCTCCAATTTTGCCTTCCATGTTGGTTGACAATTAGCCTACGGTTGCTTCTTTGAAACTCCCACTCATCATTCCTGATTTTGTCCTCTGGGGTTAAATAAAGCTAGTTTAATCCCTCCCTTCAAATATTTGAACATAGCCATATGTGCATCGAGTCTTCTCTTCCCCACATTAAACATCTCTGATTCCTTTAATCCATCTTCTCATAAGAAAGATTCAAGACCATTCAACAATCCTATTGTCCTCTACATGATGGCTTTATACCCTTTCTACCAGTAACTCAGGACATATAATACTCAAGTCGGGATCTGATTAGAATACAATATAGAAATGCCATCTCCTTATTCCTGAAGGTTATAGTTCTTGATGCAATCTATTGTTTTGTCTAACTGTTTTTCCTAATTACAAAAGAGATCTCAGTGGAAGTAGAAGTGGCACTAGAGGTAAATCCTCATTTTTTTTTAAAAGGAATAAATTTTAAAATGTTTAAAGGGGAAAATGCTGCTCAGTCAAGGTGGACCTTTTGTGACCCTATTTGAGGTTTTCTTAGCAGAGGTACCAGAGTGGTTTGCCATTTTCTTCTCCAGTTCATTTGACAGATGAGGAAACTGAAGCAAACTAGGTCAAGTGACTTGTCCAGGGTCACTCAGCTAGGAAGTATTTGAGACCTGAGCTGAACTCAGAAAGATGAATATTCCTAACTCAACTCTGTCCACTGTGCCACCTAGCTGCCCCAAAGTGAAAAATAAAACACCTAGTTTCAGTTGTATCATTGACTTTGTGTGACCTTGGCAATGTCAGCTAACCTATTTGGTCTCTTTTTTTCCTCATCCATAAAACAAGGTGTTGGATTAGATAATCTGACAGTTTCCTTCAGCTCAAACAGCATTTAAAGCTTTATCAAATAGAGATGAGAGCCTGTCCCATCACCACAACAACACTGCAGATTGGTCAGAACAAACAAGCAGAGCGCATTCATCCCATAATGCAACAGCTTGTGGTTTTATCAAGTTCACATTTGTGCCAATTCACAAAAAAAAAAAAAACGATGCTCACTGGTGGTGTCTGAATCTTACAGAGTGAATGAGAAGGATGAGGTGCCAATGTTTATTCATAAAAAAAGTCCACCACTCCCCCCCTCCTCCCGAGGGATTCTCTGAGATCTGTTAACAGGATTCTAATTTGAGATGCAAGTGTAGTTTAATTAGATGGCATTCTTGGGGATTTTCATTCCTTTTACTACCGAGGGGTTAATGCATAGAGATCTTCCTTGATTCTTCAGAAGGCTGATAACACCAGCCACTTGACTTTGGACTTGGAAAACAAATGTCTCTTTCCACATACACACACACACACACACACACTTATTACATAAATAGTACGAGTAAAACAGGAGCCCAGGCAGCAGAGCATACGCTGCTCTCTGTCTGATGGAAGCAATCAATCCTGCAGTTGAATCATTTAACTAAAAAAAAAAAAGTAGAAAAATCATCCTTTTTCTGACCTGAAGGGTAGATGAAAGCATGATAGAGCAGCTTGGACTAACAGATAGAAGACCTAAGCTTGAGACCAGGTAGTACTGCAGTAAAAGTCACATGACTCCAGGTAAGCCTTCTCTATTGTAGATCTCAGTTTCTCCATCTATATAATAAGAAAGTATCTCCATCACACAATGGTTGGGAGAAAACTGCTTTATGATTGTGTTAATTAAATAAATGTTAACTGATACAATTATTATTTGCTTTATTTCACATTCAACTTCAATGCTCACAGTCTTCCTATGTTTAGATCAGGTATTCTTAATGAGTGAGAGAAGAGAGAAGAGAGACAGACAGATATATGTGTACATGTACATATATATATATATATATATATATATATATAGAGAGAGAGAGAGAGAGAGAGAGAGAGAGAGAGAGAGAGAGAGAGAGATCCTTTTGGCAGTCTGGTGAAGCCCCTGGGCTACTCATACTAACAAAGGGCTTTTTGGTTTGTTTTTAAAATTCACAACTGAAGGAAATATTAATTTTCCATTAGAGGCTAATGAATAAGGAGGTAGTCAAGGGGGAGGGTGGTTACCTATTAAAATTCATGGACCCCATGAACTCCAGTTTAAAACTCCTTAGAACCCCATGTAAGAAATCCTAATTTAAATGGTTACAGTCTTTGCCATTTTATAGAATCCTACAATTCAGATTCCCTAGGAAATGATTTAAGAAGCCCGTTTCATGGAAAATTAACCAATGAGCTTTCAGGTTAAAGGTGAGGCTGGAACTAGGGGAAACTCTTTAGCTCTGGCAAAGTTGAGTAACAATGAATGGGCTTGAAGTCTTTATAAAGAAGTCAATGAAATTAGTAGCAGAGACCAGAAGCCAAAAAAAAAAAAAATCCTCCACCAATCCTAGCACAGGGCTGAGCTACCAAGAACAAAACCCAACCATTCTCGGAAGCTAAACTAAAAAGCTACTGCTCTGATTCCGTGTGTCGGAACAGCGATTTTAATAGATTCCACCTCAGCCAAAAAAAAAAAAAGAGCCAATGGCAGAAAAATCTATCTTCCTTCAGCAAAGGTTACTAGGCAACAAGCAAGCTTTTGGCGTTTGGATGATGTCTCCAGGCAGCAACAACTATACACAGTAAAGTCTTCCATCACTTAGAACTAAACTTGATTTTGATAGATTGAAACAGAATCAAAATATGCCATTTTCCCTTATTTCCAAATTCAAAGTTCTGAGAGAGAGAGAGAGAATGGAAAAGAACATCAAGGGCAGTTAAGAACTATATTATGGGAGTCATTAGGAAGGCCCAATTAATACTCATGGATAGATTATCCCTTTTACCTTATAGTTCAGAAAATCTTTAGGAAGTTCTCTCTTTCTCCTATTTCCTATCTCAAATCCTTTCTAGGGCACTGAGATAATTCAGCTCATACACAGAACTGATTCTGGGGAGCATGGAGGTTTTGTTTGCTTTTTAAATTTTTTAAAGATCAAATGTTATATAAAGACAGAACTTTAATAAGAACAACACACTAAGTTTGGTGTTTGTAGTTGGCAGAGAATTTACAAGAAGACTTTATATAGAAAGACTGGATGAAAGACCACTACCTGAGCAAGCCTAGAGGAATCACCAGCAAACTTTACAGTCAGGGAGCATTCTGAAACTGGTCGGGTGAACACCCTTATATATATCTGTCTAGAGACTTACTTGACTGTCTCATATGAAGGGGAGGGGGCATAATCTGAATAAAAAGGTCTATCCTAAAATGGCTCCTTGAAATCTCCAGAATTCAAGGTTTTCGGCCAGGAGTCAAGATTTAACAATCTTTTAAAAATCTACAATATTGAAAACTATTCCATTTTTTAATATTTAAAATATTAATCCCCGAAGGGGTATACTGCCAAAGGAGTTCACAGGACATAAAAAAGATGAAGCACACCTGTACCAAATGGATGGAGCAGTGATTCTGGGAGGCACCCCATATAGATAGGTCAGCTAGCAGAGTAGGAAAACATCTTCATGCTACTGGAAATGTGAATTGATGATCTTCAATAAAAGTTCTGCTACCTTGTTGTGGTTATCACTGTTTTGGTGTTCCCACCATTTTGAACCCAGGCCCTCCACAGGTTTCAAAGATCACAGTAAATCAGAGAGTCAATATATTATACTGGAAAGAAGGGTCAACGTGAACTCAACAGAGCAGCTTCAAATGCCAGCTTTGATACTTCATTCATTTAATCTCCCTTTATTTTTTTCCTAACAGGGTGATAATAAAGTTTGAAGTAGCACAAACATAATCAGATCTTTTGATCCAAAAATTGCATTGTTGGGGATATTCCATAAAAAAGGATTATAAAAAATAACAACTATCAGTTCAAAGATTATTTTTATATATGACTGGGGGAAAAAGTAGGCAATCTAAATGTCCAACAACAGGAAAATAGCTTGGTGGGTACAGTGAAAAGAGCTCAAGGCTTGAAGTCAGGAAAGTCCAAGTTCAAATCTGACCTCAGACACTAGCTGTGTGATCCCAAGGCATGTAACAGTCTTTATTTTCCTCAGTTTCCTCATATGTAAAGTGGGGATAATAATTACACTACACACACACACACACACACACACACACACAGATAGTCATGAAGATCAAATGAGATAATTTTAAAGTGCTTATTGCTACATCTGAAGCCATCTCCAGTCATTCTCAGCTATATCTTGCCACTGAACCCAGATGGCTCCAGAGGACTTTGAAAAGCCTTTCCACACTTAAATCCAATTCACATGCAAGTCATAACATCACCTTCTTGATGTCAAGGTCTTCTTCAAGAACAAAGGACAAACAGCAACAAAAGCCTGACACATCATGTTAAATAAAATTAGTTGTTATTATTATTATTATTATTATTATTATTATTATTATTATTAATATATATTAACTGGGCAGTTAGGTGGTATGATGGGTAGGGCGTTGGAGTGAGGAGAACCTAAGTTCTTTTTTTTTTGCAAGGCAAATGGGATTAAATGACTTGCCCAAGGCCACACAGCTAGGTAATTATTAAGTGTCTAAGACCAGATTTGAACCCAGGTACTCCTGACTCCAAGGCCGGTGCTTTATCCACTATGACACCTAGCCATCCCGAGAACCTAAGTTCAAAGCCAGTCTCAGACACTTATTAACTGTGTGACCCTGGGACAGGTCACTTAATCCTGTTAGCTTCAGTTTCCTCATCTGTAAAATGGCAAACCTCTCCAGTATCTCTGCCAAGAAAACCCCAGTTGGGTTCATGAAGAATCAGACACGACAAATCAACCAACCAAGAAAAAATTATAATTAAAGAATACATTGATGTACTGGAACACTATAAGGTTAAAGCTGATAAGTAAAAGGAATAGAAGAAATCTAGAGAGGCATTTTATAAAATATTGCGAAGTATAATAAACAGAACTACAAGTACAAAGAGCATTCCAACTATAATGATGAGAGAAAAAGTTAATAAGAATGAATAGACCAAAGCATCCTCATAGCTAGAGATTTTGGAAGGAATGAATGAAAAGTTATGATTCTTTATGTATTGAATCTAGTTTAAATATAAAATAGCTTCAAAGCACGTTAGTTTTGCTGATATACAATATTAGGTTGATAAATAATTTTTTAATTCAAAAACATATGATCCCCCCTCCCATCCCAAATTAATAAATACTTGAACTAAATACCTTACAGGATGTTTGAAATAAGTGCTCTGTAAACCTTTAAGCATTTTAGTAATGTCAAGTTATTAACTGTATTATATTAGTGTTGTTTTTGTCATCATCTTTATGACTGGTTCTATTTTATTTGCAGTTCTTAGCTAAAGTATTTCAGTAAAAGACTGCTTTACAAATTTCTTATGCCAGCATTTAGGGTGAATAAGTATTCCCAAATGCAGCATGTGGACAAATAAGCACTAATTATGTGGCTGACCCTGAAGTAGGCAGTTGGGAGGGCAGAGAGGAGAGAGGCAGAGAGGCAGAGAGGCAGAAGGGAGGAGATAAAGAACTATGATATAGTTTGTCCTCATTCTGTCATTTCCTGAAGGAGTACAGACTCTGCCACCAGCTACCTGTATGAGTAAGGTCCTGACATCCTGGGTTTCTGTATCCTTCTTTGTAAAATGAAAGGAATGGAACAGCTAAGTGTTGGGTCCCTTCCAGCTTTGATATTCAATGATTCTAAAACTCTCCCAGTAGGCCTACATCTGCTACTGGGAAGCTGGTAAGGATGCTTCCTATTTTCTTCTTTTTTTTAAGGTTTCTTTTTTTTTTTTGCAAGGCAATGGGGTTAAGTGTGCCCAAGGCCACACAACTAGGTAATTATTAAGTGTCTGAGGTCGGATTTGAACCCAGGTACTCCTGACTTCAGGGCTGGTGCTCTATCCATTGTGCTACCTGGCCGCCCCTGATACTTCCTATTTTTCAACCACTATAATGAGTGATACTTAATTTGGCATTTATTTGGTTCATCCATGACACCACTCTCACCATCACATGTCTTTCCTGGCCTGACCAGACTCCCAAAAGGATTCAGGGTGGTTCAAATCCAATTTCTGTCTTTAATTTGTTGAGTTGGGCTCAGAGGTAGCCTTATTCCAAAGAACAATAAAATTATACACTCAAACTTAATTTCTGGTCCCTCTCTCTTTCCTTTTTTCCTTGGTTTGAAAAAACCATTATATCATTTCCATGTAAATGTTCGAATTCATTTCTTTAGTGCCAATAGTTTGCAGCAATGACTTAACCAGAAGCAAAATCTGCTTCCACTCATCTCATAGAATGCTCTTCCTTCTCTGACTGTATAATCCATGACCCATTATTATGATCTGGTACAGAATTTCCATGAAAATGATTGAGGACCAACAGTCTACAAAGCCAATTTGAATGGGCAATTTTGCTTCCACATCTAGAAGGAGCAGATGATGCCAAATCCTGCCCATTGTCTCTTCCTAATGTAGTCTAATGTAGAGGATTTTATACAAATCACTTCAGTGCTCCAGGACCCTCATACTTGCTCCCAGGACTCGGCCAGTTCCACAGATCCATTATGGATCCATTATGACTTGAGAAGCATTTCCCTGTTTCTCACAACACATTAAAATGCATAGCAGTAGCTAAAAACAGAGTACTCTGTAACCAGAATGATGATAAAAAGCAGTTTGATGGAAATTTATACATCATGATTACTCCCTAACAAGCCATATGCCCTCAAGACACAAGGAGTAAGTAAGACTTCAATGTTCAAAGGAGCTATAAGCGGCATATCTTCCAGCTAGCAAATGGTGGCCCAGTAAGTATGAAGAGCTTTGCATTTAGAGTCAGGGGACCTGTGTTCAAGTCTGAATTTCATTCTTTATTACTTATATGACCTAAACAAGTCAGTTTATCTCTCTGGGCTTCATTTTTTGTATTTGTAAATGTGGAAATTGGTGAACTTTAAAATCCCCCTCCAGTTCTACATCCTTTGACCCTAAGTATTTTAGTCTCTTGATTGCAAGAGATTTTTTTGTTTATTTGTTTTGATTTTTGCAAGGCAATGGGGTTAAATAACTTCCTCAAGGTCAGATAGTTAAATGACTCACCCAGGCTTACACACTGAGATCAGATTTGAACTCTAGGGCAGTACTCTTATCCACTAAACTACCTAGCTGTCCTCTAGAAAAGATTTTTTTAAAGTAACATTTTAATCTGATCTTAAGGAAAATGAAGAAAAGTCAAATTCCATGGATAATATAAAATAACAAAATTTATCATTAGTTTAACAGCAAGCTTCTACTCTGATAATAATTCATGAGTATAAAGTGATTTAGGATTTTCAAAATGCCTCCCTCATAATAACCTGTGGAACACACCTAAGTGGTATAGTGAATAGAGCTCTGGGCATGGAATCAGGAAAACTCATCTTCCTGAGTTCAAATTAAGCTTCAGATACTTCCTAGCTGTGTGACCCTGGACAAGTCACTTAACCTGGCTGCTTCAGTTTCCTTATCTTTAAAATGGAGACTGTTAAAGCACCTACAGGGTTGTCATGAGGATCAGCTGAGATAATAATTGTATTAATTGTTCCTGAAACAGTCAATGCTTTATAAAATATTAGCTATTATTATTGCCCCAAGCTAAATTGTGCAAGTCTCAAGTTTTCCTATTTTAAATAAGAATTGAGGCTTACAGAGGGGATGAGATTTGCCAAATATCATACAGATAGCAAAAAGCAGAGTCAATGTCTTAATCCAGTTTTTCCGATTTCAAGACTGAAGCTTTTGCATTGAATCCTACTCTCTTCTCAATTTCCAGGCTGCCAGACAGTAAGAAAAGTTATAATAGGGAGGAGAGAGAAAAAATTGGCAATAAATGGCCAATTCTCAATCTCTCATAGTCATCCTATCTATGAATGCCCTCGCTTTTTAAAATTGATTTAATAAGCAAGCATATTTTCTGCAAATTCACAGAAGGAAAATCTGAAGTCACCTCATGACCACCAACTTACTAAATTATCCAAATGCCTGCTGCAAATATTTTTTTTCGAATTGACCAACCAGCGGCAAAGAATTGGAAACTGATGGGATGTTCATCAATTGGGGAATTGCTAAACAAATTGCATTATATGTATGTTATAGAACACTATTGTTCTAGTAGAAATCAGGAGGGATGGGATTTCAAAGAAGCATGGAAAGACCTGCATGAATAGACGCTGAGTGAGATGAGCAGAACCAGAAGAACATTGTACACCCTAACAGCAACATGGGGACAATGCTCAATCTTAATGGATTTGCTCATTCCATCAGTGCAATAATCAGGGGCAAATTTGATATCCAAAGAAAGAACTGTGGACCAAAAGATTATTACCTTCAATTTTTTTAAAAGTCATCTTATGTACCTCGAATATTTTACTTCTTCCTCAATGATAATTTTTTTTCTCAACACATTTAATTTTGATCAATGCGTAGCATGAAACAATGTAGAGATTATCAGATTGCCTTCTGTGTGGGGGGGGAAGGTAGGGGAAAAATCGTAAAATTCAAAAGGTTACAAAAATGATAGGTAGATAGGTAATTGGAAAACAAATAAAATATTTTTAAAAATTGACCAACCCATTCTAGGCAAACCCTTGACTAGTTGATGTCTCTGGCACTGCAGGCTTGCTGCTGCAAATTTGGCATTCAATTTGTTTAATTACGTTTAGGACTTCTCAATTGCCTCCAGTGATTTTGTAACAGAGAAGCCTTTGAAATTCCTACATTTAATGCACCTCTCTTCTTTCCTAGGCAGGTTTAGAAGAACCAAAACTAGCTGGACTGTTGAGAAGATCATCTAATGATTTCTGGCACAGATAAGATATTAACAGGACTTGAGCAAGAGGGTAAGATCATTATCTTGTTTTTAATAAATACTCAGAACATCAGACACACCCATAATCAGATGTTAAAGTACAAAAACATATTCTCAAGCTAAACAGAAATTATTTTCAAATTTTCAAGAGTTGGATTAGCCAAAATTCTATTCTCCCTTATTACTGAAAAGAAAAAGCAAACAAACCTGATTTTTGACACTAGAGTTAGCTACATAGTATAAACAAGAGAGTTTAGGTTTGGCATCAGGAAGACCAGAGTTCAAATCCTCCCTCAGAAACCTACTATTACCTCTATGATCCTTTTTTTTAAAATTACTGTTGCTGAGTCATTTTAGTTTTAATTGTCTCTTCAATTCTCAACCTCAGTTCCCTCATCTGTAAAAAGGGGATAAAAAAAATCACATCTACTTCACAGGGTTGCTGTAGGATAAAATGAGATGACACAAGTAAAGTGTTTTGTAAATCTTGAAGGCTATAAAAAGTTAGCGATTATTATTACATTACATAATTCATATATAAGGATCTCTCACCATATAGTATTCTCTCTACACACACACACACACACACACACACACAAACATTCATGTAAATGCTTTGTTATTTTTGGGTTAAAGTATTCCAAATTGTTCTAAACAGGGGCCATCCCCTTGCTTTGACCTTCTTGAGGACAGACTGTTACTGGCTTTTTTTTTTTACTAGCACTTAGCATGGTGCTAGGTACATATAATAATTTTAATAAATCCTTGTAAACTTGATCCAGGACCCCTCATTAGAAGACAACAAAGGGGGTAGCTAGGTGGCAGCTAGGTGGCATAGTGGATAAAGCACCGACCCTGGAGTCAGGAGTACCTGGGTTCAAATCTGGTCTCAGACACTTAATAATTACCTAGCTGTGTGGCCTTAGGCAAGCCACTTAACCCTGTTTGCCTTGCAAAAACCTAAAAAAAAAAAAAAAAGCCAACGAAGGAGAAATTCAAAACCTCAAAATATTCATATTTCAAAAGACTGGAGATCTTACTGGTTTGGGTCCTCTCCCAAAAACATTCCCTATGTCTGGTAGATGGGCTCTCTGATCTGCTGTAGCAAAAAAAAAAAAATCATAATTTAGTATCCTACCTTTTTTGTGATACAATCAACTCCTAACCTTGTGTCTGATGGCATGAGAATCAACTCAACAAGTTCATTGTCAGGTCTGTAAGCCAAATTTTTCCAACTTGGTAGGAACTGCTAAAGCCTATACTCCTCTATCACAGTTAGTCAATAAACATATATCTATTAAAGCACTAAGTCCTAAATACAATGCAGAAAGTGCTGGGGATGCAAGGATTATAAAAGACAATCCTTGCTTTTAAGAGAAGACAATATTAAAATCATACACAGAATGAATAGAAAATAATCAACAAAGAGGTACTAGAAAGGCTTCTTGAATAAAGTGGAATTTTAGCTGAGACTTGAAATAAATCAAGAAAGGGGGTGGCTAGGTGGTGTAGTGGATAAAGCACCAGCCCTGGAGTCAGTCAGGAGTACCTAGGTTCAAAATGGTCTCAGGCACTTAATAATTACCTAGCTGTGTGGCCTTGGGCAAGTCACATAACCCCATTTGCCTTGGAAAAACCCAAATAAATAAATAAACAAACAAACAAATAAATAAATAAATCGAGAAAGTCAAGGGGGCTAGAGTATTCAAATTTATTAAAAATGTTTGCATCAAAAGAGCTTGTGGGGGTTTAAAAAATTTTTTTCTCATTTAAAAGTTTACTTCTCGTATCTCTGCCACTTCATTTCTATCACTTTAGTTATCACTCTGACTAAAAGTAGGGCAGCTAGGAGGCACAATGGAGAAAGGACTGGACTTGGAATCAGAAAGAATCCAGAACTCTTCCTAAGTTCAAATCTGATCTCTGATAATTACTAGCTGTGTGACACTGGCCGAGTCACTTAACCCCGTTTACCTCAGTTTCTCAACTGTAAAATGAATTGGAAAAGGAAAAGGCAAAACACTTAAGCATCTCTGCCACGAAAACCCAAAATGGGGCATGAAGAATCAGACAACTGAAAAACGACTGATCTAAGAATTCAATTAAGTTTATATAAAGATCATGGTACCATAATCACATTCTTTTCTTGACTACCTATGAGGATACCAAAAAACAGATAGAAAAAATGAATAGATGATCCAAAAGTCATTTATTTGGCTTTGGAATATGACTTAGGTGTTAACTGTCAGCTTGCCTTCCTGATTTTGTTTAACTTGGGCTAATGCTATGCTAATTTTACATTTTTGTGAACACATAGTATCTAATGGTGGAAGGGGGCTATTTGGAAACCTATTAGAACAGAATAACAGAAAGCTAGAAACTGGAATGGATCTGAGTGATTATCTATCAACTAACGAACAGGCAGCAGACATTCAGTACTTTATGTCAGATGTTAATATCACCCTTTCCTGTCTTTATATGGAAAGGGAAAATTTTAAAATCATGAGTCGCCTGTAAACCTGGGACCAAAATCCAGACCTCCTGACTTCCGCACACATATATTTCTTCACATAGTAGGTACCTAATAAGTTCCAGTAGATTAACTATTTATAACACACAAAACCTTTATGACAAGGGGAAGGACTCAGTAGAGAAAACATTCTTTCACAGTCTATCAAATTTCTATATGAGAAATCAAACTGATATCTGCCTAAGTGATGATTCTAGGCAACAAAATTTCCTTTTTCCAACACTGCCTGGGGAAAGAAAGTAAAAAAACAGAATTTAGGAATAAACCCTCAGGTCCTACCCATGGGGTATAAAAATCTATCATAACTTTATAGATTTCTCCAGAGCCGTAACTAGCAATTTTGATACCTCAGGCAACCTAGGACAAATCACATCTGCCAAAAGCCCAGCAAAACATGACCCAAAATTAACTTTTTAATCTGGGACACTGGTCCCTATGGAAAGAATATACCATTAAAACACCACTCCTGGTAGGATGGGATACTAGGACTGAGAAGGAGAGGGAATATGTCATCTATCTGGTTTATTGGTTCCCATTTTAACTAATTCTTCTTGTCAAATTTTGTTACTATGCAGCTGAAGGACTGCAAGCACCCTCTAAATTTAGTGCTTTGGGGAAAAGTCCCACTTGTCCTGCACTACTAGATGTCTTTTAACTCTATTGAGAACATGAACCATAGACCTTTAGGAGGGAATTTAGAGTTCATTTTAGCCTCATCTCTGATGCCTACCATGACTCTTATCTAAAACTTCTCTCCCAAAGACCCTCACTGATCCTGGAAGTGGTTTAAAATCTGCCTTTCTATAATTTCTACCATTTGTTACCAGTTTTGTCCTCTAAAACCAGAAAGGACAAGTCTGATCCCTCTTCCACATGACAATACCTCTAGACACCTGAAGACAGTGATTATATTCCTTCTGACTTTTCTTTTCCAGGCTAATCACATTCAATTCCTTCAAACACTACTTGTATGATATACTTTCTTGTCCTCTCAACAACTCACAGTCTTTCTCCATTGTTCTTCTCCTGGAAAAAGAAGAATCCCAGTTCAGCAATGATCATTCTAACATCGTTTCCCACTAAGACTCTCCAGTCTCATAGATTCATAGAGCTAGCAGAGAACTCATAAGTCAATTAACCCAAATTGAAGCACAGGGAGGATAATCGACTTGCCCCAAAATCACAGATTGTGTCAGAGAAACAGGATTAGAATGCAGTCACTGACTGGAGTCAATACATTTTTCATTGTAACATCCTGTCTCCCTCATATACCAACATTGAAATCTAAAAACTTTATAAAAAGACAGAAAAAGTTAAATTTAATTCTTTAATTCCAGACAGTGGGATTCTACTTAAGATTTTTTTTTTTAGATTTTTCAAAGCAATGGGGTTAAGCGGCTTGCCCAAGGCCACATGGCTAGGTAATTACTAAGTGTCTGAGGTCGGATTTGAACCCAGGTACTCCTAACTCCAAGGCCAGTGCTCTATCCATTAATGGCACCACCTAGCTGCCCCTCTACTTAAGATTTTTGTGTGTCTAGACAACTTTCTGACAAAACAACAAACAAGAAACAAAAACAATAAACCCCACCACTGAAGAAAAAAATAAATTTTAGTCTCTTCCAAAAGGGAAACACAGAATCAAATTTAATATGGTCAGAGAAATTTCAAAGTACCCATCTGAGAATCCAAATATCCATGACTTAAATGGAATTCCCTTCTCTGATTTATGGGCACTTTCCTCCCACTTGGCAGGTTCAAGCCAGGCAGACTCAGACTTTCAAGTTAAAAACCTTTCACTGTGGCACAAGCAGGTATGCAGACTCTGCAGTTTAATCTCTGTAGAAGCACACTGTAACAAAAAATGCTTCATTTAGCTGTCTCCATGTTGCCTGAGGGTATCAGTCTGGTACTGGAGGATGGAAGTTTCTGACTGGAAGGGGTCTGCATCTTCATTTCCTTCCAACTTTCATTTCATTGCCATCTGGCTAATGGGACCTTCACAGGAGAAAGCTGATGCCTACCTGCCTGTTCAGAAGGGCTCTATGATCTGAGGCTTCATTATTTCACATTTAAGGACCAGGAATGAGACCAAAGCACAAAAAGAATTGGAGGCAGATGTAAACGTCATAGATCACATTAAAAGAGTCATTAAGTATTAGACATACAGAGTAGAAAGAGTTTGGACTTGGGTCTAAATTCCTGATCTGATGCTTAATAGCAGTGTAACCATGGTGTGCAGAAATTTCTTGTGTAGAACAGACACAAAAAATAACTATAACACCTACCTCACAGAATCACTGTGAGGAAAAGGCTTTGTAAATCTGTTTCTGGGGAAGCTAGAGTGCCAGGTCTGGAATTAGCAAGTTCAAATCTGGCCTCAGGTACTTACTAGCTATGTAACTCTGGACAAGTAACTTAAGCCTTTTTGCCTCAGTTTCCTCATCTGTAAAAAGAGCTAGAGAAGGAAAGACAAATAAGGTAGTAACCCTCTGAGGAACTGTTATACATGCTATGGTATACAAATATAATAAAATATTATTGTGCTATAAGAAAATTTGAAATGGTAATTTTCAGAGGAAATTAGGAAGACCTTTATTAACTGATACAAACAACTGAGCCGAACAACAAATTCTATAAACTACAACAGCTTCATAAAGACAATTCTGAAAGACTTAAGAATTCTGATCAACCACGATTCTAAAAGGGGAGGATGAATGCCATTCACCTCCTTATAAAAAGGTGATGGACACAAGAAACAAAAAGAGGCAGACTTTTTTTTTTTGTCTTGACTAACAAAGGAATTTATTCAAATTGTCTACACATATTTGTTAAGGGTTAAGTCTGTCTGTCCTTTCTTCCTTTATTTTTTTTCTTAAATTGGAGAAAGGAAAAGTGATTAAGTATTTCCATAGAGACTACTTTGTACTATGAATAATAATAAGTCCTTTTTATAAATATTATTTCATTTGAGTTTCACACCAATCCTGGAGGTAGGTGCTATTATCATCATCTTTATTTTAACACTGAGGAAAATGGACAAACCAAAGGTTAAGTGATTTGCCCAGGGTCACACAGATGGAAAAGTCTGAGGATTGATTTGAACTTGGGTCTTCCTAACTTCAGGTCTATATCCATCCACTGTATCATCAGAAGTGGGAGGAAGAGAAATTAAATGCTTGTTAATTTAAGATAAAATAAAATTGTAAAGGTATCAATAATGAAAAGGAGAATCCACTGTCCATTTGCAGAAGAACTAGATTATGGTTCAGAATTTACCGCTATCTCTGTGGTCTTAGATTAGTCACTTCTTCCTAGGTCTCATATATTCAAAGATATATAAAGTCTGAAGGACCCTTTGATGTCACTGAAACAAACCCCTTTCATTTTGCAGATAAGGAAAATGAGGCTGAGAAAGACAAAGGAACTATCTAGGGTCATTCTAGTTAATAAATATACAAGGCAGGATTTAACCTCTGCTTAAAAATACAGTTCTATGCATTGTAACATGCTGTTTCTGATTTTTGCTCTTCTGTAATGTGAGAGGGTTGGACTAGATAGCTCTAGGGTTCCTCTACAGCTGTGCCTCCATTTTAAAAACCAGAACTTCCAGTGACCTCATCCAGTTGGAGAACGCCCTGTATAAAGCAATGAGCCATTAGCGGCAAACATTTACAGCAGCACCAGCAAGAATTCCCTCATTCCCAGACAATTAAATGAAAATCTTCCATCCATCCTTGCACATGTTAAGGGTGTCTGCTCCACCAATCTGTCTGCTGGTGACAGCAAAGAAAAACCCAGAACATTTGGTGTAGCCCAAGGGTAAAGAAGAAGAAGGGGATAAAAAGAGCAGAGTGTCCTTGACAAGCAGCAGACTCCAGGCTACACCTGGGTAACTTGTCACCAACAGGCTTCAGACAATCCTTGATCAGAGCTAGCAAGGAAGTTACAGCAACAGTCCTCATCGAGACGGCTATAATCCTCATACACTAAGGCAACCAAGAATCCTTGGGTGAGCGCTTCATCTAAAGGCAACCAGGGAGTGAAACTACCATGTAACATACCAGCTTTTCTTACTCAAATTCTGACAGAAAAGGTAAAGTTTTTAATACATGCCTGTGGTGGACATCTATCATCAGGACACAAAGCAATCATGGTAGGGGAGATGGAATGATTTTTAGGCTAGCAAAACACAAAGCGACATCACACAATACTGGAAACTCAAGGCCAGATCTTCATCATTTCAAAGGTCTCTCTGCCTAATAGTGGAACTTGTCCATAAATGTGCCTGACTATGCTTAAAAAGAAAGCAGATCTTTCCAGGGTTCAGGGATCTTTAAAAATCCCACCGGCCTTTGAAGTAGGATACAATAACATCCTCTGGTTTATAGGCTATAGCAGAGGTTTAAATTTGAAGTCTCCATTCCTACCAAGAGTTTTAGAGATATGACAACTTAAACCCAAGGTAAAAAAAAAATAAAATGGTTATTTTCAAAGTGACAATCACTTAAGTAAATCTGATTGTACTAGCTGACTTCTTTACAATATTTTAATGGCATTCAAAAAAAAATAAAAAGGTATCTAGTTACAGATGTCATTCATTCTTCATTCTGAGAAGACAATGGGGAAAATCTGTAAGCCTAAAATGCATCTTTCTCCTTCAATTGGGAACTTCCTGTAGGTTCCTGCAGTGCTTGTTATGTCAGGAGAGAACCTGGGTCACTTTTCCTGGAGAGCTCATTAAAACCATGTCTGTTTGTTCTTGGTGTATGAAAGGATAATCATTTATTAGCTTAAGAAAGAACTCGTGCCTTATTGAGAACTGTCACAGAGCAAATTGGCTGTCGTCCCAGCAAACAAAAGCAAGTGTGCAATTCAAATATATTTGTGAAATTCAGGTATCTCTTTGACTGACTAATCTTAATGAATTAACAAACTAAGAGGGCCTCCTTTCAAACAAACAAGTGATTAGACTTGACAACAGCAGTCTAAACATAGCTTTTCATGAATGAATTTGTTAATCTTTGGAATTTAAAGACCAAATTCAGCCTTTAGTCTGTACATAGGTATAATATAATAGCCTTGTGAATGCTTCATCTTTTCTACAAGATGGAGTCTTCAAATTTATAATCGTGACAAGTAAACATAAAGCAGTCTTATCAGACAACCCTACAGAGGTTAGATTCTAAATGTATTTTATTTGCTCATAGATGGAATCATCTTTCTCCCTGGAAGTTAACCCATCCAACAAATAATTAGTTAATCTCTCTCTCTCTCTCTCTCTCTCTCTCTCTCTGTGTATATATATATATATATATATATATATATATATATATATATATAAATACTTCTGGGAACTAGGAGAGAAAGAAAGATTAAAGTAGACATTCCTTGTACTCTGGAAATTTGTGGTGTAAGTTAACCCAAGAGATGTGCCTACTACCATTTTAGAATGGTTCTGAAGATCTACAATGAGTAAAGTCAACCTAAATGATACTTTCCACTTTTATGAGAAGGGAAAGAAGAGAAATCATGGCCACAAAATCATAGCATCACAGATTTAGAACTTGAAGGAACTTTATTGGTCCATCATGCCTAGTCCCCTCATTTTACAGATTAAAAAAAACTTAGGCTAAGAAATAATAAGTGACAAGCCCAGAATTGCAGAGTTTTTCAGTTTCTGAGATAGAATTTGAATCCATGTCATCCTGTCCCCATTTCAACTCTCTATCCAATTCACCATGCTGACTCTCATTAACTTTTCTGGACTTATAAAGGAGTCAGATAAATGCTCTCAAAAATTTCTTCTGCCTTTATAATTTTGTGATTCTGGGGCAATTAGGTGGCACAGTGGATAGAACACAGGCCCTAGAGTCAGGAGGATCTGAGTTTAAATCCTGCTTCAGACACTTAATAGTTACCTAGCTGTATGACCTTAGACATGTCAACCCCATTGCCTTGCAAAAACCAAAACAATAAAAAATAAAAAAAATAAAAAGAATTTTATGATTCTATTCTTTATTAAGTCAGAGGGAAAATTCTAAAATGAAATTTTTATAAGTACTTTAAGTGGACTAATTAGGTAAAAGCAGTTTACCTTCATAGATGGAAATAATAAACTCTTGGCTTAGGATTATTCACATAATGGGATTCAGAGATGCAATGATCTGAAAACACAGCTTTACTACTTAGTTCCTACATAGGGCATACAATTTTTTATCTCTCTGGACTCCAGTTTCCTCTTCTATAAACTGAATTGTAATAAAATAAGACCAAGGATGTAATTTTTTATGGTTTGCAAAGTGCTTTAATGATATAATATTTAATCCTTACCTCCTGGGAGGTAGGTGCTAAAATCATCCCAATTTTTCTGATGAGAAAACTAAGGCAGGTAGCGGTTAAGAGACATGCCCAGGGATACACACCTAGGATATGTCAGAAGTCTTATTTGAACTCATTGACCTCACCGTACCACCTAAGTGGCCTATTTGTACAAGAGGAGTAAATAAAAAAGCATTTATTAAGAGCTTACTATGCTCCAAGCATTATGTTAAGTGATGAGGATACAAATACTGAAGCAAAAAATAACAATCCCTGATATGAAGGAACTTGAAATCTAATGGGAGAAGCAAAGTGGCCATGAAAGGGCACTTTGGGTTAGAAGATCACTAAGATGGTGAGAAGAACTAAAAGGGAGCTCGGCATGCCACAACCATGAAAAATGGCAGGACTGATTTTGATCTTGGTTTATGGCTCCAGAGATGAAGGGAGGAAAGGGAGGAAAGGAAAGGTGGCCATTCATGAACTATGATTGGGCTTTCCTGAAACAGTATTTGGTGGAGGAGGGAGGGGTTCAGATAGAAATAGCATCTTTGGTGAGAGGGCTTGCCAAGTCCTTTTCTGAGCTGCTCATTGTCTATGATGTCCACCTCTCACCCAACTCTTACCAGTGACTCCAAGGGTGTAATATGACCACAACCTGGTAAAACCATCTTGGAAGACAGGTTAAATCAGGTTGATAATATATAGGATAATATATAGGTTGATAAATTAGGATGATATCTACCCTAAACATGTAAAGTAAGTAGAATGAATGGATGAGAGAAATTTGTTCCAACTGCCATGAAGGCAGCTGTGGAAAGCTTAGAGTTTGGTCAGACATTAAAAATGTTCATCTACAGTATCCCAGTCATTGAACTTTTTGGTCTTGTCACTGAATTCTGATGACTCGGGAAGATAGAGGCTATCAATTTGTTAAATGCCTCACTCCAATTTATTTGCAAGTCAAGACTGTGATGCCACTAGCCCTCTTAGAAAATGAAGTATGAAAAACAATTTGGAAAGTAGTCATTGGTCAGAAAAGTGGGGTACCAAAACATTAATTCCTCTGGTAATCATCTATGGTGTGGGCAATGAGATGGTTATCTAAGATCCTTTCCAGCACTAACTCTTAGAATCTTAGTAAGAGAGAGGCAGTTTTGTAGAATGGAAAAAACAGTAGACTTCAAAACAGAAAACTTCAATTTAATCCTGGCTCTACCACGTAACAGATGAGAAAACTAAGAGCCACAAGAATTAAGTGAAGATAAAAATACCTACTTTAATTAGCTTACCACTAATAAATGAATAAACATTTATCAAGAACTTACTAAGAGCTAGGAGGCACTGTGCTAAGTACTTAGAATACAAAGAAAAGCAAAAACATGCTCCTACCCATCAAGGAGATCACATTCTGATGTAATAAGAAATAGGCTCTGTAAACTGTAAAGTGTTATATATAAATATGTGCTAATTTTATTATGATATTATGTTGGATTGTAAATTCCTTGAGGGTAAGGACTTGTCATTTTTTATCTTTGCATGCACAATGGCTGGCATTCAGGTGCTTTCAAAATGCCTGTTGAATTTAATTGAATATGAAAGAAAAAGAAGCAATAAAAGGTTGAACAAAATTCTGCAAGCAGTCAACCCTGGAAAGTAAAACTTTTAGTTTCAAATACAGCAGGAGGGTAGTGCTAATAGTCATTTCTCCAAAGACTCAATACACCAATTAGGTCCCAAGGCAACCTGAACAGTTACCAACCTGAGACTAATGACCCTAGAGATTAATTCCACCTGCAGAAGGCACCAAGAGACCTATAGGGCTAACGCCTCTGTTAATTTGGTCAGATTCAGAAGCGGTGAATAACTGGGTTAGGTTTTGATACTCACAACTTTTTCAAGGTTTACGACTCAGATCCCAGAAATAAAGATTGACACATCAAGGAAGAAGTACAGACACAGTCACTCAGTTCATTAGAACTGGGAAAATAACATCATTTTTTGCACTTGTAAGAAGTCAACTCAAGTTAGTTCTCCCC